>NC_133331.1:113906956-114229910 GCF_042186555.1 Aquarana catesbeiana
TGATTGGTTAAATGGACAAGTTCCACCACTATTCCTTTGTAGTAGCTTTTGGAATTTACAAATGCTGCAATTTGGAAAATTGGATGAAAAAATTGGATGAAAAACTGCACTGGGAAACACTTTTTTTTATAGATAAATAGTGTATTTTATATACAATTATATAGATCAGACCAAAATTAGGGAGATATGAGGAGGAATGAGGGACAGAGGGACTTTGTTTCGAATGAGGGACAGTCCCTCGCAATCGGGGACAGTTGGAAGCTATGCATTCTGGCTGTCACATTCAGCTGGTGCTTACCTTTGGAGAAGGGGATGCCACCGCTTCAGGCAGGTCAACTGAAACAAAAGCTTCTCCTCTAGAATTGAAGAGCCCCAGGTGCTGGCTAATGCTTATAGCAAATGAAGATGAACAGAAAACTCTGGACAGCCGCACTCCAAAGAAAATTTCTTTTGCCTTTATTGAAAAATCGAGATCACACTGTACAAGCCACAGAAAAGCGATACAGACAGGAGCTGACACGTTTCACACTAAGGAGAGTGTTTACTCATAGCTATGAGTAAGTACTCTCCGTAGTGTGAAACGCGTCAATTCCTGTCTGTATCGCTTTGCTGTGGCTTGTACAGTGTGATCCCGATTTTTCAATAAAGGCAAAAGAAATTTTCTTTGGAGTGCGGCTGTCCAGAGTTTTTTATGCTTACCTGTGCCAGGACCTGCAGGAGCCTCTTATTTTAATATGGCACTGTGATAAATAGCTGCTGGGAACTGTAAGTGGTTGATCTTGTACTTTTAGGGATTTCTTCATTCTCTAGGATAGTCAAATCACAGCATAATATAAGCCATGAACATCCACGGAATGATGGATGTGACAGTGTGTTCTGATCATTGTTCTTTGTGAAGGCATAACCCATAGAAATACAAAACTCCTAATCTGTTCATGGTAAAGATCTAGCATCACTGACTTAGTTTATAGCATACAGGTATTGCTGCACACTGTATTCAACTCAGTGTATGGTAAATGGAAGGCAGACTTCAGCTCAAATCCCCACCCATCAGTCATGCCCCTCTGACATATTGCACCCACATTGGGCTTAATCATCGAGGTCTATGTTTAAGCTCAGTGTGGGTAAAACATGTCAGAGGGGCATGACCGATGGGTAAGAATTTGAGCTGAAATCTGCCTTTCATTTACCATACACTGGAGTTGAATACAGTGTGCAGCAGTATCTGTATGCTATATTATATCTTGGAGGGAGATGTGCTCTATCTCTGCCAGCACCTTAATACAGAGTGTAAACCTGGAAGATGGATACTGCAGACTTGTAGCTGCACCGATCCGTTATGGTCTCATTGATTTATTTTGTTTCAAGGCAAAAACCATCAGTAAAAAAAAGCTGGATCTAATCTGGTATGGATTAGTTATTTTAGTTTTAGTGTCATTACTATCTAAGGAAGAGTTCATATTCTATTTTAGGAATTTTAAAATAATAATTACTCAAATTTTACAATATGGAAGCAAAGGTATATTTTTGTTTTTCATTCACATTCTGTTCATATGATTATTTTACGTTGATGGTTACTATTGAAATATCCAGATTAGCAGCACATAGCATTTCTATGCAAATTATCACTTCATTGTTGAATACAAATTCATTGGCTGAACCTCTCTGAAAATTGCATAAAGCTGTTTTAGAATCAGTTAGCACAGACACAGCTCAATGCCACTATCCTCTTTGTTCACAACTTCAGATACTAAATGAAGGCATTCTTTGTATTTATTGCACATTAAACCACTTTAATCAATTTTATTAAGTTGGCCAACAGTCATTTTGCATTTGAAATGAGTGGAGAAAGGTTGCAAAATTATGTTTCTTTAATTGACAATAGACAGTTTGACAATGAAATGTTATTAATGACTGCAAACATTCTTTAAAAGGACACCAGTATTTAAAGTAATATTAAAGTCTCTCTCTCTTTTATTTTTTAAATAACAACCATGTTATACTTAACTTACCTGCTCTGTGCAATGTTTTTACACACAGCAGCCCTGATTCTCATGTTCTGGCTTCTCCTGCCTTTTGAGTATTCCCCTAGCAAGTGGCTTGCTAGGGGCTGACTCACTCCTCAATAGATGCCCACAGTGTGGCTCGGCCCTGCCCCTTGCTCCTTCTTCACTGGATTTGGTAGACAACAACAGGAGCCAATGGTTCCTGCTGCTTTCACGGAATCCAGTGAAGAGGGCGAGAGAGTCAGCACCACTGCTCTTAGCCACAGCTCTGGACCGAGATCAGGCTCAGGTAAGTGTTTAAGGGGGCATGGGGCTGCATCTAAAAGGTTTTTTACCTAAATGCAGAGAATGCATTTAGGTAAAAAACCTTTAACCTTTACAATCACTTTAAGGAAATTTGAATTTTAATGATCACTTACAGAATCAGAACAGATCTTCTTTGATGTCATATTGATTTTAAACACTTACCACCCGCCCACAGTAGTTTTACTGTAGACAGTGGACACAGCGGACGAAGGCGCTTGGGACCCGGCCGCTGTGAGCTGCAAGGGTATAATTGTAAACGCTATGATAGGTCAAAGGGATCACATGATTACAATGTAAACAAATAGTATTGAATGTTTTTTATTCATGACTGCTTGCTTTCTGTTGAGAAGCTGTGACTGTCCCACAGCTATCACATGGTACCGGACATCCTGCACCATGTGATTAGCTATAGCCAATCACAACATAACAGAAAGCAAGCTTTCAAGAATGGAAAGCCATTCACGACAGTTAACTATTGCTTATAACAGTGTTCATCACTGTGTAACAGTGTAAAAAAAAATCCCTGATCACCCACATCTAGAATAGTACAGTACTCATGAGAGTATATGCTCTGATAAGAGCATGTAAAAAAGTAAAAAAAAAAATAAAAAAAAAACATTTAAAAACTGAATTAAAATGTATTTTTTATTTTTTTTATACATACTCTCACCAGTCAGTGTCCCTGGTCACCGTCATATGATGATACTGTCCTGCACTCATAACAGTATTTAGAAAAAAAAAACACAATTTATTTAATTTCTTCATTTTCCAAAAAAAGCAACACAGATTTACAACTTAAACTTGCCATGCCTCTTACTAATTATCTTGAACTGTCTACTTTCCAAAAAGGGGTAATTTGAGGGGTATTTGTACTGTCCTGGCATTTTTAGGGCCTCAAGAAATAAGATTTTCAAATATATATACCATAGTTTGTAGACTCTATAACTTTCACACAGACTAAATAATATACACTGATGTGTGCTATTTTTTTATCAAAGAAATTTAGTAAAATACATTTTGGCCTAAATTTTTGAAGCAAGATAAAAGTAAAATATGTTTTTTCAAAATTTTCAGTATTTTTTTCATTTTATATAGCAAAAAATAAAAAAATAAAAAACCCAGTGGTGATTAAATACTGCCAAAAGAAAGCTAAATTTGTGTGAAAAAAATTATATAAATTTAATTTACATACAGTGTTACATGAACAAGCAATTGGCAGTTAAAGTAGCACAGTGCTGAATAACAAAACATGCTCTGGAAATGAAGGGGGTAAAACATTCCAGAGATCAAGTGGTTGATGAGGACTTCTAATACACAAATTGTTTTGCCAGTCCTTTGCAAGGATTTATTTAGATTCAAATTCTGTCCTATAGCATCAGATCATTTCACAACCAAATGGAAGCACCATTTAATTATCTCATTGCAGTGTTAGACTATTAGATTTTATTCTCCCAGTCCTCGGAAATTGACCAGCATGCTGCAAATTAGCAAGAAAAACCCAGAGTCCCCCAATCTGTACACAGGTAGAAAATGTAACACACACCTTCTAATATCCCACTGCTGCCACCATATATCAAGGAATCATGCTCTCAGTGATTCACTAGCTGGAGTTAGCACCTTGTTTGGTGGACGAGGTATGAGATGAGTGCTTACCTTGGGAAGGTAAAACCAGATGCGATACAGTTATCATAGCCTGCAATACTGCTGGCTGCTACTAGAGGGACTCGCCCAAAGTGTGGCTGGCTGGATACATACAGACAGATGCAAATCTTGCATACAATCTCTGCACACCTCTTTGCTTACCTCTGCATCCTCCCATCCACAGATCAACTTTGCAACCCTTGTCCACAGCTTACCTCTCTGCAACCCTTGTCCACAGCTTACCTCTCTGCAACCCTTGTCCACAGCTTACCTCTCTGCAAACCTTGTCCACAGCTCACCTCTCTGCAACCCTTGTCCACAGCTCACAGCGCTTATTCACAGCTCACCTATGCACACCACCATCCAATCTCACGTCATCTTTCCCTATTCACAGTTCCTTTTGTCCATCCTCTTCCACAACTCACCTTTGTACATCCTGTCAACATCTCACCTCTGTACCCCCTGTCCAAAACATATTTCTGCACCCCCATCATCCACAGTTTATCTCTACCCCCTCCACATTTCACTTCTGCACCCCTATTCATCTTTCACCTTTACCCAGCTCTTATTTTTGCACAAATACCCCCTCTTCTCTGCCCTCTTATCTGCGTAAATCTCCCACAGCCTTTCCCAGCTCTCATCTCTAGAAAATCCCGCCCTTCCTTCCCAGCTCTCTCATCTGCACAAATTCCCCCCTCCCGTTTCCAGCTCTTATCTCTGCACAAACTCCCCCCTCCCTTGCCAGCTCTCTCACCTACACAAATCTTGCCCCCCCCAGCTAGCTCATCTGCACAAATGAACAGAGGTAAGGAGAAGTTTCAGAGCACTTCACTCGACTCTGTGCTACACAGGTCTGATTGGTGGCAGGCAGAGACAGGAGGACAGAGATCCCAAAGCAATACATGTGTATAAACAAATTCAGTGGTTGTGGCGTTGGGACCCGAGGCACCAGAGGACAGGGTAGCCAGAGGTGGTGGAACATGGTTTTGCCACAATCCATCTGAAAAAAAGCCCTGCATATAGGGAAATTATTCAAGCTGGTAAAATTCCATCATTTTTAACTTGACACTTTTAAACAAAAAAAGTCAATATATACCCTGACAGCAATTTAAACCTATAAAGTGGGTGGTGAATGCTTTAAACATTCAGTAGCTGCTGGGGGTTATGTTATATCAGCCTCTTACACCGTAGCTAATACTTTTAGACAAATATGTTCCGTGGTAAACATTCTCTAGCAAATGTGCATTGCTATTGTTCTCCATCTTATTTTGTGTAATTGAGACAAAGCAGACACTTAACTAAAACTTGAGAAAAGTAAATCATTACAAAATCAATTTTGTTGCTTTAAAAAAACAGTAAAAATTTGTGCTGATTTTTTTCTGTACAATGAAAAGGAACCTGATTAGTCACTGTGGTCAACAACTTTATTGTTGCATTCATTTTCCTTTACCACTTTTGTAGAATCAGCCCCAATTTGTCTACATCTATAATGTAAATGTGTATATAAAAGAGTTAATGAACGCAATATAGCTACTGTACACAATTTTTTGCTAGATGTCTTTGCCTCTTCTACCCAAAACATTACAATCAACTCCTTCCCCAAACAAATTTATGTGTGCTGAAAATCCTCAATTATACCTGCCATTCTGGGGAATACATTTAGATAAATAAGCCAGGCACCAGAGTAGCAGTAGAACAGCAGGATGTGCTGGGTATTCATACAGTATTCTACTTCTGACAGATGAGAAATCCAACATCGAACAGTTTAAAAATAAGTCATATGGTGACTAAAGTATAAAAACATAATCAAAGGAAATGGTAGCAGTTGTCAAAGACAACCAGTCAGATTCTTTGATTTATTTAAAAGATAAAAGCTGACTTGTTTATTTCGAACTTTGGTTTAGCTTGCATTTTCCTTTTCCAGTTTTTGTAAATCAGTCCTGCTAGGACATTGTTTTTGTCAAAAATATGGGTTTAATACACTGAAAATTTGAAATAAACCTTAAAGTGATTGTAAAGTCCCATTTTCACTTAGGTAAAAATAACAAACGTTATACTTATCTGCTCTGTGCAGTGGTTTTGCACAGAGCAGCACAGATCCTGCGACTTCTCGGGTCCCTCTTCGGAGCTCCCGACCCTTCCCTCCTGTTGAGTGCCTTCACAGCAAGCAGCTCCCTATGGGGACACCAGAGCCGAGCCACAGCTCCCTGTGTCCATTCAGACATGGAGCCGTGGCCCAGCCCCGCTCCCTTTCTCTCCTCATTGGCTGACTGACTTTGATTGACAGCAGCAGGAGCCAATGGCATCGCTCTGCTGTCTCAGCCAATGAGGGGGGCATTCCCGGGCAGCCAAGTGTCTTGTGCAACATTGCTGGATCGAGATGGACCTCAGGTATGTATTATAGGGGCTGAAGGGGGCTGCTGCACAAAGAAGGGTTTTTAACTTAATGCATAGAATGCATTAAGATAAAAAACCTTCTGCCTTTACACTCACTTTAACTGCTTGCTGTCCAGCCGCCGCAGTTTTACTGCAGCAGAATTGCACGGCTGGGCAAAACCACATTACTTTGCGTCTCTTCACCTTTTGGCCACTAGGGGCGAGCGCGCATCAAGAGCGTGTGACCGGAGCTGATGCGAGTGCCCGGTGGGCACTATGACCGCCAGGCACCTGCGATCACTCGTGACAGAGCGAGAACCAGGATCTGTGTGTGTAAACACACAAATCCCGGTTCTTTCAGGGGAGTAGAGAGAGATCGTGTGTTCATACTAAGTATGAACACCGATCTCTCTCTCCTCCTAGACAGTCTCATCCCCCCTACAGTTAGAACACACCTAGGGAACACGGTTAACGCCTTGATCACCCCCTAGTGTTAACCCTTTCCCTGCCAGTGACATTTATACAGTAATCAGTGCATTTTTATAGCACTGATCGCTGTATAATTGTCAATGGTCCCAAAAATGTGTCAAAAGTGTCCAATTTGTCCGCTGCAATATTGCAGTCCTGATAAAAATCGCAGATCGCCGCCATTACTAGTAAAAAAAATAATAATAAAAATGCCATTAATCTATCCCCTATTTTGTAGACGCTATAACTTTTGTGCAAACCAATCAATATACGCTTATTGCAATTTTTTTATTACCAATAATATGTAGAAGAATACATATTGGCCTAAACTAAGGAAAAAATTTGTTTTTTTTAAGAAAAATTGGGGATATTTATTATAGCAAAAAGTACAAAATATTGTGTTTTTTTCAAAATTGTCACTATTTTTTTGTTTCTAGCGCAAAAAATAAAAACCGTAGAAATGATCAAATACCACCAAAAGAAAGCTCTATTTGTGGGGAAAAAAGGACGCCAAATTTGTTTGGGTACAACATCGCACGACCGCGCAATTGTCAGTTAAAGCAATGCAGTGCCATATTGCAAAAAATGGCCTGGTCATTGACCAGCCAAATCTTCTGGGGCAGAAGTGGTTAACTGAGATATAAAAGGGGCTCTGGGCCCTCTGAAACTGCTACTGCTGCCTAGAGGTCATGCTAATCCAAGGGCTTGAATCTCCTCTGTGAAAAGTTCAAAACAGAAATCCAAACAGATAGTTACCCTGACTTCACTTGCTGCACATTTTAGGTCAGTGAACGCCAATCATATTAGCATTTTCAGGAGTAGGTCTGCAATGACATTCTACATATTCCTCACAAAACATGCTTTTTTTATACATGCTTATGTCATTTTTGTGTTTCTTTGTGACTTTTTCATTTATTTGCTAGCTCTTAAGGAAGGAACAGCTGGTGATACTGTTATAAAGGTCCTTGTTTGGGCACTTTGTGTTAGGGGTGACAATGATCTGCCCTTGTCTCCCCCAATCTTCTGTATATAAAATAAACATATTAACATTTGCAGTGGGTTTTGGCATTCCTCTGTAATTCAGGTCTGATTTGTTTTATTAAAATGCAGCTTTAAAAACCTATCCCACTGTGTTGGAGGCTCTCTCTGATATGACACATCTAGCGGGTAAGTGTAGTACCTCGAGCGCATATTAGGTCACTTTCACAATGAAGCCTATAAAGTGTCCCATCACATGCTTTCCCAGAGGAAACAATATTCTTATTCCACTGTTGTCACCATTTAATGCCCCTCTCCAGGAAAAACATGCTTTCCACCACCTCTCCCCCGTCTCCCGGAGGAGAGGTGGGATGCACCTGAGATCACCAGTTCTCTTTACTCCCCTCTACTGACTTCAGTCCTCATGGGTCCCCCACCACTTGACATTTAATAGGAAGTGTCACCATCATGCAGGCAATGACATGGACACCAAAAGAAGGGCCCATTTATTGAAGAAGTTTGCATTCTACTCCAGGTTCCTGTTTCCACGATAACAATAATATTAATTGTTAATGCGTTAAATATCATTTATTAATAATTACAACACATTATAGTCCCATCTGTGTAATGTGTGCTGGTGCTGTTGATAATGGACTGAATACATTGTGGTATTTTTTTGGGTTATTCATATTTAGTCATACCTATAAAATGCATTTGCATATGTAACTAGTGACTAGAAATCAGAAATTGTGCAGAAAATCATTACAATTTCTTTACTCATTTTAAATGGCTGCAAATAGAAATAACTGAAATAATGTCTCTTTAATAAAGTGTAACTAGTATCATAATAGAAAATCAATTTTCCTACAGTTAACCCCTTTGTGACCAATGTCAAAACAAACCTTAAAGGGGTTGTAAACCCTCGTGTTTTGAAAAAACACCTGGCAGTGACCGGCCCCCCAGCCCCCATTTTACTTACCTGAGCCCCGTATTTCTGTCAGCGGAGACATGCTCTCCCTCTCTCCACGGGGTCCCAGCTCTTGATTGGATAGATTGATAGCAGCGCAGCCATTGGCTCCCTCTGCTGTCAATCAAATCCAATGACGCGAGCGCCAGGGGGCGACGCCGAGTCCGGCATTCGTGTCTATGGATGCGAATGCTGGACTCGGGAGCACGCCCGCAAGGTAACTCCCTGGGAGAGCGCTTCTCCTAGGGGGTTATCTGATGTAACTTCCAAACCCAATTTTTCAACTTTGACATGTGTTAGCATTGTACATATCATCGCAAATACTTAGTGTATCCAGATGGCATATACCTTGTTTTTTTTAGGACAGATTGGGCTTTCATTTAATAGTAAATGATAAATATATTTCCTGGTTTTCTTTTATTATGAAAGGAAAACTGACCCAAAATAGTAAAAAAAAAAATTACAAAAAAAAAATCATTTTTTATAAATGTAGCCTTACATTTTTATGCCCTTATTATGACCCACCAACAAAAACAAAACTGCAAAAAAATATATAAATTGTATTCTACTCCTGATGATCACAGTGGTACCACATATGTATGTGTTATTTGTTCTTTGTACCCATAGTAGGGGCAAGAAACAGTAGAACACATTTTTTTTTCTTTGTCCTATTTAAAGAGGAACTGGAGTCTGCTCACATAATTTGTAATAAAAACATATTTGCCATTCTGAAGCTTCCCTTCAACCACTTTGCATATTATTTTATATTTACTGTGATTCTGTACTTGCCAAATATGCTGCAGCATTTCTGCTGAGTCTTGGAGCAGTCTACCTATTAGCCATATTGGATTTGTGTGCCTACATGTCTGACAGGGTAAAGGGGAATGCAGACAAAGAAGACATCATCTAAGAGCAATGTGGTGGAGTAAGGTGTGCAATTTGGGTGTTTTAAAAAGTTATTACATGTTTTAAATGGTATCACACTATTGGGAATTTTCTTTTATTGTTTATTTTGATCTGGAGAATATTGGCCATTGAGGAGTAATATGTAAAAATACATGTTTGAAAGGTTGGCTTGGAAAAGGACAAGTTATTTGAGACCTTAGTATGCTTAAAATAGTATTTAGGGGAATTGGTATGTGTATCGCATGATGGTGCATAAAGCACGGTAAACCCCTCTTGGATTTAGCAGGTGTCTATGCCAGTATGCATGACAGCTAGCCCACCAGAATTCCATGGGCAGCAGCTTTATGCACCAGATTTTTGTTTTCTCTTATTATGCTTAAAAGAGAATGGCCAATACTTTTTAAGTCTTACTTTTCTTATGGGTCACAGGGGTGAGCTTACTATTGCACTCTGGTGACCCAAAATTGGTCAACAGGGATAGGAATCCATTCACTGCCTGTTTGACAGCTGGCTCTGGCTCTCAGCACACAGCTGAGAGCTGAATCCAGCTTTGCCCGCCTCCTCCCCAGCCCAGCCCTCCAATGAGTGCTGGAGGGGCAAGGAGGAGAGCAAGTGATAGACAATCACTGCTCTCTGCTCCAAGATAGTGGAAAACTGAGCAATCCTTGGTCATGTGATATTTTGCTTAGAGACGGCTGGGGACAGCTGCAGTATCACACCAATGATTGTTTTTTTATAATTTCACACGTCTCTGTTAAAGTTATACATTTCTGGTGAGTTATTCTGGCACACACTGGGTGGAAGGTGATTTTTACATATTGGAATTTTGTTTGGCCTTGGAGAACAGAGGATACACTGTTTCTGGAAGTGTATTTTGACAGTGGTGGATTATAAAGAAGAAAAGTTATGCTGTATGATTTATAGTTCTAACTGACATTTACATTGTCACTAAATGACACTGACATTAACAGTAAGAGCCCATTCACACAGGGACGACTTGTCAGGCGACCTAGTCGCCTGACAAGTCGCCTCCCGTTCTGTGCTATGGAACCATTCTAAGGGGAGCGACGCAAGTCGCTCCGACTTAGAAAAAGGTTCCTGTACGACTTCGGGGGCGACTTGGGGCGACTTGCATAGACTTCTATACAGAAGTCGTTTTGCAAGTCGCCCGGGCAGTCGTTTGCAGGTCGCCTCGCTGAGGCGACCTGCAAGTCGTGTTGCCCCTGTGTGAATGGGGTCTTAGGGCACTTTAACACTGAGGCGCTGGGGCATCGGCGCTATTTTTAGCAGCGCTTTACCGCCGTTTTAGCTGCACTTTTCAGCCGATAGCAGGACGCTTTTAACCCCCGCTAGCGCCGAAAAAGACACTTCGGCGCCACTGCTCTTTGTATTCAATGGGCAGGGGCACTTTAGGAGCGGTACACGGCTCCTAAAGCGACCCAAAGATGCTGCTTTCAGGACTTTTTTTAGCGTCCTGCTAGTGCACCTCTCCAGTGTGAAAGCACTCTCGCTTTCACACTGGAGTGACAGGAGAGGCACTTTGCAGGCACTTTGCAGGCACTTTGCAGGCCCTATTTTTAGCGCTATAGCACCTGTAAAGCACCTCAGTGTGAAAGTAACCTAAAGATTCACTAAACTAGATCAAGCTCAGATTTAGTTGGTCTTTTTTTTTTTAACATACCATTTTTTAACAGACTTCTCCTCTAGCAAGGAGGAAAATACATATTTTTCTCCTCGCTAGAAGAGATGTTTGTTGTTTCTACTCTTCACAAATGAGAAACAACACAGGGACAGGTTACAGAGTGAAGGATTGCTGTGATAGCCAATCACAGGCTATCACAGCCACCATTTGATCAAAAGCTGGTTCTTCCGATTCTCAAACATACGAGACACAGAGTTGTCACCAATAGCTTTGTCTTAATGCTGGGAGTGCGCAAGCACACTTCCAGCACAAACACAGGAACACATACTGTATATGTGGCACCAAGAAATAAAGACCACTTCCTGTCGTGTATATATATATATATATATATATATATATATATATATATATATATATATATATATATGTGTGCTACATGATTGTGAAGGAGTTAATCAGTATACTGGGTTCCTTCTGTTTGGCAATTTTGTGTTTTACTAGGGAGTGTATTGAATAATTATATTTTCCAGTTTCCAATACTTTAACCACGTCTGCTACTATCCAGCATCGTAGACCACTCCATTCCAAGATAGACTTTATTACTAATGGTAAATAGGCTAAATACTTATCAGTTAATATTGTGTATATTTAATTGCAACATGAAAATGTTAGTAGAAAAACACATGCATTATTCAGTAAGTCAATACAAAAACAAGTATGTGCAGTAGTTACAGCATCCAAATATAGATATATATATATTTTTTACTGTAGTTGAATTAATACATTGGGGATTTTGATACTAAAAATTACTGCATTTGTACATCATCCTTATTTTTTGTACTTATTTGGGTGAATAGACCTATCCATCAAAGAGTTTTGTTTTTTGTCATCTTCTATTGCAACACAATTTGCATCATTTTACCTTTTTGATGTAATATGTTACATAAAATGAAACCTCCCGGGATGTCCATATTTCATTCCAAATCAGTCCACTAGTTGACTTAGTAAAACTGTGAATATCAAAATGCTTCATGCTCTTAACCACAGTTAAGGAAGGTTTACATCTGATTAGATACGATAGATAACAACTTAGCTGGAGCACCATATTTTCTTGGATTTAGACTATATACATATGGGTTAGAGAACAAGGATATTAGTATAAGCATTTAAAGCTGAGAATCCAGTTTGAATACAAGGTTAATTGTGTACTTGTCTCAACAGTAGCCGATGAATTTAATAAAAAGGTAGGATACATGCAATACACATATCTTTCATTTTTAAAGGGTTATTAGTTCTTGGCACATTGAATGAAAATATTCTGTTTGGAGTTATTTTATGCACAGTATCTTCAAGAAAAAACTCATTACTTTATTCTGTACACAAGTAAAATGCACCAAGACATCTCTCAATACTTGCATTAATCTGATAAAAGCAGCAATTTATTCTATTTAACCTTGAGCTTTACTAAGATTCTTCTTACTATACAAAGTGTTCTTTTCATATTTGAGTCACAACAGTTTGCATTTATAGATCAAGTGCTTCATATACTTTTTTAGTACAGTAAAAAATGAAACATGCACTGAGAGAAAAATAAGGATATTATTGCTGACTGCACCTGAAAATGTTATTTTCCCTGTTTTTTATGCTGTTCTGTTGTTTTTAGTAATGATTTCAGTACTTTCTGTGACACAGACCCAGAACATGGATGCAGATTGCAATTTCCTTCTTCACCAGCATGTCTTCAGTGAGTAGGACCCCACTTTTAGCACTTTAGCTCCTAGTTCCTTTTTGACACATCCATTACAAGTATTCTCCTTATTTTAATGTACCTTTCATGCAACAGAAGAGTGAAACTCAGATGCTATTGATGGAGGCCCTTATGGGAAGAACATGACCACTAGAAACATATATAAGAAGCTCATGGAACATTGAATCCCATTCCCACTTAGCACTAAGGAATTTGTTTTGTCCCTATAGTGTACTTATACCTGAAGAATTGTTTTTTTTTTAAACACTGTTTATATTCATAAATGCAGTATATATCCCCATTCTATGCCAAACAAAATTCCCCAATAAAATGATCCCACAAATAGACTGCTATGTCCAACATATAAATCACCAGTGAACACAAATATACAGCATATGGATCATCCAAATGCTCTCTAGCAAACCTCAGGCGGGCCCGGACATGTAATGGCTTAAGCAGGGGGACACGTCTTGCACTGCAGGATCTGAGTCCCTGGCGGCGTAGTGTGTCCTGATGGTAGCCTTTGTCACGTTGGTCCCAGCTCTCTGTAGGTCATCCACTAGGTCCCCCTGTTTAGTTCTGTGATTTTTGCTCACCGTTCTTGTGATCATTTTGACCCCACGGGGTGAGATCTTGTGTGGAGTCCCAGATCGAGGGAGATTGTCAGTGGTCTTGTATGTCTTCCATTTTCTAATTATTGCTCCCACAGTTGATTTCTTCACACCAAGCTGCTTGCCTATTGCAGATTCAGTCTTCCCAGCCTGATGCAGGTCTACAATTTTGTTTCTGGTGTTCTTCGACAGCTCTTTGGTCTTCACCAAAGTGCTGTTTGGAGTGTGACTGTTTGAGGTTGTGGACAGGTGTCTTTTATACTGATAACAAGTTCAAACAGGTGCCATTAATACAGGTAATAAGTGGAGGACAGAGAAGCCTCTTATAGAAGAAGATACAGGTCTGTGAGAGCCAGAAATCTTGCTTGTTTGTAGGTGACCAAATACTTATTTTCCACCATAATTTGCAAATAAATTCTTTCAAAAATCAGACAATGTGATTGTCTGGATCTGTTTCCACATTTTGTCTCTCATAGTTGAGGTATACCAATGATGACAATTACAGGCCTCTCTCATCTTTTTAAGTGGGAGAACTTGCACAATTGGTGGCTGACTAAATACTTTTTTGCCCCACTGTAGCAATGATCGCTGGATAAATGTCAATGGTCCTAAAATAGTGTGAAAAGTGTCCGATCTGTCCATCACAATGTCGCAGTCTCGCTAAAAATCGCAGATCACCACCATTACTAGTAAAAAGTAAACAATAATAAAAATGCCATAAATTTGTCACCTATTTTGTAGACACTATAACTTTTGCGCAAACTAATCAATATACGCTTATTGCAATTTTTTTTACCAAAAATATGTAGAAGAATACATATTGACCTAAAGTAATGAAGAAAGTTGTTTTTTTTAATTTATTTTTGGGATATTTATTATAGCAAAAAATAAAAAATATTGTTTTTTCTTCAAAATTGTGGCTCTTTTTTTGTTTATAGCGCAAAAAATAAAAACCGCAGAGGTGATCAAATACCACCAAAAGAAAGCTCTATTTGTGGGAAAAAAGGACATAAATTTTGTTTGTGTACAATGTCGCATGACCGCCCAATTGTCAGTTACAGCAAGACAGTGCTGTATCGCAAAAGATGGCCTGGTCATAAAGGGGGCAAGTCCTTCCAAGAGCTGAAGTGGTTAAGAATGCAGAAAAGGGCTTCTATATCTGCCTGTGTGGGGAGTGCCTGTATGAGCATCTTTAGGTCTTCCATTTTCAGCCCCCCCGATTCTACATCCCCCCGCTGAAGGGGAAGAGAGTCCCAGCTACCGTGGCCAACAACCGAGGGCTCTGCCGGGTGGTCTGTAGGGCTTCTGTGCTAGCTCTCACCGCCATCTGGGTCTGTGTTGTCTGCATAGACGGGCTCCCGCTGAGTTGACATAGCGCATCTGCCTTGCCCTTCACTTCCGGGATCAAGTCCCGACCCCTGTATCACGGGGAAACAGTGCTTGATCTCCGGATGTTGCTCACGGTCTCTGGCTGTTTTAGCTGACTTCCCGGACATCGCTGCTTTGCGTGAAGTCTTAGTATGTACTTTGCACATAGGGAGGCGATATTGAGAAAAGCCTGTATTTACTCCTGTATAAAGCTAAGAGGGCAATACAGGTAGGAAGGAAACAGAGCTATGAATACAGTAACAAGTGTGGGAAACAACTCGCTAGCTCTTTGAGGGAACAGCAACTAAAGACGTATGTTCCAATGATTAAGGGAGCCGAAGGTGGGAAACTTAAGTTGCCTAGAGAAATAGCACAGAGGTTTGGGGATTTTTACTCATCTTTGTATAGCTTACAGCCTAGCTCCCAGAATCAGAGTGCGATAGATGATTATTTGGCATCTACGGGAATGCCGAGTTTGACGCCAACTATACAACAGGAATTAGAAAGACCGATTACATTGCAGGAAATTCAAGAAGCAGTGAAATCAGCAAAAAGGGGTAAAACTCCTGGCCCAGATGGTTTCTCTATTCAATATTATAAACTTCTTTTACCTATTCTAGGTCCCCATCTGGTAAAAATGTATAACGAATTAGGAAACACAAGTTCTTTCCATACAGAATCCCTGAAAGCTTTAATTACGATCCTTCCTAAAGAAGGTAAGGACCCATCGCAATGCGGGAGTTATAGACGATATCTCTTTTAAACACAGACTTGAAGCTCTTCTCCAAGATTCTTCAGGAGCAGATATCGTCCCTGATCCATAAGGACCAGGTAGGGTTTGTGCAGACAAGGAAAGCAAGGTATAACACGATTAAGAGTTTGAATTTGATTCATGTAACTAACACATCCCAAATTCCACGCATATTTCTGGGGACAGACGCAGAAAAAGCTTTTGATTGCATTAATTGGCAATTTATGTTCTCGGTCCTACGATACATAGGAATGGGAAATAATATGATTCAATAGATTTCAAGCATCTATACCCAACCGACGGCGCAGGTTAAAGTGAATGGAGTTCTGTCCCCACTCTTTAAGGTATCAAATGGGACCAGACAGGGATGTCCATTATCCCCAATCTTATTTGCTTTGTCTTTAGAGCCTTTATTGTGTAAGATCCGATTGAATCCAGACATTGGGGGCTTGTCAGTGGGAGGAACACAGTATAAGATCTTGGCTTACGTGGATCATATGCTGTATTCATTGACCAACCCGATAGTATCCCTTCCCAACCTTCTTCAAGAAATAGAAAGATACGGTTCTCTATCGAATTTTAAGATTCATTTTTCCAAATCAGAGGCGATGGGGGTCATGATGCCTAGGGATGTGTTAAGAGCAATGAAGCTCAATTGTAAATTCAAATTGTCAGACCAAGCTCTGAAATATCTCATTCCGGCGGATCTCTCACATACATATAAGCTACATTTCCCACCATTACTATCTAGAGTACGGATTCTCTTGGAGAGATGGCAGAGGGGGTTCCATTTTTGGTTTGGGAGGTGTAATGTTATCAAAATGAATATTTTACCAAAGTTCCTGTATTTGTTCCAGACACTGCCTATTGCCATACCCCAACATTTCTTTAAACAGATACATTCCCTTCTTACCAGATTTATTTGGGCAAATAAACACCCAAGAATTAGGAGATTTTTGCTGTCCCTACCTAAAGGAGATGGAGGATTGGCGATGCCCGACCTATATAAATATTACCAGGCAGCTTTGCTGAGCCGCCTGATTGATTGGAGTAGACACAGGGACTGGAAAATGTGGCCTGGCTTAGAGCAGGCTCAGAGCAGTGTTTTACTGCAACAAGCCTCTTGGTGTTTTAGGGATCTCCCGAAAAGTACGAAGACGCATCTGTTGATAGGAACCACCCTTCGGATGGGATATGGGCTTTTCTCCAAAGGTAAATTATCAGCAATAGACTCCCCTTTGTTCCCTATTTTAGGGAACCCACAGTTTGAATTGGGTTTGAGGAAGGAACCTTTTGAAATACTGATAGGGCAGGGGCTTTTCCAAGCCTCCCGTTTTGTGACATTGGGATCTTGGCCCACGATACAGGAGATGGTGGCAGGTTTTACAGCATACCAATTGGATTTTTGGAGGGCAGTTTAGCTGAGACACTTCCTTAATACCTTGACTTTACCAAACAGATACAAACGAGCGTTAACAAAGTTTGAGAAATATTGTACCGGGAGGGGTATACTGTACCAATCTCTATCCAAAATGTATGCATTGTTGGTTGCACCCCCAGAGGACTTTCAGTTACCCTTCTTTAAGAAGTGGGAGATGGAAGTGGATCGGGTCTTTTCGGAGGAGCAACGAAACAAGATAATACATAATATCCACTTGCATAAAAATGCAAAAGACAAGCTTTAAGGTTCTATCGCAGTGGTACCGTACCTCGGCTTTCTTACATAAATTCTACCCAGATATACCAGACAACTGTTGGCGGTGCAGGGGAAAAGGTGGGACGTTAGTGAATGTTTTTTGGTCCTGCCCCAGAATAAAAGGTTTTTGGAGAGAAGTACGGAGAATTGCCCAAAAGTTTAGTAACCAGTAGATTCCTGAAGACCTGACTTTTTCTTATTACAAGATATCAATACCCCAGTTAAATTATATAAGAAATCCATTCTTTGTCATCTCCTGAATGCAGCTAGATCGTGTATTCCACTTACCTGGAAACAAAAACACCCTCCATCAGTAGAGATGTGGCTTAAACGAGTAGAACAATTGAATCAAATGGAAGATGTGGTTTGGTCATCCCGGCAGAAGCGGGGGATTTAACTGTAAACATGGTCTTTATGGAATCTTTTTATTTATACAGAGGAGGGAAGATCCCTTATAGATATGAACTGAGTAAATGCTATATGCAGAGATCTGAGGTGGGGATGTTTGAACGGGATGCGGGTGTGGAGAGAGGGGGGAGGATGAGGCGAGAGGCCGGGGGGAGGACTTGTTGGGAGGAGTCTTTTTTTTTTCCTTATGTCTTTACTTTTGTTGCTTTTTGGTTTGGGGGGAGGGAAATATGGAAGGAAGAAAGATTTTGACACATGGTGAATATAATATATATAGAAGACCCTCCAATTTTGGAGATACTTTTTTTTTACTATATATCTGCATGTTCAGGAAGGAATACTGCTTTTGATTTGATGTAGTAAATGGGTAGGGTAAAGAAGTTATCAATTGTGTATAGTATAAATATGTTACTGTATATTAGCCAGCAGATAGAGATGGATATTATGTTATGTGTGATGTTTATGAAATGTACTCTTTGCTTTCTTCTAAATAAAATTACATTTGAAAAAAAAATGCAAAAAAGAAATGAAGTTGGTGAAAAATTTAAAGATCACCATGCCAAGGGAAATTATTCTCATTTTGCAGATCTGTGCTTATAGATGTGCTCCTTTGCATTACCTCATTCTCATAGCCCTAAAACACATTATGTTTAGTGTTCTGAGTCCTTGAAAAAAATCCACATTTTAAGCTAAATCTTGCATCCTAAATGAAAGAAAAGCTTGAGCTCTGCAAATGAAAAAAAAAACCGCAGTGCGGTAATGATATACAACTATAATTTCCTGCTTTATTGCTCATTCTGTACTATCACACATGTAACAGCCCTGGGTGCAAATCAACCCTTTATGTATGTATGTGAAACTTGATAATGATCACACCACTGTATTGGTACATTTTATATAAACATAAAATGGAAGCGCCTATAAACCACAGGCTTACTGCCTGTGGAAGAAACAAATAAAACTTAAACTTATTCTGGCAGATGTTCTTGTATAAATATGTCCATAGGGTTCTTAGGAATTGTTTTGCTCTTCTGTAATACCAGCCTGAGGTATATAGGCAATATGCTGATCTGACAGGATATAAACAAGGTTTTTTATATCTCTATTCAATTACTTCACAAAATTAAAACGCAAGTAAGTAAACTATAATAGGAATATAACTGGTTTATTGATATGATGGAAAATCAATATTTTTATTCAGTCACAATTAGTCATATTTAATGTAAAATTGGTTCTGTGCAAAATGCAATAACCCAAAGCAACCAGTCAGTATTTAAATGTTCACTGCAATTTGAAGTTTTCTACTGGTTACTATAATTTGCACATAGCTGTTGCACTGCCTTAATAAATGGTGACTCCAAGCAACAAATAAAAGTAGTCATCTGCTAATGCATAGTGACTAAGTGGTTAGCACTTCTGCCTAGCAGCACTAGGGTTGTCGGTTTGAGTCCCAACCACAGCACTACAGACCTGGAGTTTGCATGTTTTCCCTGTGCCTGCAGGGGTTTCCTCCCACACTCTAAAAATGCTGGTAGGTTAATTGTCTCCTGTCTAAATTGGCCCTAGTATATGTATGAATATGAGTTATAGACCTTAGATTGTAAGCTCATTGAGGGCAGGGACTGATGTGAATGTACAATATATGTTATGTGTAAAGTGCTGCATAAATTGATGGCATTATATAAATACCTGTAACAAATAAATAAATTATGTTTTCTGGGAAAATTTGCAAGTTAGCTTCACTCAGTTGCAGTGGTGTATCCTCTATGGGTGCAATGTGTTCAGTGAACATGGGTCCCAAGAAGAGTGGGGCCAATTGTGCCCTCACACATTGAACAAGTGTGAGGATTGCTGTTTGGTCCTGTGTCCCTTGCAGCTATAGCAAAGATCCCTCCACTGCTTGTGTACGGGGAGGAGATTGGGTCCTGTGGAGTGAGTCCCTGTTTCCAAGGGGAGGAGGGCTGTGATTGGCCACTGATGAGGCCAGTCAACATCCTGGTAGCCTACAGGATCTGCTACTGTGCTGGTGCTGAACATTCAATGCAAAGCACACTTCCAGCACAGAAAGAGAACTGTCAGTGACAGCTTTGAGTCTCATACTAACTGTCAAGAACCAGGAAGTCCATTTCCTGAGCCTCTGATTGGCTATCACAGTGATCAGTCACTGTGCAGCCCACCCCTGTATTATTTTCTCCTCTTGAATGGAGAAAAAGATACTCCTTTGCTAGAGGAGAACATTGTAAACAAAAAGTGTGTATAAAAATAAATAAATAAATATAAAGATAAAATAGCTAGGTCAGAGCTTGATCTAGGTGAGTGTCAGAGTTAGATTTAGGCTGGGTTCACACTTATGCGAATTGGAATGCGGGTTTCCCCACATCCAATTCGCATGACAGGAGATTGTGACCGGCTCTCAATGGAGCTGGTTCACACATCTCAGGGCGGCTGCAAAGCAGATTGCACAGAGTCCTGTGCGTCTGTGGCTCAGTTTCAGGTCCGAATTCAGGCAAACATTTGGGCCTGATTTGTCCCTGAAATGGAGAACAGGGACGCACCGAGCCCCTGCTGTCAGCCGCATCCGTTTTAAGTGTGAATCCAGCCTTAGGGTCAAGGTTAGGGTCAAAGGTCATGGTCAGAGTCAAAGATCGGGTTCAAAGGCTAGGGTCAGTGTATTTTAGGTTGGATTAAAAAAAAACATTTTTTAATTTAGTGTCAGTATGTTTTAGGTAGAAAAAAAGCAAAATGTGCACTATTGTTTCTGAGCCCTACTACGGGTACAAATAAATACACATGTGGCAAAATGTGTATAACCCTGCACTTAGTTTCTAAAAGTCACACATGTATATATAGCATATATTCAAAATAACAAGCTGTACACTGCAAGTGTAATATAGAGACACCAGATAGTGAATAAATATATAAAAATGTTGCGCTGCTCTCAAATTAAAAAGACATTATAAGCAAACCAGTGAAATAATTCATCAGTTATGTAAATTGCAAAGAAACTTAAAAAATGAGTAAAGTCCACACTAAAAAAACTCTGTGCCATAAAATAAAGTCCAAAGAGAAAGTGAATCAATAGCCTCTCATGTGCCAGCTCCCATGAATCAACACTGTCATAATATGAAGCCTACTGACTCCTTATGACCTCATTGTACCTGAGGTCACAAATGCATGCATCACCAAAAAGGTCATCTCCAACATGCTGGTAAGCCTCTGTATGCTCGTCATCAGGGACACATGAGGTCTCAATGCACAAATTCACCAAGGACCATAAGGAAACAAGAAACACTCCAAATAGTGTAACCAGTAAAATCACATACATATTTTATAAAAATGATGTATACTTTCAAATAATACAGATAATAGGCTTTGAAAATTATTTTACACATGGACGAATTGGAGCGTATGCAACAAGCCAGGTGTCAGCCCACAGAGTCAAATAAAATCAAATAAAAACAATTTAAAAGGTTCAGTCGTGAGGTAGAGGAACAATCACAAAGGATTAAAAAGCATAATAATGGCATATGAAAAGTCCATAATGTCCATAGAGGTACACCTTCAAAGGCAGCCCAGTGATAAGCAAGAAGCAGCTCTGAGGAAGCACAAGTGCCAATTTGAGTGTAGTAAGTAAGGTACTTTAATACAAGTATGAATACTTGGCTTTCTCCACATGGCGTCCCGTAAGTAACGTCATTGTCGGCTCCCTGTGCATTCCAGGTCTCCAGGAAGCATCGGAAACCACCGGCACAGTCCTTTCGAGTGCCACACCGCAGAAGCCATCCTGATGAACAAGCTCCTTAGATGCTCTTGCACTTTAGTACTCAATGCCTGTTCATGTTTTAATCCTTGTGAGTACCAGTATTCATACTTGTATGAAAGTACCTTACTTACCATACCCAGATTGGCACCTGTGCTTCCCCCTCATTTGAAAATTACTTTGCTTGTTTTAGCGGCGTGATGGTATCAGCTAACGTAAGCTCTGCCCGATACATATCATCACTCTTGACGTCGTCTGGTGCCAGGGCTATGCAGCTAATGAACTACATTACACTGGGCACGTGACCATTGGTGCCACTCTCCCAAATCCTTTTATAAAGAATATTCCACATATCATCTCAACAAGTAACATATAAGCAATTTTAAACAAAAATGTTGTCCCCTAAATCAAATCTAAATTAAAAACAAAAACTTTTATATCTTAGACTAAATTAGATCATCTCTGCCTCCATCTAGTGGTCAGATAGGGTAAGATCACTCAGCAATGGTAGTCAAATAACACTAAAGATAACAAACACTAGCAGAAATAAAATTAGTTCAGCATTAAGAGGAAAGGTGAGTCATGTGCCCATTCTCATAAACTTATAAAAATAATAATGACATAAAACCATATATTTTTTTAAAATATATAGTTCACAATTTAAAAATGACATTAATAGTTATCTATAAAATCAACTAAAGTATTATCAGTGAAACAGTTTACTTCCCAGTCCATATTAGGGCCAAATGGGGAATATGTTTTTACATTGTAAATCCATCTTGTTTATATTCTTGATATCTTCTCACCTATTATTGCTCCCCCTTCAATGAATAACTAATTTATCTATGTCAGTAACTCTGCGACCAGTGGGATCCGTTCAGTGATGAAAAGCATAGTGTCTACAGACACTATGGGGTTTATTTACTAAAGGCAAATCCACTTTGCACTACAAATGCACTTGGAAGTGCAGTCGCTTTAGATCTGAGTGGAAGATCTGAAATGAGGGGAAGCTCTGCTGATTTTGCTGAGTTACTGACATAGATAAATTAGTTATTCATTGACTTGCAGTGCACTTGTAGTGCAAAGTGGATTTGCCCCTATGTCACTTAAACCTCCACCTTGTATTAGCAACGTGTTCCTCTATCTTAAATTGTGGGGCCCGTGAGGTTCACTCAACATTATTTCAAAAAAGCAGCTTGATTTCTGAAGGCATTCAATTAGGAACAGTTTGGCCTCAGAGACGCCAAGTTTGCTCTTAATATGGCTAACTTTTTTATGGCTAGGTGGGCATAATTCTATGCCCTTTCCCTTTTATATTTTTTGATGTATTTTATTAACCTCTCTAGGCAATGGGAAAAAATAGAGAGAATAGCAACTTGAAAAATCTATACAGACAGACAAGTGCCCAATGTTTAAAGTGCAAAAGTTGCTGTTTTCACTTTTTTTTTCCTTGTCCAGAAAACTTTAAATTGCAACAAGGGGCCAAAAAAGAAAGAGGGCAAAAAAAGTGTTAATACAATGTAATCATGACAATCAGGCCCATCGCGACAGGACAGGCAAAACAAGCAATTGCTTGGGGCCCCGAGCTGGCCTGAGGCCCCAGCCGCGCCGCCGGCCACCGCTTCCTATAAGCTGCAGCCTGTAACGTGGCTGAGCTCCTCTTCCTTCCTCCTGCAGTCCGTGCGGTACAGGACTCAGGAGATTCAGTTTCCTGTTTCCGGCCGGACTGACAGGAAGTGCACACACTGAGTGCTCACTTCCTTTCAGTCCGGCCGGCCGGGGAGGGGGGGAGTAGTAATGGGGGAGGCAGTCATCAAGACCAATTTAGTAATAAAAATATGGTAGCTTGCTGACCATAATAAAAACAATTACCATAGCTTTCTTTCTATTTTCTTCTTTCTTTACCATCCCATTTTCTTGTAGGCTTTACGTGCGTGTGTGCGGGTGGGGGGATTGGGGGGCTTCCATGTCCATTTTGCTTGGGGCCCCCAAATTCCTTCAAACGGCCCTGATGACAATGCTTGTTATAATGAAAAAAAAAGAAAAAATATATCAGAAAAGCCTTTGGGTCTTTTCCTGGTGTGTGTTTTCTTTTTTCTTTCATATTCTGTTGCTTTTTAAAGTCTATTATCCAAACAAAAATTAAAAATCTGCATTTTTACTTACAAGGCCAATATGGTTTTGTGAATTTTACATCTCTGGAGATGGAAAATATGTTCCTGACATTTGGGGATAACAATTTGATGATATAAATATTTGATGTTGTTAAAATTATTGTAGGTTGTGAGGTCCCTGTTTTTTTCTGAGTAGGTTACTCTTTCAAATGTAGATTTTTTTTGGAGTCTTCTTTTAAGGTTTGTAGAAACTTAAGACCTATTTGTTCTGTAGAGTAAACTAGTTTCTCAGTCAAACATTCCTTTCTTTTTTCATGCACCTTCTTCTTCACATATCAGTCCTCTCAGGATCTCTGCACATGCTTTTTCCCTGGAGTATTATTATTCCAATACAAAAATGCAGGTTGTCTTTTTGACTTAGCATACTTTTCTATTTTATACATCCTTAATAAACAATGTTAGAACCACTGTATAGCACCAACATTTGAGTAGTCTGTTCATATTTCACAGGAGTAGGCAGTGAATTATCCACTATGTTTGGACTTCCATTAGCCCTTACTGCAGCATCAAGCTTGAATTTAACTATTGTAGCAAAGATGTTTAAATATGCATACTAGACTTTTCTAGTTGATACAGTAAAACCTTGGATTACGAGCATAATTTGTTCCAGAAATGTGCTTGTAATCCAAAACACTTGTATATCAAAGCAAATTTCCCCATAAGATATAATGGAAACTCAAATTATTCGTTCCACAACCATTTATCCATAGGTCCTTCAGTTTATAGTCCATATAACAAGATTATAGCAATGTGACCAGGTTATATAACCATAAAATGTCCATCCACAAATGGAAGCCTCCACAAGGGGATTAGAAGCAAAATCCAGCAGGAGCTACAGCGTATTAAAGAGAAGAGAAGCGCCTCTAAGTGTAGCGATATGTTGCTAAATGTTGTACCTTCATTAAATGTAACCATATTGCTACACTTGGAGGCACCTCTCTTCTCTTTTATACTCTTTTGTGACATAACACTACTCGTATATCAAGACATCGCTTGTATATCAAGTCAACATTTATAAAAAAAATTAGCTTGTCTTGTAAAATGCTCTCAAACCAAGTTACTCTCAAACCAAGGTTTTACTGTAATTGTGTGTGATATTCTTGTTTTTCCGTCAAAACCACAATAGGGAGAGGATGTACAAACCTTGAATTTCTTAATTGACTTATTCCAGGGTTATCTTGATGCTGCAGGACCTTGCTAAATGGTTCTTTATTCCACACTTGTGTCTTTTCAGGGCTCATACATGCCAGTGCACCGCAGTTACAGGTGTGGTAATGCATGTTGCATACGTTTGTATGCTGCTGCACCTTTCCAATGCACATGCACTGCAGCACACTGCAACACATGGCAATGAACTGATATGAGAGAAACTTGGTGCAGGTCCAATTTTCAGTCTCCTGCAGTACATTGGCTGCCCATTCAAATAAATTGCCTTAAGCAATGCATGGTAACATGAGACATTAAAGCCACCACAGTAAACTGTCCTGGTGTGAATGGGACCTTACTTTGTAAGCTGGACAGTCTTTTGGTTTGTACATTTTCTGCATTTGTTGCTTCCATGCTTTTTTCTGTACAGTGTGATTGCCTCTTGCAGATTTGGTACTTAGTTTACACTGAAATATGACCTCCACTTGCCTTCCATGTACATCAACAGCTACTATATATTAACTTGTGCTTTATACAACTATGCTCCTTGACAAAACCTGTGACTTTGCTTTTTCTAATGTTAGACCAAAACTAGGACCTATATTTTCAAAGAAATGCTGAACACATTTTCTTCTAGTGGCATGAGACCTTATGTATCAAGCTTACAAGCCACTGTATAGCTTTCAGTTTTAATTAATTATGAAAATATTTTCAACCTTTAGTGTGTGAAATCAGATGTGCCTAAAATGTTCCAATTCACTTTTCCCCTTAGTATGCTGATTCACATTTCCTTAACCTTTGGTATGTTGCAAAAACAATGTTTTCAATCCTCTGTACATACACAAAAATAAGTTGCTTTCAGATACTGTAACTATTAGAATTGTCTCCATGTTTCTTGTTTTCTCTGTTGATTACAGAGAATATCAAAGGATTTGGAGATTGTAATTACTCTATCTGTTAGCTACACTTGTATATATATATATATATATATATATATATATATATATATATATATATATATATATATATATATAAATGTTATTTTAAGTAAAGAGTATAATTTTGTTTGGTTACTGCAGAATTAACAATCGATACATACTATACTCTGTCACCAATTTATTGTCTTTCTCTAATGCCGCGTACACACGAGCGGACTTTGCGGCAGACTTTGTCCGGCGTACTTTTCTATGGACTTTACGACGGACTTTCGGAATGAATGGACGTGCCTACACACAATCAACCAAAGTCCGACGGATTCGTACATGATGACGTACGACCGGACTAAAACAAGGAAGTTCATAGCCAGTAGCCAATAGCTGCCCTGGCGTCATTTTTTGTCCGTCGGACTAGCATACAGACGAGCGGACTTTTTGACCGGACTCGAGTCCGTCGGACAGATTTGAAACATGTTTCAAATCTAAGTCCGTTAAACTTTTGAGAAAACAAAATCCGCTGGAGCCCACACACGATCGAATTGTCCGACGGACTCTGGTACACCGGACCAAGTATACCATAAAGTCCGATCATGTGTACGCGGCATTAGACAGTAGAAACATAAACTAAAACATTCAGTGACAACATAGTATAATAAGCACCAGTTTACTGTCCTGAATTACTTTGGTGATATGCACGGGAAAGTTTTCTTTTTCTTGTTTTGCAAAAACAGCCTTTCGTAGCTTGTCAGCTGTAGATGTGTAATTGATGATATAATTGGGAAAAGTAAATAAAAGATTATTGTAAAGGCAAAGAATAGGAGCCCTTGTATTTCTGATTTTAAAAGAGATTTCTGAAATGTAATCAGCAGCCAACATATCCTTTTTGTTGGCAAATAAAATACAAGAGATAGCCATCTTATGATCTCATGTTACTACTGGCTTAGGGCCAAAAAGAACATGATTATTTTTTTCTCTCAGCTCACAGAATCTATGGTCTTTTCAAGATTTTTACACATTGTAAATGCTTTTTGCTTAGAAATTTGATATATAAGTGGAAATCAATAGGAACTGTTTACACAGTTTCCTTGTTAGCTTCATTTTTGAGCATGACAAAGAAAGTTATTTATGTACATTTTATACACTGGTTGGTGGTTCTCTATATTTGAATAGTTGTATTTCAAGCATCCTCTGCAATAAAATTGAAATCAAAAGTGTAGCAATAACAATGCACCTCCTTCCTACTCTCTGTGACTACTGCGATTCTAACCGGTTCACGTGGATGAACCAAATTGCTAAAGCCAGTGTAAAATCAAATAATAAATTCCAAAGAAAAAAAATCACTCCAAAGGTGCTCCAGTGTGAAAAGGTGCTCCTAGGTGTAAACAAATGACCCCTTACCAGAACATGTGGCTCTTCATTACAGAGATTGACAACAGCCTGTGTTAAATCCCCGCAGCGGAAGCCTCACAGAAAGCATGTCTCCATATGAAATCGCATTGAGGCAAAGAAATCAAGCTTTAAAAAACAAGCCAGCCGCGGTGTCACCCGTCCAGCCAGCCACGATGACGTCATGCGTATTCTCCACTCCACACGTAGGTGTGTTATCGCATTGATTTCTTTGTCTCAATGTAAGTGTTTAATGTTTAATGTTTCAAATAAATATACGTTACCTTAGTATACACTATGAGGCTTCTCCCTAAATTTTATGTGCTACCATTTTGAGCGACTCTCATTCAAAGAGCGATTTTATATGGAGAAATGCTTTCTGTGAGGCTTCCGCTGTGGAGATTTAACACAGGATGTTGCCGATCTCTGTAATGGAGATCCACACGTTCTGGTAAGAGGTCATTTGTTTACATCTAGGAGCACCTTTTTACACCAGAGCACCTTTGGAGGGATTTCATGTTGTGAAGCACTGGGCACGTTGTGAGATTGACATCTCTTTAGTGGACTTTACTCAAATTCCATTACATGTTTGAATGTATTTTTTTAACTTTCTGTATTATTTTGCACCTTGCACTAATCATCAGCACTTGCACTTTACTGTTTCTTATATGCAACGGTGTATTGCTAGATCCATTCGAGGTTACATTTGTTTGAATTAAAGGAACAGTACACCATTTTTGCATTAGCACTTTATTGCTTTTCATATGACATTTGGTTTTGTCAGATGTATTCTTAGGTCGTTTATTACACAATTTAGAGCAGCGCACCACTTTTTTTTACTATTTCTACTTAATCCACATTTCCAGGATTTGGGTTGCAGCTGTTCACATTTTATAGGGGTCCAGCACAAATTATTATTTGTTTTTTAAAATGTGGGCCATGTATTTAAGGTAAAGTAGAAGTTCAGCCTAAAATTAGCTTACTCTAAATCTACCAGCAGCCACATTTTAAGACTAATCTATCTAAGCCTGTAAAGCAAAAATCGCTATACATACCTTTTCTGCAGCCGGTCCGGTCCTGTCCCGCACTGAGCTGTCAGCGGCTGCTTCTCTGTGTAGGCGTGTGCAGAAGAGGCAGCTGACAATGGAAGCCCCATAGCAAGTCTATAGGTTATGTCACTTCCCAGGCATTTCCCAGCTGTTGTTGGCTGTCTCTTCCACACAGCATTTGCCGATGGAGACTAAAGCAGATCAGCTGCAGAAAAGGCATGTATAGCGATTTTTGCTTTACAGGGTTAGATAGATTAGTCTTATGTCCCGTACACACGGTCGGATTTTCCGATGGAAAATGTCCGATCGGAGCGTGTTGTCGGAAATTCTGACCGTGTGTGGGCTCCATCGAACATTTTCCATCAGATTTTCCGACACACAAAGTTTGAGAGCAGGAGATAAAATTTTCCGACAACAAAATCCGTTGTCGGAAATTCCGATCGTGTGTACACAAATCCGACGGACAAAGTGCCACGCATGCTCAGAATAAATAAAGAGATGAAAGCTATTGGCCACTGCCCCGTTTATAGTCCCGACGTACGTGTTTTACGTCACCGCGTTCAGAACAATCGGATTTTCCGACAACTTTGTATGACTGTGTGTATGCAAGACAAGTTTGAGCCAACATCCGTCGGAAAAAATCCTAGGATTTTGTTGTCGGAATGTCCGAACAAAGTCCGACCGTGTGTACGCCCTATAGTAATGTGAAAGCCTATAGATTTAGAGATTTAAAGACACGGCCCACATTTTAGACTATGTTTTATGTTACACTCATATTCCCTATCCTACACCCTCAAACCACTCACTTACCTTAATTGTGGGGTAGTTCTTATGGTAGGTATCTTTTTTCATTTTATTTATCAATTTACAGATCTGTAAATGAACATACTGCATGTCCAATCAGCTTCCACGGTAGAGGGACTCAGCAGAGCACAAAGCAGCATGGTGGTGATGTTACGTTAATTGTTGACCATTCACCACCTCATTCAACCTCATAACTTAATGTCTGTACCACTGTACAGGAACTGGAAGTAAACAGCGCAAGAGACTATGCATTGAAACTGCGACACACTGATTGCAGTTACAACGCTCTGCAGGTCTAAATGCAAACATGTTTTAAATGCATATTTTTTATTTTATCATTGTAGGTACATTTAGCAATTTTCATGCACCTTGGCATAGTAGACAATTATACTGAAAAATTACATAATGACACCCGTAAATTGTCATTCACTGTGTAGTATGTATGTGAGTTTACATGATATGCATGACAGATTTATGCTATGTGTGCAGTGGCACAGAATTTCAGACAATCTAAACATCTGTTTTTTGTGACATAAATGTAACATCTGCTATGACAGAATGTAATGTACAGCCCAATTGATGAATTGATTCTTCTCATAAGAGTTCACTCAGAGACAAGCATGACATTCAATGAGTGAACAATTTAATCTTGTTTCTGGCACAGAGAGGAAATATTGAATCATTGTGGAAGTTACGTCTGGCAGAGGTAAAGGTCCTGTTCAGAAGGGACAAATCACTGCATTTCTCAAAAGTGAGACATGTTACATGGGTTTGCCCAATATTCAGTATACTGTAGGTATGTGTGTATATACAGTATATATATATATATATATATATATATATATATATATATATATATATATATATATATATATATATATATATTTATTTATTTATTATCCACACACACTCACACACAGTAAGGCTTTAATTTTTAGACAAATGTTTACCGCAAGTCTAAAAGTAATGACCCTGAACTTTTAATACCTTTTAACTGTACCTGGAAATGATAAAACACAAATAGGTCATGGTCAGAGGTTCTGTCCTATAGATACATTCCTTCTGATAATAACCTGACAATACTAAAAAAGGGTATCACAATGGGAATGCTTTGCCTTATATGCTTGCAGTAAGGAGGAGCATTGTCTGCTTTCAGATTGTTTTGGCACTGACATCACCAGGGCCAGTGGCACATATTCTCTCACCTCTCAGGTCAGTAAGCATTGGCACCAGTGACCTTTGTAGCTGTGTCTAATTGGGCATTCTTACCACTGTGCTTCAGTGGAAAGCAATTTTTTCCCACTGACAACCAATGGAAGGAGCATTATTCTTACTGACCACAAAAGGAAGGAGCATTATTTCTGCTACTAGTCACCAGTGTAAGAGAGCCATTTTCCCCCTGCCAATATAAGGGAGTACTTTTCCACTGACTATCAACATAAGGAAACACTACAAGTTTCATGGTCTGCATTTAGTTTCTGGATATTATTATTCATGATTTCACTTTAACCATAACTGACAATTTTCATATAGAGGAGGGGGTGTACAAACAAATGTATGTGTTCTTATGTTAAATACACTATGTACACAAATGTAAATAATATTTTTTTCTCGTAACTGCAATCATAACAAGTAATATAATGTACGGTATGTATTAAGAACTGCAGTTTACTGTCATTATTGGGGGGGGGAAGTTGTACCTGTGTTGAGCTGAATGATATACAAACTCATTTAGGATATGTGATATCAATACTGTTTTTGACATGTTTTTTCCTAATTGTAAAAAACTATATGGGCAAACTCTGTTTTCAGTTCTATCTAGGTTGACTTATAATGGATAACTGTATGTTCTAGCAAATGGGTATATTTATAACAGATTTGTTGGCAAATTATTAGTGAATCTTTCTGGGCAATTAGCATTGCTCACATTTGCTTGCAGTTGCTTGACATTCCCCAGTAGGTGATTTCCCAGTCTGAACTCTCCATAGTATTAGAGGAGTAACTGTGTGTATGTATATATCTATATATATAGATATATACATACATATATATATATATGTATCTTCCTCCGTAAAAAGAAAATCAGCTTACAACATCAGATAGGTTGCCTTTTATCCCAAGTCAAGGAGGCAGTACATATATGACCCTTGGCTATGTTGATAATATCCTGCATGCTCTTCAGCATTGGGAGGATATAATGCTTTGAGAGGGTTGCCCAAATTAGCTATCCTTTCCAAAACACCAGTACCTAATGTTGTGATGTTGACCCCTTATGCATAAGAGAAGCTGCTGTCAAGGGGGTAAGCCAAGTAGGTGGTCACCCCTTCCCTGGTAAACTGGTTTGAGGCGTGATTGGGCACCAGGTGCTATGGAAGGGCACCTTATTTTTTGGGATAAAAAAAGAAGGCTTCCCTCTGTGGAAAAGGGCAAGGGAGCTAATATTTATCCTGTCTCCATGCCATAGGGATACCAGCTGACATGCCAAGATAATTATGTTTACCAAGGGGGCAATTTATTTATTCAAAATTAATATAAGTGATGAAGTTGTGTTAGGCAGTCCATTGTATTTTTGCTAAAGAATGGAAAGATTTAACATCTCAAACCATTGGTAATTTTACATTGAAATGTGTTCTGTGAATGTTGTTTGAATGTGCAGGAAGGGTCACATTTATCCTTTCATAAACTAGATGAATGTTACAGTACGCCCTTTTTTTATATTAAAGAACAAATGTTGCTGAATATTGGTGAATGTATTGTTCACCTGGTGAATGTTAGGTGAATGTACAAGGAAATATGCTTTATAAACAGAGTGAATATTGCCCAGTTAACCTCGGGCTCATGTATGGTGAATTTGCATAAACACCCCAAAGGTAACCTTGTAGCCTGTTTGTACTTTTCCAAATTGTAATAATTACTGTAACATTCAGGGGAGCAAATGGTAGCTGTATGACTCTTTTGGGTCTTATTAAGGAAAACCAGGATTTGTTGGCTGCTGGCTTCCTACCAACCAATGACTCATCCCTGACCCTATGCAGCTTCTGGGCACGATTCTGCAACCGACAGCTGAATGCAAAAGAAGAGTGGGGATGCTGGATGACATTATTACCCAAATATGGCAATGCTCATATTTTGGCAGTCACTTTGGAGACGTACCTTAAGGGGGACTAGCCTTCCAGTTTTCCTTCAGGCTGCACCCAGCTCACTATCAAACTCCTCAGTGTGACAGGCACAGGTTCTGGGGAGGGAGCTAATCCTGAGCTTCACTGAGAATGAAGTATCCAGGATGGACACACTTGTCCCACTTCCTAAGACAGATTAATTTACCCGTTCCCAACAGGTACATGAATCTATTGCAAGCACTGACAGTTTTGGAGCTGAGGTGTGAGGGAACAGTCTATATGAATTCCCTCACCATCTGCAAAACATAATACTGTTGTCTTAGTTGCAAGAAAGATACATTTGAATTTTGTGGCAGTTTCAAAATATTATGGCTTGTTGGACATTAAAATAAAGAAGTAATTGACATTAAACTTAGATAGGAATAGATTGATAGAAAAATAAGTTGATTGATTTGTAAAATGGAGTTCATCTTTAACCGCTTGCTGACCAGCTCACGCCGATTTACATCGGCAGAATGGCACTGGTGGGCAAAAGGGTGTACAGGTACATCCCCTTTAAGAAGCGGTGCTGCAGGTGCGTGCATGACGCCGCCGGCGCGCGCGCATGACCACCTTTTTCTTCGTGAACGTGACTGCGGGTCCCGCGGAATCGATGTCCACCGGGTGCCCACTATTGTGTCACGGAGAGGTAGAATGGGAGATGCTTTTGTAAACAAAGCATTTCCCCGTTCTGCGTAGTGACAGGACAGAGATCACTGCTCTCTGTCATCGAGAGCAGTGATAGGTGTCATGTGAGGTGTAGCCCCTCCCCCCACAGTTAGAATCACTCCCTAGGACACACGTAACTCCTTCACTGCCCCCTAGTGGTTAACCCCTTCACTGCCAGTGTCATTTACACAGTAATCAATGCATTTTCATAGCACTGATCGCTGTATAAATGACAATGGTCCCAAAATAGTGTCAAAAGTGTCCGATGTGTCTGCCATAATGTCGCAGTCACAATAAAAATCGCAGATCTCTGCCATTACTAATAAAAAAAATAAAAATAAAAATGCGTTAAAACTATCCCCTATTTTGTAGACACTATAAATTTTGCAAAAAACAATCAATATATGCTTATTGAGATTTTTTTTTTTTTTTTTTACCAAAAATATGTAGAAGAATACATATTGGCCTAAACAGAGGAAAAAAAAAATTTTATATATATTTTTGGGGGATATTTATTATATCAAAAAGTAAAAAAGAATGCATTTTTTTTTTAAATTGTCATCTCTCTTTTTTTGTTTATAGCACAAATAATAAAAACCGCAGAGGCGATCAAATACCACCAAAAGAAAGCTCTATTTGTGGAAAAAAAAGGATGTCAATTTTGTTTGGTAGCCATGTCGCATGACCGTGCAATTGTCAGTTAAAGCAACGCAGTGCCGAATCACAAAAAGTGCTCTGGTCAGGAAGGGGGTAAATTCTTTCGGGGCTGAATCAGTTAATACCATTCACAGACAACTATACAGTGAGAATACATTCATATGCTTTGGAAGTTCTCATCTTTGCCTCATTGCTCTTACTGCAAATAGCAGTATTTGTGGGCACACTATGCCAGAACCTGCATCTGCTCAACAATATGTCTCTCGCTGTGTAGACAGTCATTGAACAGGAAACTGCTGATGTCTTTGCTTCTGTAATTCGGTGTAAACACAACACTAGATAGATTTAATATGGGGGTCAAAAATATGTGTAAATATAACTTGAAGTCAGAATGAAAAACAGACATAAAAAGATTCAAATATGTTGTAATCAATGATATAGTAACTTATTGATATCTGTGAAATGTATTTACTACTCTATCTGAAGGTATGCTGCTGACATGGTATTGCCATTGCTTTAAGTTAACATGTAGACATCAAAAAGCAGGAACACTTATATGACTCCCAGTTTTTTTTAGTCTGGATTAATTTCTGGGGATCTGGGGCTGCACCTTTATACCTTCCATTGTTTGTTACTGCAGCGGAACTTAGCTCTAATTTGAAAAACTTGTGAATGGGAAGGGTTTCTATTGTAGAAGAGGCAAACTATGTCTTTAGAAGAACACTGAGTGACCAATATATTGAGAATAGGTGTTCCACATCCTGCAACTGATAGTTTTTACATTCATTTATTGGAGAAGCTCAAAGCTCAAGTAGAAAGAATTCTTAATGAAAACATTAAAACTCCATTGTGCATTAATTATCTGGTTAGGCCCTACCCCTAGCAATAGAAATAGCTGTTGTTTTAATCGAGCTCTAACTAAAAAAACATGCTTGATCCTGTTTTGTAAAGAGTTTTTCTGGAGAGCTCCTTGGAGATGTTACCCACCTCTTTGTGTATTAAAGAGGTAATTGATCATTGAGGAAAACAGACATGTAACAAAAATGCAAATTGTGTTGGCGTAAAAGTAAACTAAAAAGAGGTTGCATACAATCTTACTCATTTACAGTATACTCATTTTTATATTGGACACAGGTATAACATTGAACACAATAAAGCCAAGGAGCATTACTGTCAGTATTAGATTCCTAGATATGTTCTTGACAGCTTGGGGGCACTGAGCAATGATAAATCATCATCCATTCTGTTTTTAAATACACAACTGGACTGATGACTTCATATTCCTGTTATTTGTTTTAGATTAAAATAATGCTTTTATCACCTTCTGAACATAAACATAGAGGGTTCTGCAAAAAAAAAGATGAGGAGCCTTGATTCCTTAGCGTTCTCTGGATTTCTGCATGCAAGATGATAAATCTTTGATCCTATATTCATCCAATCACACGGGTTTCTCCACATCCAGTTTGCATGACAGGAGACCTGGATCACACAGCTCCGGGGTGGCCGAGGGCCGCATTGAAGAAGTGTCTTGTGCATCTTCTGATATGATTCAGGTGCAAATTCAGGCAAAAATTCAGACCTGATTCGCACCTGAATCGGTGAACAGGAATACATCCGGACCCCGTGCTGTGAGCTGCAGCCGCAGCATGTGTGAACGGTGCCTTAACCACTTACGAACCGCCCACTGTGGATATACATCGGCACTTTGAAGAGGAGTATTGTTGTTATGGCAGCAGCTAGCTGCCGTAACCCTGGTATCCTCTTCTTCATCAGGCGGTTGGCTTTCAGATAAAAAAACACTTTTATCGGTGGCAGGAGAAGCCCTCCCCCCTAATTCTATCCCTAGACCTCCTCTGTAACTCTAAACATGTAACCTGTAGAAATTTTTAAACGTCGCCTATGGAGATTTTTAAGGGTAAAAGTTTGTCGCCATTCCACAAGCGGGCGCAATTTTGAAGCGTGATATGTTGGGTATCAATTTACTCAGCGTAACATTATCTTTCACAATATAAACATTGCGCTAACTTTACTGTTGTCTTATTTTTTAAGTCAAAAAAGTATTTTTTTTATATACTTTTTACAGAAAAAGTGCGCTTGTAAGACCGCTGCACAAATACAGTGTGACATAAAGTATTGCAATGACTACCATTTTATTCTCTAGCGTGTTAGAAAAAAATATATAATTATTTGAGGGCTCTAAGTAATTTTCTAGCAAAAAAAAAAAAAAAAAATGATTTTAACTTGTAAACACAGAGTCTGAAATATAGGCCCAGTCCTTAAGTGGTTAAAGTTGGACGAGAACAAGAGGCAATGGTGAATCCTCTAATGGAGACACCTCTTTTGATGACAACTGCTTAAGAGGGGAATTCTGCTCCTTTTATAGAGATTTCCTGTAATTTCCTGCTGAGTCTCCAAGACAAAAAGTGAGGGCAGAATCTCCAACAGGGAATAGAGAGCAAAAAAAATATGACAGGACGTTTTAATCCTTTCCCTTTCTATCAAAAATGAAACGTTTTTAAATGAACAAATGCTTTAAACACATTTAATTTCATGAACTAAAAGCCATGTGAATGCTTCTATTTAGTATCTAGTGAAACCTCATTTTCCAGAAATAACCCAAGCCACAATTTCCTGTAGGTATGCTAATCAGACCTGTGTAGTGGTTATGATATATTTTGGTCCATTGTTCTTTAGTTCTTTAGAAAACTACTTTTACTTCATTACTATTATCTGGATGTTGTTTGCATGACCTGGTGCAAATAACACCATAGCATAGCATATCAAGGAAAATTGTACCTGGAGAATAATAAAGGCATCGGATCAGCATGACAACTGGGAAGTTATCAGACCACGTGGAATCAATACAAGAATAGAATGACTCCAATTACTTTTCAAAAATGTTCAAATGATTTTTCTATTATTGATCTTTTTTTTTTGTTTAGTTTGTTTCCCTAAAAAGGCCATAGCTTTACTTTACCTTGAATTAGAGCTGTTGTTTGCATATTTTATGCATCTTCAGTCTTTAATGACAATATTTAATTCGGGCAAATATATTTTTAAAGTAATACTTTTTGTACTGCTAAATAATTCTTTGTAATATGGGAACAGATGCTCCATGTAACAAAGCTTGTGGTGCTCAATAAACGTTTTGAATATTCCCACAGAGAGCACATGCAGGGATTACATTACACAAGTTTTGGTGATGAAAAATGACATTAACAATTTCTGTTACAGGAAAATTTATATAATTTGTAAATTAGTACATTTTTGTTCTGTAAGACCTATTGTACCTCTGTCTGCTGATTTATTTATTTTTTAAATTGGGGATTTAATGGACTTTAACCGATTCAATTCAGGGCATTTTCACCCCCTTCCTTCCCAGACTAATTTTTAGTTTTCAGCGCTGTCGCACTTTAAACGACAATTTTGTCGCGCGACTTTGTACCCAAACAAAATTGACGTCCTTTTTTCCCCACAAATAGAGCTTTATTTTGGTGGTATTTGATCACCTCTGCGGTTTTTATTTTTTGCGCTATAAACAAAAGAAGAGCGACAATTTTGAAAAAAAACACAATATTTTATACTTTTTGCTATAATAAATATCCCAATTTAAAAAAAAAAAAAAAAAATTTTCCTCAGTTTAGGCCGATACGTATTCTTCTACATATGTTTGGTAAAAAAAATCACAATAAGCGTATATTGATTGGTTTGCGCAAAAGTTATAGCGTCTACAAAATACGGGATAGATTTATGGCATTTTTAAAAAATTTTTATTTCTTTATTTTTTTTTACTAGTAATGGCGGCTATCTGCGATTTTTTTCGTGACTGCGACATACTGGGAAGACAGATCGGTCTCCTCTCAACTGACAGGACGTGGATCTATGTGTTTACACACACGGATCCACAGTCCTGCCCGGTTAACGGGCAATCGCGGGTGCCCGGCGGACATCGCGACCGCCGGGCACATGCACCGGGTCCCAAACAACGCGGTGGGCACGCGCGCCCCCAAGACGGCCGGGAAGCCCAGGACGTCATATGACGGCCACCCAGGATGGAAGATCCCATCTCAGGCCGTCATATGACTATAAGTGGGTAATGAAGTAGTTAAAGGCAAACATACTTGTATTGATTATTCTCAGAAACATTGCAATTTTGAAATGTAAAAGTAGTATCAACTCATGCTAAGGGGATTTCAAGAGTAAAAAAAAAAGCATCTGGTTTGCATACCTGTGAATTAAAACCAACAAAAAATCTATGGGAGCTCAACACTCATATGAATCTGTAATCTTTGGGTATACAACAAGTTTTATATACCATAAAAACCTTGTATCCACTTTATGCGACTACTACAGAAAAGTAGAAAAATGCAATATGAAACAATTCTACATATCCTATCACCCCCCCAACCATGCCTCTGGCCCCTTTCAGGACACCAGTGCATGGATTCCAATGCGGGGGGGCTGTTTTTTTTTAACCACCAACTAAAGCCAGAGGCTCTAGTAGGCTTCAATAAGGTGGGCTTGAGTCGAAGAGAGTGCTGTCCGATCCCACCCAGGTGTGTTACAACAGTGAATAAATATTTGCTGTTGTAACACTGATCCTCCTCCTGGCTAATCAGGAAGCCGGTTTTGACACCGGCCACCCGATTGGCTGAAAGGACAGGCAATCCTATTGGATGCCTAGGAGGAGGAGGGGAGGAGCTGGAAGCCACAATGGAGGAGAGGACACAGAGACACTGCACCACGCTGGGCTGGGCTCAGCTCTTCCTTCTCTGAGCTGACCGCTCAGCTGTCAGCTAATTGCCAGCTCCTATCTCTCCACAGTTACTCAGCTGTTGATGATATCCTGCTTGTCAGTCCTGCCTACTTAAGCCGTCCAGCCCAGGGGATCTCTGCCTTCGCCTAAGTCAACATCACAGAGTCGCTCTCCTGCATTTCTTTTAAAAGACTTGTTTGACTGACATCCCTTCTGGCTCCAGATCCTACTTGCTGTTTTACTGCGCTCATCTCCAGCTCCCTGATGTTTGGCTTGTCTGACTATCCGTTGCGGTTCCTGAACTCTGGCTATGTTTTGACTAGGTTTGTTCTATTTACTTTTATTAAAAAAGTGTGATTTAACTGTACTTCTGTCTCGGTCTGATTTCATGGTTTCTGACAGTAGGCCATTAATTCAGAAGATACAGTCAATCCACTTGTTGGTAATATTTTTTCCAGATTGGATGAGCAAGATCACAGCATGGATCAGTTTGCCATGGCATTACAAATGCTCCTGAGTCACACGGCTCACCTAGAGTCTCCCACTGTGGCTGCCCCGGTACAACCTGTGTTGCAGGCCATCCCTGCTGCTGCGCCAGTCTCTGTGCAGGCACCCACCTCGAGTATCACCTCTATAAGAGGTATGTCTGGTTTCGCTCCGCTTCCCCAGGGATTTGGGGGCGATCCAGTCCAATGCAGAGGGTTTCTCAACCAAGTTGAGATATACTTTGGGATGCTGCCCCAGGTGTTTCCCACAGACAGAAGCAAAGTAGGTTTTGTGATATCTTTGCTTTCTGAGAGAGCCTTGGCCTGGGCAAACCCTCTGTGGGAGATAGCAAAAACCTTTTTCTCATGGACTCTCGGACTCCATCAAAGATGAGATAGCAGCCTTTCCATATTCTTCGCAGGATTAACCCAGTGGCTTACACATTAGACCTTCCTTCTAATATGCATATTTCAAATGTATTTCATGTCTCATTATTAAAACCTTTAGTCTGCAACCGCTTTACCATCTCGGTGCCACATCCTCACCCTGTACAGGTTGAGAACCATGAAGTACAGTCCATTGTTGACTCCTGTAGGTTCCGTGGGCGCATACAGTACCTGGTGCATTGGAAAGGGTACGGTCCGGAGGAACACTCTTGGCTCTCATCCTCGGATGTACATGCCCCTGTTCTTCCCCGTGATTTCAATAGAATTTTTCCCCTCAAGCCTGGTGGTCCCATGAGGGGGAGGGGTCGTTGAGGAGGGGGTACTGTCAGGGCTGGGTTCAGCCCTTCCTTCTCTGAGTTGGCCGCTCAGCTGTCGGCTAATTGCCAGCTTCTATCTCTCCACAGTTACTCAGCTGTTGAAGATATCCTGGTCATCAATCCTGCCTGCTTAAGCTGTCCAGCCGGTAGTCAACATCACAGAGACGCTCTCCTGCATTTCTGTTAAAAGACTTGCTTGGCTGACATCCCTTCTGGCTCCAGATCCTGCTTGCTACTTTACTACGCTCATCTCCGGCTCCCTGACATTTGGCTTGTCTGACTATACGTTCTGGTTCCTGAACTCTGGCTATGTTTTGATTATGTTTGTTCCATTTACTTTTATTATTAAACAAGTGTGATTTAACTGTACTTCTGTCTCGGTTTGATTTCATGGTTTCTGACATAAATTAATAGTAATGCAATTTTTAAGTGTCTTGCTGTTTTGAATTGATCCCTAAAACAGTAGCATATCAGTTTCTTCCAGAACAATTTGTCATAGTGCCATGAATTACATATGTATTTATTATGCTCCAATGTTTCTACAGGCATCAAACGATTATATTTGAGTAACAGTTGTTACAACTTGTATAAGCTAAAGACTTTCTATTTGAATTCACAGTCATTCAGTAAATTGTCCTTTCTTTTATACTTCAAAGCCTGGTGAAAGTATAAAAGTAGGATAACTGGGCAACAGTTCCCGGCAATTACAAATTGAAAATATTTATACTATAAAAACAGAGAAGGAAATTAGGGTGTTTTTTCCTTTGTACCTTGATGATGTGGGGAGGCCCATTAAGCAATACAAAGCTTCTGGTTTAGACTTTGTTATGAATGCTCCCTGGAGTGTTATTGTTGGGATAGGCATACCAATTGGGGCAGATCTAGGAGCAGACCCAGATTTTTTTCAGAACTTTTCTAACTGGTATATTAAAATCAGGAATGCAAAAGAAGAAACAGGGGGCGCAAATGCCTAGTGCATTACCCAAGGTTTATTGGAGAAGCCAAATAGCCAAATTAATACTCACAAACAACAGAAGTAATATGCAAGACACTCTCTGATGGTCAATCAACGTGGCGATGGATGACCACACAATTGCCGATGTTGGCAGGCTAACGTGTTTAACGAAGGGGATGCTTCCCTAAAATGCCTGCCGACATCGCCAATTGTGTGGTCATCTATCTCTGTGTGTTCTTTTGTAGGTTTTTGGTTAGATACCCCTGTCTGAGGAGGGCTGCACCGCTGAAGAATTTTCCCTGAGGTTCCATAGACGTCTATCCCAGACTGACATCTGTCCTTTTGAGCACTGGAGAAATTGTTTGTTCTACTGAAAATCAGGAATATCTTAAAAAAAATACCTCCGGAAAGTGGCAGACCTTGTTTTTCCACATAGGTATACATACTTCTACAGAGATTATTTATGCGCAGTCCGCCAAAACTTCCAACAATTTACTGTTTTCAAACTTTGTTTTTGAAGTTTCTCCTGACATAAATAACATTTATCAAGTACTTCTTTCAAGGTAGTAAATCATTTTTAAGTCAACATTTTTACAACTGCACCTGCATTTTTAAGGCTGTATGAATTAATTATCTGATTGTTTCATAAGAATCTGGGTTTGATGCTTTTAGTTGTAAATCAACTGGGACTAGATATTGGCAGTTTTTTCTTAGTCCTGCATCAAAATGCTAGTATTTATCTTTATTTCTTAAGTGTTGTAGGCATGGGAAAATATAATGAGGAATTGCGGGGGTTCTACATAAACTATTTATCATATGATCTTATTATATTTGACTGTGGGAAAAACCTATCAAGGCAAAATGTATTAAAAGCTAAAAATACAATTCCCACTAGTTGATTTAACTACATGATCAAGCTGTTTTCAAGAAAAGTAGTTTTGTTGTTCTTTTCTATCTTTTGGCTTCACATACATTTTTCTTTTCAGTCGCTCTCCAGACATTTTTGTCTGATCAGGAAATTACTTTTTTTTTTATCTCAACTTACTTTATTGTGCCATAATCCAAGGTAAGGCTGTAGAACTGATCTAACTCCAACAGATTAGTTCATTTAAACTGAGTGTCAGCTACAGCTTCATGAGATTTGGACATAAACATTTGAGACCAAATTCATAAAAAACTGAAACCATTTTAGACCAATTGGTTTAGATGTTTAGAGGTGTACCCATTGATACTACAAAAAAAAAAAATGAAAAATACACTAGGCACTTCAAAGAACAGCTCCACAGCAAAAAGGGGCTGTTATGAAGCTGCTATTTTATGTCTGGATCATACACTTTAGTTACAGTCCCTCTTCAGCCCCCTCAGACAAATTACCATAAATCTATTTCTCTGCAATTTTCTGCTGGATAAGAATACATAGTTGTATAGATGGTTAGTACGAGTCCAGTAAGAGGGTACTCCCTGAAGCCCACTGTATAACTCCATACATGTCTTTCAACATTGGTCAAATTCATGAGAGGCATTTAGGATGGTATTCCAGCATCAGCAGCAGCTATAATCCAGAATCACCAGATTATAGACAAAAGTGAGTGATGTGGAGCAGTGCAGTTCACCAATGTAGGGACTAAACACCAAACTACTTAGCAGCTAGGTTGTGCTCCTTAAAGTCAACCACTCCATCTGAGTGTACTCCAGCATAACGTATAACAGAAATACCTACTATTTTACCTAGTCTTGGTGACTTTTTAAAAATAAGTAAAGAAACCCCCACAAACACTAAATGGCAGCTAAAAAAAAAGAAACTGACTATATTCAAATAACAAACACACATCAGAGGCAAAAACACAAAAACAAAAGATATCCAAATGACAACTATACTAAATTCACCCCCATCCCCCAAAAAACACACACCCTCTAAATAAAGAAACAAAAATGTAGATCTTTTTTTAACCAAATTTCGCTTCAGCAGCAAAATGTGCAAAACTAAGAATTTCCATTGGAATTTTGCCAAACGCGAATAATGAATAATTTCATAGCAAAAGTATTTTTCTGAAATCACTCACTCATCCATAGTCTATATATCTATGTTGTTTTGGTTGTTCTTAATCCCCCTTAGTAATAAATAGCATTATGAAATGAAGAGTACTAAGCAGTGATTATTTTTAGAAAGCAGTATAAATATAGTAATAAAGACACTGGGAATATTGAATGGTTTTATCACTAGTACATTATAATCTGTAATGTCTTAGTGACAATATTGACTACACTTGGTATTTTATGTCTGATTTTATGTTATGATTCCCCCTATAACCAACACTAAGACAAATGTCTGCAATAATGAGTTTGGATGCTCTTCGATAAAATTTTAATACAGAATCCAGACATTGATATATCAACTTATAACTTGTTTTGTTAATGTATTAGTGCAATCACAGTGGCAATATAAAGGAATCATTTCATTAAAACCTGTGAGCATCTTCCCCCTGCTGTTTTCTGATAAGAAAAGCTCTAGTAGAGAATAAGATAGATGCTGGAAGCACTTATGTTCTCAAAAACAGTGTCATTATGTTTTATTACTATTATTCTTTTACAAACCATATGCCCAAGTTCTGGATCTTATCTCTTGAATTTAATTTAAAGCGGAAGTAAACCCATCCATAAAACGATTACTTTTCTGGCACGTGCCGGAAATGTAACAATCCCATTGGTTGTGCTCTCAACCAAACTGTCAAACCATCCAATGGCTGGTGTCATAACGGATCACATGTGCAGCATCATGGCAGTTGTAGATTAAACAGAGGCCAAGATGGCGGCTTCCTTGGCTGAAAATGATAGGAGGGTTTACTTCCACTTTAAGGATATACCCAGGGGCGTTACTAGGTGGCAAAAAAAACAGGGGCTTCAGCCCGAAGTCCGAGCCCAGCTCGGGGGGGGTGTTACCTACCTGAAGCGCACTGACCTACCTTACATACACTGACCCACACAGACCATTACACTCACCTACCTGACATAGACTGACCTACCTGACATACACTGATCCACGCTGACCTACCTGACATACACTGATCATTACACTGACCTACCTGACATACACTGACCTACCTGACCCACACTGACCTAACTGACATACACTGACCTACCTAACCCACACTGACCTACCTGACTCACACTGACCTACCTGACATACACTGACCCACACTGACATGATACACTGACCTACCTGACATACACTGACCTACCTGACCCACACTGACCTACCTGACCCACACTGACCTACCTGACCCACACTGACCTAACTGACATACACTGACCTACCTAACCCACACTGACCTACCTGACATACACTGACCTACCTGACTCACACTGACCTACCTGACATACACTGACCCACACTGACATGATACACTGACCTACCTGACATACACTGACCTACCTGACTCACACTGACCTACCTGACATACACTGACCTACCTGACATACACTGACCCACACTGACATGATACACTGACCTACCTGACATACGCTGACCTACCTGACCCACACTGACCTACCTGACATACACTGACCTACCTGACCTACACTGACCTACCTGACATACACTGACCTACCTGACCCACACTGACCTACCTGACATACACTGACCTACCTGACCCACACTGACATACACTGACCTACCTGACCTACACTGACCTACCTGATCCACACTGACATACCAGACATACACTGACCTACCTGACATACACTGAACCACACTGACATGATACACTGACCTACCTGACATACACTGACCCACACTGACATGATACACTGACCTACCTGACATACACTGACCTACCTGACCCACACTGACCTACCTGACATACACTGACCTACCTGACCTACCTGACCCACACTGACCTACCTGACATACACTGACCTACACTGACATGATACACCGACCTACCTGACATACACTGACCTACCTGACCCACACTGACCTACCTGACATACATTGACCTACCTGACCCACACTGACCTACCTGACATACACTGACCTACCTGACCTACCTGACATACACTGACCTACCTGACCCACACTGACCTACCTGACATACACTGACCTACCTGACCCACACTGACCTACCTGACCCATACTGACCTACCTGACCCACACTGACCTACCTGACATACACTGACCTACTTGACCCACACTGACCTACCTGACATACACTGACATGATACACTGACCTACCTGACATACACTGACCTACCTGACCCACACTGACCTACCTGACATACACTGACCCACACTGACCTACCTGACATATACTAACCTACGCTGACATGATACACTGAACTACCTGACATGTACTGACCTACCTGACCCACACTGACCTACCTGACATACACTGACATGATACACTGACCTACCTGACATACACTGACCTACCTGACCCACACTGACCTACCTGACCAACACTGACCTACCTGACCCACACTGACCTACCTGACCCACACTGACCTACCTGACCAACACTGACCTACCTGACCAACACTGACCTGCCTGACCCACACTGACCTACCTGACCCACACTGACCTACCTGACATACACTGACCTACCTGACCCACACTGACCTACCTGACATACACTGACCTACCTGACCTACCTGACCCACACTGACCTACCTGACATACCTGACCCACACTGACCTACCTGACATGCACTGACCTACACTGACATGATACACTGACCTACCTGACATACACTGACCTACCTGACCCACACTGACCTACCTGACATACCATGACCTACCTGACCCACACTGGCCTACCTGACATACACTGACCTACCTGACATACCTGACATACACTGACCTACCTGACCCACACTAACCTACCTGACATACACTGACCTACCTGACCCACACTGACCTACCTAACATACACTGACCTACCTGACATACACTGACCTACCTGACCCACACTGACCTACCTAACATACACTGACCTACCTGACCCACACTGACCTACCTGACATACACTGACCTGCCTGACCCACACTAACCTACCTGACATACACTAACCTACACTGACATGATACACTGACCTACCTGACATACATGGACCTACCTGACCCACACTGACCTACCTGACATACACTGACATACCTGACCAACACTGACCTATCTGACATACACTGACCTACATGACCCACACTGACCTACCTGACATACACTGACCTACCTGACCCACACTGACCTAGCTGACAAACACCGACCTACCTTAAATACACTAACCTACACTGACATGATACACTGACTTACCTGACATACACTGACCCACACTAACATGATACACTGACCTACTTGACATACACTGACCTACCTGACATACACTGACCTACACCGACATGATACACTGACCTACCTGGCATACACTGACCCCCACACTGACATGATACACTGACCTACTTGACATACACTGACCTACCTGACCCACACTGACCTACCTGACCCAAACTGACCTACCTGACATACACTGTCCTACCTGACCCACACTGACCTACCTGACATACACTAACTTACCTGACCCACACTGACCTACCTGACATACACTGACCTACACTGACATGATACACTGACCTACCTGACATAGACTGACCCACACTGACATGATACACTAACCTACCTGACATACACTGACCTACCTGACCCACACTGACCTACCTGACCCACACTGACCTACCTGACATATACTGACCTACCTGACCCACACTGACCTACCTGACCCACACTGACCTACACTGACCCACACTGACAAGATAAACTGTCCTACCTGACTTCAGGTGACGTTACCTCCTCCTGCAGCTCAGCCGTAGTGTGCGGCACACCTGTAGAGTAGACAGCAGGCACGCCAGGCAGCCAGAGCCATGACACAGGACAGGACAGGGGAGGAGAGGAGAGCCGCCCACCCAAGCGCCTGAGCACCCGAGCGGGGATCTTCTCACAGTGGAGCGGCAGCCGCATTGTAATTCCCACCTTCTGGAGCCTGCAGTGCCTATCATGGATGTCACACGTCCCGTGGTCCCTTCATTGGACCATTGAGACGTCCATCATAGGCGCTGCAGGCTCCAGAAAACGGGACCTGCTATGTCACTTGGCCGCGCTCGGGTCTGATTGGTCCCCGCTCGGCAGGGGCTCTCAGGCTCAGGGCTAATAATAGAACCATGCATGCCTGAGACCCGGGGCTTTTTGGGTACCCACTCAGGGCTCCAGCCACCATCAGCACACCCCCCCACACTGACCTACCTGACCCACACTGACCTACCTGACATACACTGACTTACCTGACCCACACTGACCTACCTAACCCACACTGACCTACTTGACATACACTGACCTACACTGACATGATACACTGACCTACCTGACATACACTGACCTACCTGACCCACACTGACCTACCTGTCAGTGGTTAGCTAGCTGCTGCCATAACAACGATATCCTCCTTCAAAGTACCGATGTATAACGATGGTGGGCGGTCCGGAAGGGGTTAAAGTGATATTGAAACCTTGTATTTTTTTTCATTTAAAAATAACAAACATGGCATACTCACCTGTTCTGTACAGTTGTTTTGCACAGAGCAGCCCCGATCCTCCTCTACTCGGGTCCCTCTTCGGCCCTTCTGGCCCCTCCCCCCTGCCAAATGCCCCCACAGCAAGCAGCTTGCCATGCGTGCATCCAAGCCGTCCTGAGGCTCCGTGTGTCCATTCAGACACACAGCCACGGCCCACCCCTGCCCTCTCTCTCTCTCTCCCCTCATTGGTTCATTGATTTGACAGCAGTGGGAGCCAATGGCGCTCTGCTACTGTCCCAGCCAATCAGGAGGGAGAGTCACGGCCAGCCGAGTGTCTCGTGGCATTGCTGGATCGAATTGGGCTCAGGTAAGTATTGGGAGGCATAGAATGCATTAAGATAAAAAAAACCTTCTGCCTTTAGAATCACTTTAAATATTTACGTCATCAATCCAGCACTGTGCAGAACTGGATCTTGTCTCTCCTTTCTTCCTCCTACAAGACTCAGGCAGCAGCAGGAACCCAATGCTGTGAGGAGAAAATGGGGGGCAGGGCCAAGCCGCGCTGGGCGTGTCCATGGAGCATGGCTCCACAGACACACACAGCTCGAGAGCGAACACGCACATGTGCCCCCATAGCAAGCGGCTTGTTATGGGGGCAAATAGAGAAGAAGAGGAGCCAAGACTCCCGGTAGGGGACCCCAGAAGAGGAGGTTCGGGGCCACTCTGTGCAATACCTTTGCACAGAGCAGGTGACTAAAACATGTTTATTATTTTATTTAACCACTTGACGACCGCCTCACGCTGATATACGTCAGCAGAATGGCACGGGCAGGCAAAACCACGTACCTGGTACGTGATTGCCTTCCAATCGGACCCCCCACGGCGCCCGAGGCGGTCAGCTTTGGTCTGGGAGCGTTCAGAGATGAGGGGGAGACCATCCATTCATGGCCCCGCCCTCGCGATCGCTCCCAGCCAATGAGAATCTTCCCCTGCCTCTGTGTAGTACACAGAGAGATCTAGGGTCTAATAGACCCCAATTTTTTCAAAAAAGAGTACCTGTCACTACCTATTGCTATCATAGGGGATATTTACATTCCCTAAGATAACAATAAAAATGATTAAAAAAAAAAAAATTAAAGGAACAGTTTAAAAATAAGATTTAAAAAAAAGCACCCCTGTCGCCCCCTGCTATCGCGCTAAGCCGAACGCAAGCGGCGGTCTGTCGTCAAATGTAAACAGCAATTGCACCATGCATGTGAGGTATCACCGCGAAGGTCAGATCGAGGGCAGTAATTTTAGCAGTAGACCTCCTCTGTAAATCTAAAGTGGTAACCTGTAAAGGCTTTTAAAGGCTTTTAAAAATGTATTTATTTTGTTGCCACTGCATGTTTGTGCGCAATTGTAAAGCATGTCATGTTTGGTATCCATGTACTCGGCCTAAGATCATCTTTTTTATTTCATCAAACATTTGGACAATATAGTGTGTTTTAGTGCATTAAAATTTAAAAAAGTGTGTTTTTTCCCCAAAAAATGCATTTGAAAAATCGCTGCGCAAATACTGTGTGAAAAAAAAAAATGAAACACCCACCATTTTAATCTGTAGGGCATTTGCTTTAAAAAAATATATAATGTTTGGGGTTCAAAGTAATTTTCTTGCAAAAAAAAAATATTTTTTTCATGTAAACAAAAAGTGTCAGAAAGGGCTTTGTCTTCAAGTGGATAGAAGAGTGGGTGATGTGTGACATAAGCTTCTAAATGTTGTGCATAAAATGCCAGGACAGTTCAAATTACCCCATTTTGGAAAGTAGACACCCCAAGCTATTTGCTGAGAGTCATGTCGAGTCCATGGAATATTTTATATTGTGACACAAGTTGCGGGAAAGAGACAAATTTTTTTTTTTTTTTTTGCACAAAGTTGTCACTAAATGATATATTGCTCAAACATGCCATGGGAAAATGTGAAATTACACCCCAAAATACATTCTGTTGCTTCTCCTGAGTATGGGGATACCACATGTGTGAGACTTTTTGGGAGCCTAGCCGTGTACGGGGCCCCGAAAACCAAGCACTGCCTTCAGGCTTTCTAAGGGCGTAAATTTTTGATTTCACTCTTCACTGCCTATCACAGTTTCGGAGGCCATGGAATGCCCAAGTGGCACAAAACCCCCCCAAATTACCCCATTTTGGAAAGTAGACACCCCAAGCTGTTTGCTGAGAGGTATAGCGAGTATTTTGCAGACCTCACTTTTTGTCACAAAGTTTTGAAAATTGAAAAAAGAAAAAAAAAATGTTTGCCAAATGTTCAAAAACATGGACTCAACATGCCTCTCAGCAAATAGCTTGGGGTGTCTACTTTCCAAAATGGGATCATTTGGGGGGGGGGGGGTTGTGCCATCTGGGCATTTTATGGCCTTCAAAACTGTGATAGGTAGTGAGGAGTGAAATCAAAAATTTACGCCCTTAGAAATCCTGATGGCGGTGATTGGTTTTTGGGACCCCGTACGTGGCTAGGCTCCCAAAAAGTCTCACACATGTGGTATCCCTGTACTCAGGAGAAGCAGCTGAATGTATTTTGGGGTGCAATTCCACATATGCCCATGGCCTGTGTGAGCAATATATCATTTAGTGACAACTTTTTGTAATTTTTTTTTTTGTCATTATTCAATCACTTGGGACAAAAAAAAATTAATATTCAATGGGCTCAACATGCCTCTCAGCAATTTCCTTGGGGTGTCTACTTTCCAAAATGGGTTCATTTGGGGTAGGGTTTGTACTGCCCTGCCATTTTAGCACCTCAAGAAATGACATAGGCAGTCATAAACTAAAAGCTGTGTAAATTCCAGAAAATGTACCCTAGCTTGTAGACGCTATAACTTTTGTGCAAACCAATAAATATACACTTATTGACATTTTTTTACCAGACATGTGGCCGAATACATTTTGGCCTAAATGTATGACTAAAATTGAGTTTATTGAATTTTTTTATAACAAAAAGTAGAAAATATCATTTTTTTTTCAAAATTTTCGGTCTTTTTCCGTTTGTAGCGCAAAAAATAAAAACCGCAGAGGTGATCAAATACCATCAAAAGAAAGCTCTATTTGTGGGAAGAAAAGGACGCAAATTTCGTTTGGGTACAGCATTGCATGACCACGCAATTAGCAGTTAAAGCGACGCAGTGCCAAATTGGAAAAAGTCCTCTGGTCTTTAGGCAGCCAAATGGTCCAGGGGTGAAGTCGTTAAAAAAAGGCTTTAGTAATACTTTAGGCATATTAAGCATCTCAGAGAACAGGGCGGATAGGGTTACTGTCACTGTTCTCATTACAGCTTTGAGACATGTATACTTCTGCATGGCATGGAAAGACCCCAGGATTTGAGAACCCCCTTGTAACAGAACCGCGTCACACTGCTTCCATCAGTACACAGCCTCCTCCGGTCTGAACATCAGATATCAGATATTATAGCCCATGTATTGTAACTAAGAACCAGATGAGACTAGCTCAGTTACACAGCTTGAACATGGAATGATTTATTGGACAAGTATACAGCCTTTTTATACACATTCAAAAAGTATGTCGGTTCCCACTTACACAATAACCCAAATATTTACCCAAAACATCACACAATGGTTTAGCTAACGAGGTAGGGCTGACACATGGCTAATCCCATCCATCTGGCTGACACAGATGTCACACTGCAGACCAGCCTTGCCGACTACAAGCTAACTGCAGACAATACACATTATCATAAGCATAAACACAGCAAACCTTCAAACAATAGCAGAAAACCTATTTACAAATAATAATACAAACAGCGATCCCCCCCCTCCTCAGCCTAGTAGGCAACAGACTATAGCAGAAGTAGACTGTTCGGCTCCTACACAGTTCTAGAGGCCTGTGACCAGCTCTTTCAATTAACATGTCGAGTTCAGAATCGAACAAACCAGGAATAGTCTTTATATATATCCTGGGAGATATTATGGTTAACTATTACTGTTCCATTTTAAGTAACCACCTTCTCATTGTCCATTAAAAAGCTGTCCATCATTTTTCTCAGTCATCATGTGCCCCTAATAAACACAAGGTCACTTAAACATAGGGGGTGCAAGAGGGGCTAAAACAAGGGTTTCCCAACCTCAACAAGGGATTCTGGGTTCCACGGGCTCCCCCACCCAAAGTGACTCCTGTCACACCCCTTAACCACTTGTGGACCACCCACCATACATATACTGCGGCAGAGCAGCTGCTCTATATCAGATCACCTACCTAGTACATTATCTGACACTTCCTGGTCTGCAGCATGCAAGCACGCTACCGGTGACCCGCTCCCACTGTGATCACACACAGCGGTAGTCCAGTGGCGGGTACCGCAGACTCGATGTCTGCCAGCACCTACCAATTATTCAGTGCACAGGTAAAATGGTGATCTGCCTATGTAAACAAGGCAGATCGCCGTTCTGTGAGGAGAGAAGGCATTGGTCCTGTGTTCTTGCAAAGCAGGAATATGTATCTTTGCCTTCCCTTAGCAAAAACACCTCCCCCACAGTACACAAGCACTGGCTAGGAATACATTTGACCCTTTGATTGCACCTGATGTTAAGCCCTTCCCAGCCAGTGTCATTAGTACAGTGACAACGCATATTTTTTAGCACTGATCACTGTATTAGTGTCACTCGTCCCCAAAAGTTGTCAAAAGTATCAGTTAGTGTCTAACTTTTCCACCGCAATATTGCAGTCCTGCCATAAGTTGCTGATCGCTGCCATTACTGTGAAAATAAATAAATAAATAAAAATATCCCACAGTTTTAATATACACCTATTGGGATTTTTTCGAACAAAAATATGTAGCAAAATGCATATTGGCCTAAATTTATGAAGAAATTTGATTTTTTTTTTAATTTTATTGGATATGTTTTATAGCAGAAAGTACAAAATATTTTCTATTTTTTCAAAATTGTCAGAATTTTTTGTTTGTAGCGCAAAAAATAAAAACCACAGAGGTGATCAAATACCACGAAAGAAAGGTCTATTTGTGGGAAAAAAAGTACATACATTTTATATGGGTACATCGTTGCACGACCGCGCAGTTGTCAGTTAAAGTAACTCAGTGCTGTATCACAAAAAATGGCCTGGTCATGAAGGGGGGTAAACCTCCTGGAAGGCAAGTGGTTAAAAAACAAGTGTACAAAATGTAGAATAAGGCTTGCTTAAACTCAGAGAAAATAAAAAAAGGTTTCTAGAAAGAAAGGAAAGTTAAGTATAGCGTGCATTTGGAAAGTTGGTGTGATGTATAAACAAATATGACGTTAATGTCTGGAACCAAAAAGGTTTATTGTATTAGTATTTTGTGTAAGCGTCTTGTTATATTCATACTACCTTGCAATTTTAAGCACTGATTCATAGGACATACTGTAACAAGGGTTGTTGCAATTTTTGTTACAATAATTAACCAATTTGAATATGGAAAATGGGAGTGTGGGATTCTGCTGGAATACCATTCTGCAGTATTATAACATACATATTCATTCTAGTGTTGGAATGCTCCTAATTACTTGCACTTTCTCTGTACCTTCCTGAGGAATTGGATTCTTCTTGAGTGTAAAAAACACAGCACATATGCCCGCTGAGCCAGGTAGGCAAGGGGAAACAAAAAATGGGTTGGCTTCAACCCTGCAAACAAGACTGCAATGGTAGATTGACTATCCAATTTGCCTGGATGGGATGGTAAATACTAATGGGATGTGGCACCTGTGTGGCCCTATATATTATGGATACAATGGTAGATTGAGCAAGATGCTAGTGGAGCTGATTTTTAAAAATATGCTCAATACAAACAATTTAACATTCTAACATTTGAGCTTTTCTTCATCCCCGATTTGACTCATTGGGAGTACGTTTCAGGCATTACCAGAAATAAGCACAGTGCTCCTTGTGCTGCCCACCATTGATGCACTATTCTTTCCGGCAAAAACAACACATTTTTTGACTAGAATTCCACTTTAAGAAAGCATGGTGTTTCTTATGAATATTTAACTAGTCTGTAATGAACTGTCTTGCCTCAGTGGTCTCTGGCATGCTCACCTAATGTTTAATCATCTTTTTCTTGGTTATAAAGTTGTTCTCCTCAGTGATGCACCTTGTTCAATCTGTGTTATTGACATTTTTTTTAATCGGTGGGAACAGTGAGTGACATCGCCATTTCATGACAAAAGGACAAGGAAATGTAAAGAAAGGCAACCTTAATAAAAATGAGACACTGGTGTTGATTTACTGAAGATCGCAGTCTGGGCTTGCTTACCCACCATTCCAGAACATCAGAGTGCAATTCAGAGGGACTACTTGTAAAGTTGGAGCTGTAGTAGGGAGTAAGAGCCACATAAGCCTATGCCTCCTCTGTAGTGATGGCTCCTGTCCCATGCGGAGTGGTACCAACTGCACTTCACCTCTTATACCGGCTAGGGGGCTCCAGATTGGTGCCAGCAACAGGAAAGAAGAGATCTTGAAGTCAGTGTGGAGCAATACACTTGGCATAATAATATAAGGCTGCCTTTACACTGATGTGCTGTGGTTTATCCACACCGCAAGTGCAGTGCAATGTACCTGCAGATTTCCTGCGGGTTTGCTGCGCTTAGACATAGATATCTACTATATTCTGTGGGTTTGTGTACTTTCTGAATGTGGGAGTTTTGGCACACTTTCAGAAAGTACACCACACCTGCAGGATATAATAGAAGTCTATGCCAAAGCACAGCTAACCCAGGAAAGGTGCAGATGTACTGTGCTGCACCTGCGGTACAGGTAAACCGCAGCACATTAGTTTGAAAGCAGCCTTATAGGGGGCTCAGAACAGTAAGAGTTCATTTACATTTGCAGTTTTGGGGAGTGGTAAAACTCCATAGTAGTGTTTTTATCACCCCCGCTCCAGCCGCACCCCCTTTAGCTGCAGTAACCAGGGGTGTACACATGTCACAGCCATAGTTGTATGCTTTGTCGTGGTTGGTGGATGTAGCATCTGCCAAGCATGACCCATTCAAGTGAATGAGGCCAATCTGCAAGTGCCCTGCAACCTTGTGCAGTACAGCAAACAAAAGGTTAAAGCAGGCAGAAGCATGCAGTTGCAGGCGCACTTGCAGAGTGACCCCATTTACTTGAATGGGTCGCAATTTGCAGGTGATAGCAGCCATCAAAAGCAACAGGGGACTAAATTCCTGCTGCGGCATGTGTACACCATGTGCCTCAGCAGCTAAAGGAGGTAGGGATTGGGGGTGGTAAAACCGTGACTCAACCGCCAGGGTTTTACACCCCACCAATTTACGTTAACGGGCTCATTCACAAGTGCAGCAGATACTGTTGCTCCTCTGAAAAGCAATCCAAGTGTGTTTGCAGGTGGTGAGGAGGCGATATGTTGCCTCCTCACCACCTGATTTAAACCTGTGATTGCTGTGCAATGCATGTGATTGCTACACAGAAATACCACAACTAGAGGTTTAGATCTGGTGTGAGGAGGCGACACTGTGCCTGGTGATCTTTGATTTCTCCCATGTTGTTCAGGTACATCTCCACCGCTTTAAGGTTGCCTACCCTTGCTAAGAAACCCAGTGTTCCCAAACATAGTGAAACATGTACATCTAGATAACAGAGATGGTGGCACCCCCAGATTATACACATTAGATTTTCTCTAAGGGGCACCACCCCCTATTATGAATTAACCAAGAGTACTCTCCCAGCCCCTTCAATGGAGAGCATAGAGGGAGAAAAAACAATGGGACTATAGGTGAGACTCCAAAGAGATTACATACAATATAAAAAGAAATATCACAAATCTTTATTAACCACTTTAGCCCTGGAAGGATTTACCTCTTTACTGACCAGGTCATTTTTTGAGAAGCTGCACTGCGTCGCTTTAACTGACAATTGCGTGCTCGTGTGACATTGTACCCAAACAAAATTGATGTCCTTTTTTTTCCCACAAATAGAGCTTTCTTTTGGTGGTATTTGATCACCTCTGCGGTTTTAATTTTTTGCGCTATAAACAAAAAAGGACTGACAATTTTGAAAAAAAAAAAAACAATAGTTTTTCCTTGCTGCTATAATACATATCCCAAAAAAATATATAAAAAATCAAATTTCTTCATCATTTTAGGCCAATATGTATTCTGCTACATATTTTTGGTAAAAAAATCGCAATAAGTGTATATTGATTGGTTTGTGCAGTAGTGATAGTGTCTACAAAATAGGGGGAAAATTTAGGGACCTGCTGGACTGGGACATTGCTGCGGACAAATCTGACCCTATGTGACACTTTTTGGTGACCAGTGACACCAATACAATGATCAGTGCTATAAAAATGCACTGGTCACTGTATAAATGGCACTGGAATGGAGGGAGTTAACACTAGTGTTGGTGAAAGGGTTAAGTGTTCCCTAGGGAGGTGTTTCTGTCAGGGGGATGGACTTACTGGTAGTTGAGTGATTGCTTTTCCTGACCACTAGGGACAGCTGATCTCTCTCTCCTAGCCTGTCAGAATGGGGATCCACCTTGTTTACATAGGCAGATTCCTCTTTACCATGATCGCGGGTGACTGGCGGACATCGAGTATCTAATGCACAGACCGTCGTACAGGTACGTGGGTTCACGCAGCTGGGCTGCCCTGCCGCAGTATATATGCGGTGGGCGGTCCAGAAGTGGTTAACAAAGTTAAAACGGAATAAAACCGTGTCAAATTTTTGGTGGTATATGCACAGAGATTATTGACAATCATATAACAATTGACGTTGGAACTGATCAACACATTTTGTGAGAATTTAGCTTCTTGAGCATGTTGATGATTTTTTTTTCCTTTTTGTCTATGAAAAAAAAGATATATGTATAAACAGCTATTGCAAAAATACAAAATGAAACATTAAAAAATAACGTGCAAACTATGACATTTTTTAATGTATGCATAACTGACCGATGAAGGTAAGAAACAGAGAAAAAAAAAAGAAAGAAAAACTAACACACATAGTGCTACATTTGTTTGTGCAAATTCATTCCACCACCACCACTGTGCTGGAACCCCATGCAGATTGATTCTCACCAGAATATGCGACCCCTGGTTCGCCTCGAATCCAAACAGGCTCAAATTATAGGGAGACAGCCACCACTTGCCTACATCTTGTGCTCTAAACTCTCTCCAAATGCTCCCAAAGTCCCTTATATTATTCAATAGAATAATATGGAAAAACACAGCTCATAGTATAGTTTTTTATTTTAGTAAGAAACCCCATATGTTTAATAAATGCATAGTAATAGTAAGTATGAATATATGCCTTGTGCATTAGGGCTGTAGACAAAAGGTGCCTTTTCATTTTTTGTTTAAGACATTAAGATTTGCGGGGGCTGGAGGAACCTTGGGACAGCCCTACATTTATAAAGCTTTTTGTTTAAAATCTGTATAATGAAACTTACCTTGGTTTTTATACAAATGAATTGCAATACAGATATCCATTTCACATCTTCATAGCCATGGCCCATAACATGTAAGATTGTACCAGGCATCTTGTTCCTCCCAGACTAGTATTACTGCAATATCTCATCCAATTTAGATTGTCAAAATATTAACAAACACTATTTGTGTGTTCAAAAGCTTGCTGTTCTACACAAATTATGCAATGCTAGACATAATCTCCTATTAAACAACAACTATTTGTATCTACTAGTATATGTTCACTTTAAAGGAAACATGAGACATTCCAAAAATGCTAGCTGCAAGGCTGCCCATTTACAGTGACCTGAAGCAAGTATATCAAAAAATAAAAATAAAAAGAATTGTATTTTTTTTCCGATCGCCATTTGCTGCTTGCTTTTTCAAGGTCTGTGACTTAATAGTATGGAATCCAAACACAGCCAGGCAAGTAGCATTTTCAGAGGGGCAGTAGCAGTGGCAGCCTCCTTATTAAAATGGTATCTCTAAAATAGGTATTTTTCTTTGGGATTATTTGTTGGTTTGTGGACAGTAACACAGAATGATGTATTATTAATACATTTATTTATTTATGTAATGTATTCCACATTGTATTGATTTCTGGCTGAGCATACAAATTCAGAGCTAGCATTGTGAACCGTTTATAGCTCCCACTAGTGCCCCTTCAGCAACTAAACATGTGTTTGATAGGAACAAAAAATTAATTAAAAAGGTGCCTCCCTGATCAGCTTGAGACGTGTGTCATTCAGCATCTAACGTGTGATTAGCCAGATAAGCTTCCTAAAAATATCTTGTAAAGAAAATAATTTAACAGATTCTCCATAGCAATGAGGAAGAATCATTTGGGTTAAAAATTTAATTCCAAATGCAAAGACCAACAGATGTTTTGGGCAGATGAACAAAATGCGTCTTGTTCCTCATGCGGGTTTGAAAGAAAACATCCAAACAAAGTGAAATGTAGATGTTCACCCACGTATCAGGGGCCTTCTGGAAGGTTCTGGAAAGCAAGAGTTGAAGTGTGTGTTTCCATTGAAGATAAAACCCAGTTCTCCACTAACATGATCTTGTTTTCTTTGAAAATGGAGACCTTTGAGAATGAATTAAAGAACTTTTGGCAGGAATTATGATTTATGTACAGTAAACTGGCTTGCTGTCAAGTTCCAGAAAGAATTGTATTTTGTAAAAATAAGCATAAAACAATTTTGATTGCATTTACTGACAGAAGTGTAACTACAAGCCTTTGAGATATATCCTATGTCATCCAGTGGGTATTGTTGTTGCTTCTGCAGTAAGCTTAGGATGCTTACTGGAGGCTGACTGAGTAGGAAACAGATCCGAAAAATTGATTTAAAGGAAACTGAGATTCCTTGATTTTTCACTGAATGGAATGTGAGTACACTGCTGGTAAATAAAGGACAGGTATAGATATGCTGGGGACCCGGGGTCCCTTGACTGCATATGCTCAGGGACAGTTGCACCCTATGTATTTATGTCCTAATTTGTGGAAAGTTATCTATATTTTTCACATTGGTTTAATGTGAATTGTTTTTCACTTGACAAAAACCTGCACATAGACTACCACTCTGGACTGTATATTAATATGTGGCTGCTTTTGGTGTTTGGTCACAGCTCAATAAATATCAGTAATGCCCTGTACACACGGTCGGACTTTGTTCGGACATTTCGACAACAAAATCCTAGGATTTTTTCCAACAGATGTTGGCTCAAACTTGTCTTGCATACACACGGTCACACAAAGTTGTCGGAAAATCCGATCGTTCTAAACGCGGTGACGTAAAACACGTACGTCGGGACTATAAATGGGGCAGTGGCCAATAGCTTTCATCTCTTTATTTATTCTGAGCATGCGTGGCACTTTGTCCATCGGATTTGTGTACACACGATCGGAATTTCCGACAACGGATTTTGTTGTCGGAAAATTTTATATCCTGCTCTCAAACTTTGTGTGTCGGAAAATCCGATGGAAAATGTGTGATGGAGCCTACACACGGTCGGAATTTCTGACAACAAGGTCCTATCACACATTTTCCGTTGGAAAATCCGACCGTGTGTACGGGGCATAAGTGGTTTAATGGGAAACATTTACAGTAAATGTCTTGGAATTGCCTAGTCAATGTGCAGACCTCAAACCAATGGAGAATCTGTGGCATGACTCAAAGATAGCCATACATAAGAACAAACTATCTAACGCGAAGTAGCTGCAGCAGTTTTGTCATGAAAAATGGGTAAAAAACCCTGTGGTTAGATGTACTAAGCTAATAGAGCCATAACACAAAATACTTGCAGCTGCAATTGCAGAAAAAGGTGGCTTTATGAAGTATAGACTTTTAGGGGGAAATACTTATCCACAGTCAAGATTTTTTTTAGTCTTAATTATTTGTGCCACATTAAGAAAAAATTCTCTATCAAAGTTGTAGACATGTGTACATCACATGGTAGAAGGCCCCTAAAATCCAATTTATTTCCAGGTTGTAATGCAACAAAACAGAAAAAAGCAAATGGTGTGAAAACGTCCACAAGATCTCCTAATAAGTACATTGTTGGATATAGTGGGGGTTATTTACGAAAGGCAAATCCACTTTGCACTACAAGACTTGGAAGTGCAGTCCCTGTAAATCTGAGGGGTAGATCTGAAATGGGGGAAGCTCTGCTGATTTTATCATCCAATCATGTACAAGCTAAAATGCTGGTTTTTATTTTCCTTGCATGTGCCCCTCGGATCTACAGCGACTGCACTTTCAAGTGCACTGTCAGTGCACTTTCAAGTGCACTGACAATGCACTTGTAGCGCAAAGTGGATTTGCCTTTAGTAAATAACCCCCAGTGTTTTTAATTTTTTTGTCCGCTAAAAGGAACTTTTCTTTTTTCTTGGGAAAAAAGTTTACTTGATACTGATATTAAACTCTCTAAAAACAGTCAATCTAAACAATATTTTCAAATGGCTAGTGAATACAAGCAGATTTTTGGGAGAAACCCCTTTGTATTCTTGGACTTTTCTTGCACTCCTGTGCTTTTAGTAAACTGATCTTAGAATTTGTCTGTTCAAATGATTACATTGAGTAGCAACACGTCAGAACAAACTAACTGAGTCTGCCAAGGGGACACAATTAACAGCAATAGGGGGATTGTGCTTTCTTCTTTGCAAATCAGTTGTGATGGGGAGAAACTGTGTGTGTGCAAACTGTGTGCAAATGAATTTACAGAAAAGGAGTTATACATGTTTTTAAAGTACAAAAAAATGGATATTATTACCCCACTCGGCAGTTTGAGAAATTAATTTTGATAAACTGTTTCCATTTAGAAAGTTAGTCATAATTTGAATATGATTTTGAGCTGATTTATATTCTACCCATATGAGCATTGCTTACCTGCAGATGAATTTGTTGTAATGAGCTATAAATTTGAAGTAATTGCCCTATGATTTGATTCTGCAGGAGGATAACAGGAAACCATTTTCCTATTTACAGTAACAGCTGCTAAGTGGCATAAATGAAATGCAACTGACACAGTTAAGCATGAGTTTACCATAGACTAAAAATATGTTTACACAGAAGGATGGAAAGTTGTGGGTTAAAACAACTGGAACTGTGTTGTGTAGGAAAGGTGCACATCCCTTCAAATGATTCATTTACACAATTTAGAACCAATTATATGTAGAATAGAGTTTTGTATTGAACATGTTCAACATGTACACAAATAGTTCTTATGGAAGTAATGGATGCCACAACACCTAATTAGTTGATTTTTTACTAGTTTGTGACTTGTTTTAGAAGGAGCAGTCCGTAGCTCTATTAAAATTTATAAATGTATTTATCGGCGTATAACACACATAGGCGCATAACACACATAGGCGCATAACACACATAGGCGCATAACACGCACCTTCATTTTTAGAGCGAAGTTTAAGGAAAAAAACATATTTTTTAAATAAACAACTGCAGCCTGATCAATGTCCATCTGCAGCCTCAATGCAGCCTGATCAATGTCCATCTGCAGCCTCAATGCAGCCTGATCAATGTCCATCTGCAGCCTCAATGCAGCCTGATCAATGTCCATCTGCAGCCTCAATGCAGCCTGATCAATGTCCATCAGCAGCCTTATCAAGGTCCATCTGCAGCCTCAATGCAGCCTGCTCAATGTCCATCTGCAGCCTGAATGCAGCCTGATTAATGTCCATCTGCAGCCCATCTCCCATTAATGCAGCCTGATTAATGTCGTTTTTCAGCCTCAATGCCCATCTGCAGCCTCACCATCTCTTATCAAAGCAGCCTGAACTGTGCAGGAAATCACTGAGCCGTGATCTCCTGTTTACTCGGCTCTCACTCGGCTCTCACTCGGCTCTCACACAAACAGTCCAGCCTCCACCATCGGCATTCGACCAGCTCCTGTGATAGACAGAACACTGGTCCAATGCCAGTGGCGGAGGCGGGACTGTGTGTGTGATGTGAGAGCCGAGTGAGAGTAAACAGGAGATGATGGCTCGTGAATTCTGGCGGCACTTGTCCCCCTCCTTCCCCTCCGGGGTATACTATCAGCGTATAACACACATCCGTGATTTGCCCCCTATTTTCAGGAGAAAAAAGTTTGTGTTATACATCGATAAATACGGTAAATGTGTGTGTGTCTGTATATATACCATATATGTACAGTATAATATATACTATATATATATATATATATATATATATATATATACTATATATACACCAGCCCAATTACTGCATCAATACCAAAAAAATGCAAGTACAAATTAAAAACATAAATAGAGAAAAAAATGGTGGCAGGGAATCTGAAATTCTGTGGCAGCTCAGGTCAGGAACGTTGCTCTACATTATTTGTGAGGGGTTGCATTGCAAAGAGCTTTGGCAAAGTGAGGCTGAGATGGCTGGACGTGGGAGTATTTAATCGCTGATGTCAACCAATAAGGGAGGGGAGCTACTTTGGATAGTCAGAGGATATATTCTCATTTTGTGTGCACCAAACACTTTCGCAAACTCTGGTGCCAGAAAAGTACAGGAGGGAGAGTATACAAGACCAGTCATCCTGCACAAGAAGAGAGAGCAGCAGTCACTGGTCTTAATTACAGGAAGTTCCTGCACAAAGATAAGGTTTCACACAGTATTACTGCACAGATCTGGAAGAAATACACAAACCGCACCAAGATTCAAATTTTGCATTTCCTGGAGTGTGTTTTTAACGCTACAACAAGTAGCGTTTCTAATTGCTTTGGCACATCTAATACATCTCCTAAGGAGACATGTGTGTATGACCTGTTGTACATGGGTCAAAAATTGAGCTGAACTGCTAGCGGTGACATGAAGACATGAAAAGTAAAAATTAGAGACAGTGATTTAATATATACACATGGATTTTAAATAGAAGGTAGAAAAAGGTAGGTGACATCCCCAATGTCCTAATGCTTTGGATGGTTGGCTCTTCTCAAAGCACAGTCTGATGTGGGCTGGTAATCAATGTGCCAGGAATGCCCATTTCTCTTTTCCATTAAGGAAACAAGCCTGCATGTTTAATGCCCCAGGGCTTTTGGCTTTTGGCGTTTGGCTGTAGTAAGGCATGTATATATCTAATTTTACCTATTAGACAATTTCAGTGTTTAAATATAACCTTTTAAAATGAAGCTTTACTGTTCAGAACACTCATTCATGGCACATAACTTGTAGAGAAATGTACTGTAAACAGTTTCCCTTTAAATACCTGATTTTGGTGCATGTCTGGCAATATTCTTCACCCTTTAAATACTGGTAAATATGTATAATAGGTTTCTTGGCTCACATAAGGTACTGTGTATAAGTGCAGACACAGAACCTAGGAGTTCTTACTTTACTTGCTGCATATTTGTTCCAGGTCAGACTTAGAAAGTGTTAGAAAAAGGGTGGAAATGGCTGCAATGTAGTTAACATTATTAGAAGGAGGCCAGCAAAGGCAACCTACATACTGTATTTCAGTTGTTACAAGTAGGAATGAGCCCATGGTTCAAGTCAAACTTAGGTTTGACTCAAACATTGGGTGTTCTCCATTCGCCGAATTACAAACACTATGGGGCTTCGCGGGAAGTTCGAGCGCCCGTGGAACGCCCCCATAATGCACTGCAAGATCGCAGTGCATTGACGGCTGATGATTGGCCAAAGCATGCACCTGACCTGCATGCTTTGGCCAATCACAGCGTGCTGTGCTGTGAGAGCCATGATTGGCCAAAGGCAGGGTGCCTTTGGCCAATCATGGCTCAGGGGGCGAAGTCCACGCCCCACACTATGTAAGGCTGCTTACAAAGCGGCCATACCTAGTGTAATGAATGAGAGCAGCAAAATTACATTTCTAAAGGAAAAAATTTCATTTAAAACTGCTCGCGGCTGTAATGTATTGTTGGATCCCGGCAATATAGATAAAAATCAATGAAAAAGACTGTGTGAGTTCCCCCCCAGTCCATTACCAGGCCCTTCAGGTCTGGTATGGATATTAAGGGGAACCCCGTGCCAAAATAAAAAAAAAATGACATGGGGGTCCCCCTAAAATCCATACCAGGCCCTTCGGGTCCAGTATGGATGTTAAGTGGAACCCCACGCCAAACTTTAAAAAAATGGCATGGGGCCCCCCAAAATCCATACCAGGCCCTTCAGGTCTGGTATGGATTTTAAGGGGAACCCCATGCCAAAATAAAAGAATGGCATGGGGGTCCCCCTAAAATCCATACCAGGCCCTATGGTTACATAGGAAGGTAGGTGGGATCTGGAGGCCCCCTTGAAGGGGAGTTCCAGATTCCGATAAGTCCCCTACCCGAAGACCCCCACAACCACAAGGGTTGTGGGGATGAGGCCATCAACATGGGGACAAGGGATTTTGGGGGAGACCCCAAAGCACCCTCCCCATGTTGAGGGCACGTGGCCTGGTATGGTTCAGGGGGGGAGTATTGCTCTCTTTCGTCCCCCCATTATCCTGCGGACTGCCAGGTTGCCTGCTCAGATAAGGGTCTGGATTTTGGGGGGACCCTACGCCATTTTTTAAAAATTTTGGCATGAGGATCCCCTTAATATCCATACCAGACTTGAAGGGCCTGGTATGGATTTTGGGGGGACCCCCACACCATTTATTTTATTTTGGCACAGGGTTCCCCTTAATATTCATACCAGACCCGAAGGGCCTGTTATGGACTGGGGGGGGGGGGGGTCCCACACCGTTTTTTTCAATGATTTTCTTCTATATTGCCAGCATCCAACAATACATTACAGCCCCGAGTCATTTTAAATGAAAAATTACATTTTTTCCTTTAGAAATGTCATTTTGCTGTGGTACTGTTATGAACATGTGAAAGATAAGCTACTTTACAGGCAGACTAAGGAGACCCCCCCAGGCACAATATTTAAATGAATATTTCATTGTTATTGTGTCACTTTAAGCATTATTAAAATCACTGCTCCTGAAAAAAAACGGCAGTTTTTAAAACTTTTTTTGCATTAATACATGTCCCCTGGGGCAGTACCCGGTTCCCCATACACTTTTTATAGCAATAACTTGCACATAAGCCTTTAAAATGAGCACTTTATATTTTTGATGTTTGTGTCCCATAGATTTTAACAGTGTTTGCTAAATTTTTTTGCCTGTTTGCACATTCTGCTGTGAACCGAACCAGGGGGATGTTCGGCTCATCCCTGGTTACAAGTTTAAAGTGGATGTAAACCCTTGAATATACCCAGTCTAGTGAACAGCCTCAGATGATACACAGAGATGAAACAAATCTCTCTACATAAGTTTTGCTTGTCATGTGCATCTTTGGCTATATTTCAAGTCCTAATTCAGCCCTGAAATGGTGAAGGTTAACGCACCAGACCTCCTGCTGTGAGCCGCACCGCACACAGTGTGAACCCAGCTTTAGTCTTTTCATACACATCTCAAGTTTAGCCAAGAACAAAACCTTAGAATGTGCAAGCTGTGCAGTATATTGAAGCCTACCAGTTTTTAGATGTGTTGGCTGCATTAGTTTCCTTTTTTTCAAGCAAGTACAGATATATCATCCTGGCAGAAATCAAGTGTCCTGTGCACCGAGCTAAAATTTCAAACAAAGTAATCAGCCCTCCTAGGTCTCTTCTGTGGACTACAGAACACACCTATGTTATGTGGCAGAGGAGGGGGAAGTGTTTGTAGTCATAGGAGTAGCCTAGGGTGAAGATGCTGCTCCTCCATAAATATAAAGTATAATGAATGTGTGAAAATAAAGGAAAAAAGTGCAGCCACTGCATATAATCAATCTGCAATATATAACATTTTTGTTGCCTGGATTAGGTTTTAACCTAAAATCTTGTCTTTTTTTGGCAGAATACATGTGTCTTTGCTTGCATTAGCTTGTAATATCTATGTTCAGTCCTAAGGCATAAATCAGCACTGCAGCCAAATCTGGATGTACAAATATGCTGTAAACTGGAATATAATGATTCCATTGTTCACCCTGGTATTTTTTTCAAAAGTGGGCTCATTAATGGTGTTTATTATTCTACATTGACTGTGTTTTATATTTAGGCCTGTGTGTAAAATGAAGATGAAATCTAGCTATAAATTATCATTAATTAAATAAGCCTATATGTATCCTTTTATGCAAGTACCAAAGTGAGCCAAAGAAGCACCTTGCAAAATGCAGTAACTGGCTAATGAGTAACTTATGTTATATCTGCAGTTTTTTACTGCACAGACTGTCTTGTTAATAAAGGATTATATTATATTAAGTAACTTCATTTAAAAGTGCTATGAGGAAAGCTTGACATCGCCTTCAATATAAAATAAAAAGTCTACCTGATGGCACTTTGACAGAAAGCATTTTTAACTTTAATCCCAAAATGTATTCTTCTGCACAGCTACAGACACAAACAAGCCCAAGGGATGCATGCATGAGAAGTAAAGTTTCAGCTTTCTTTTTCTCTATACACTCAGTCAGGAGTCTGTCAGGAGTCTTCACTTACTGGCAGACAATAAAAGGTAAAACTGCACATTTTGGAAAGTACAAGAGGCACTTAAATTGCATATCTCTAATACTTGATAATCTGGGTCTGATATGACATTTATCATCTTCTGTGGGAAGACATACGATAACCACTTGGAGAAGATAAATGTCACAACAGACCAGCTGCTTTATGGATTTTCTGTTTTCATGTGTACTGCAGGTAGTAGCTGATATCACTGAAGTTTTGTGAAGAAAGTAGAGTGCCATTTATAAGGAATCTCTGCCTTTATGCTGACCACAGCTATTTGATTATAACTGAGTAATCACTGTAATTAGTGTGATGTCCTCTATGTGCATTGTAGAGGTTAAGATGCCACTGTGAATTTGGTTATGAATGAATGTGATATACCTATTGCCTCTCAAGCCAACAATTCATCCCATTGCAAATAGTTTAACAAACAGATACAGATGTTTAATGTAAGTCTCAAAGTCAAAGTTGCCACTACTTGGTTCTATCTGTGTGAAAACCACAGCCATTTAAAATAACTAAAAACTTTTATAGTGCCATCACCTGATGACTGCAATAATGCCAGGATGACATAACAACTTGACCATCAGTCAAATGATATGTGGTTAATAGTAATTAGGGATGAGCTTGGGCTTTGTGTTGAACATGAGTTTGATCAGACCTCAGTTAAAACAGTGGCTGAGGATCTGTCAGTTAGCATGCTACCACTACAGCCACTTTCAAACTGTCAACTGCATAGGGTTTAGCAGTGGGGTTCTTCTTCCTATAGATTTAAATTTTGTGTAAACCAACCTGGAATTTGATACTTTGTACTTCAAGCGTGGGTTAGCATGTTTACCACTCACTAACAAGTAATGTGTTGTAATGCTAAACCAAGCATCCTTTTGATTAAGATTTGAAAAGCACACTAAGCATATGTGAAAACTACAGATGGACCTATTGCTCCCTGATAGGGTAAAGGCATTTATCGTCTAAGGTAGCTTTAAGGCTGGATTCACACGTCTGGCTGCAGTTTGCAGTCCGGAGTTCGGTGCGTTTAGGTTTACAGGCTCAGGTTCGACAGAACCCTTTTCAAAACCGCACCGTGGCCGCCCCTGATATGTGTGAACCGGCTCCATTGCGAGACCGTCACATTTACATGTTATGCAAATTGGATGCGGTTAAAAACGCATCCAATTCACATATATGTGAACCCAGCCTTAAAGTAGAATTATAGGGAAAACTTTTTTTTTGGATGGAGTAAGGGAGGGTTATAACCCCTGTTTATTTTTTGCCATTTTTTGTCCTATTGGGAAGATTTCTCTTTGCTTCCTGTCCCATAGCCAAAACAGGAAGTGAGCGGAAATCCCTGCAAATTAAGGGAATTTCCATGTTACCAGAACTTGTGTCCCCACTGGAAGATTTATTACTTTTCTGGGGACAATCCAGAATTTGGGATTTTCTTTTACTTTCACTTTCAATGTTAATGATAAACAAGACAAATAGAGAGGGTGAAATTCCCTAAGGCACATACAGCAATAAAGACCTGACAGATATTTTTTTTTTAAAGGTAACTTTTTTATTGTTTTTATAAACAGTAACAATAATTGTTATGCAGGTTTACAGATCACAGCAAATGTTGCATTATTCAAGGTTCAATACAGTGGACAAGCACACAAACTGACATCATGCCGTAGTACATATAACACATTTCACAATACATTACATTGTCGGTATCAAATGTTAGGTGCTGGGAATTACATTATCACAACCAGTATTGTGTTCTCTCATTAAGCAGGGGGTATGGTACTCTCTGAACTTACCCATGAGTTCCAGATTTTAGTGAATTTTTTGGGGCATCCCCTTGCCTCATATGTCAGCTTATATAATGGTATAGCTTGGTTGACAATAGTGAGCCAGAGTTTCATGGTCGGGACCACGCTAGATTTCCAATGCATAGTTATTGTTTTTTTAGCATAGAACATCACTATACGTATGAATGATTGAACATGTTTGGATAACTCTTCATCATCAATATATCCCAACAGACATCTAAGAGGATTACAGATATTTGGTATATTGGCTATAGTGCTGATAAAGGCCATAACCTCTGACCAAAATTGCCGTATCGGCGCGCATTCCCATATTAAATGGAAGAACGTGCCCTCAGCCGCCCCGCATCGAGGGCATAAGGAGTTGGGTGCTCTCTTCAGTTTAAATAATATTTGTGGAGTGAAGTAAGCTCTGTATAATAACTTGGTCTGGATTACTTTATCTCTAGAAGAGATGACCGAGGGGACCTGTACGGGTAAAATTTCCCCCCAAATCTCCTCCGTCAGCTCAGGTATGTCCAATTTCCACTTATGTTGAGTAGCATTAAGTCTGGCAGTAGTGGAGTGCAGCAAAGTCTTATAATAGGACGATATAAGTTTGTCATGAGAAGGGTCGGTCAGTAGAAGCTCAAGTTGTGAGGGTTGCATCTCCGTATTGCGAAGCCCAAATTGTGCCGCTGCAGTATGTCTGATCTGTAAATAATGGAAATATGCCGTGTGTGGGAGCCCAAAATCCCTCTGAAATTCCACAAAGGATTGGAATGTGTTATCTAAAAACAGGTGTGCTATAGTTTTAACCCCTTTCTTCGCCCAATATCCCCCGTCAGTTCTCTGGTTAAATTCTGGTAAATTTGGATTTCCCCATAATGGAGCGTTAGGAGACAAGACAGCTCTAGAGCTAGGGGGTAGTAGTTTAGATATTTTAAATATCTGTAGCGTCGTGGCTAGAACCTTTACTCCCTCTCTCCCCCTTAGTGACATGCGGTGTATTAGATTTTGAAGGGATTCATATGAAGTGAGGATGGCTGCCTCAAGGGCAGTAGCCGCATTGTTGGCCTCTGGGAAGAACCACCAATGGGCATGTGCCAATTGTGAGGCAATATAATAAGTTTGGAGACATGGTAGCGCCAATCCCCCCTCTAGGGTGGGCAATTGTAGGGTATGTTTGGCAATCCTCACCACACCGCCCCTCCATATAAATTGGGTGATTATAGAGTCTATTTCCTTAAATTTGGCTTTTGTTATATAGATTGGTGAGTTGCCTAGAACGTAAAGGAATCTCGGGAGCTAAATCATTTTAAAGATATTTATTCTTCCTAGGAGCGTCAGTGGAAGATTATTCCAGGTTTTTAATGTGTTTTTTAATCTACTAATGAGGGGATCTAGATTAGTCTTGGCATAGGAAGAGATAGGTTGTTCAATCAGGACCCCTAAATATCTAAAGCTATGGACTATTTGTACTGAGCAATCGTGAGGTAGTCTTACTGGAGTCTCTCGATCGATCTGGAACAATAAGGATTTATCCCAGTTGACCTGAAAGCCTGAGAAAAGGCCAAACCGCCGGATGATTTCCAGCAGGGCTGGGAGTGACGACTGGGGGTCCTCCAAATATATCAACATATCGTCCGCATACAAGGACACTTTTTCTTCTAGGCCCCCAGTCGTCAGTCCCTTAACTTCCCCACTGGAGCTCACCAATGCTGCCAGGGGTTCTATTGCTATTGCGAACAGGAGTGGTGACAGTGGACACCCTTGTCTTGTACCTCTCTTTATCTGAAAAGCTTTTGATACGGATGCATTTACTCTCAGTCTAGCAATAGGCTCGGAGTAAAGGAGGCGCACCCACTTTATAAAAGTAGGGCCAAACCCAAATTTGGCTAGAACTTCAAAAAGATATGGCCATTCAACTGAATCAAAGGCCTTGTGAGCATCTAAGGCCAGAACAGCTCGGGTACCAGTTTTATCGTGGATTGCTTGCAGATTAGTATACAGTCTACGTAGATTGATAGAGGTTGCCCTTCCAGGTATGAATCCTGTTTGATCCGCCCCCACAATGGTTGTAATCACCGCATTCAATCGTTTAGCAAGTACTTTAGCTAAAATTTTTACGTCAGTGTTAATAAGTGAGATTGGTCGGTATGATTCGCATAAGAGGTGGTCTTTATGTGGCTTGGGGATTAATACTATCAGTGCTTCTGACATGGAGGGTGGCAATCGACCTGTTTTAATGGCAAAATTATACATCCTTAACAAATGAGGTATTAGTAGGTCCCTAAAGTGCATGTACCACTCAATAGGAAATCCATCAAGGCCTGGAGTTTTGTGTCTAGCAAAGGATTGTATTGCATCTCCTATTTCATCTACCGTCAATGGGGCGTCAAGTGTGACTGTCTGAAGCTCTGTTAATTTGGGGAGTGAAATTTCCGAGAGGTAATCGTCTAGTTCCACTATTGTATAGTGAGCTCTAGTTGTGTATAGGGTGGAATAGAACTCGACAAACGCTTCCATAATATCTTTGCTCTGTTCCACCACTATGCCCGCTGAATTTTTAATTCTGGGAATATTGCATGATTGGTATTCTGGTCTGGCTAGGTATGCTAATAACCGACTATTTTTATCTCCGAATTCGAATATACGTTGGCTCTGGTATAGGAGTTTTTTTTGTGTACGTTCCACTAATACCAAGTCCAGCTCTCTAGCCCTGTGTCGCCAAGTGGCGTATGTCGCAGAGGTAGGGTTATCAGAGTACGCAATCTCCGCGTCCCTGAGCCCACCCTCCGCGTCCACTAGTCTGGATTGTGATGCCCTGCGGGCCTGCCCAATCGCGGCTGCAAAGGAACCACGAGTGGTGGCCTTAAAGGCATCCCAGACCACCAGGGTGTCTGCACTATGTTTGTTATTTACCCAGTAAATTTTCATGTCGGCTGTACTCTGGTCCACCACGGCCTGATCCTCCAACCAGAGCGGGCTTAGTCTCCACACTCTGTACGAGGAGGGTGCGTCAAAGGCCAGGTCCACCATCAAAGGTGAGTGGTCCGACAATGCCCTAGGTAGATACTTAATTCCTGTTATTAAATGAAGTATATTAGAAGAAACCAGACATAGATCAATTCGTGATAGGGTATTATGGGAATCAGATTGACACGAATACTCCCTCACACCAGCATGCTTCCATCTCCAGGCCTCCACCAGGTCAAATTGAGTTAGATAGGATCCTAAGGGCGTTGGGGGCATTGTAGAACATCGGAATCTGTCCATAGAGTTATCTAGCACTGTATTATACTGACAGATATTTTAATCCTTCTCCCCTCTATCCAAAACGAATACCCCTGTCACACTGAGGAGGTTTACAGTCATTTTAGTGCTAGAAATGGCGCCTGTAAAGCGCCTGAAAACTGGCTCCCATTCATTTCAGTGTGACTTTTTACACTGGGGCAGTGAGCTTGCAGGACGTTAGGAAAAGTACTGCAAGCAGCATCTTTGGGGCGGTATACAGCGCTCCCAAAATGCCCTGCCTATTGAAATGAATAGCCAGTACTTCCAAAGCGCCTAAAAAGCGCTTTGGAAGCTCCGCAACACAGGCGCTTTTAACCCCTTCTTCGGCCACTAGTGGGGGGTTAAAAGCGCCCCGCTAGCGGCCAAAAAGCGCCACTAAAACAGCAGTAAAGTGCCGCTAAAATGAGCTGCGCTTCACCACTAATGCTCGGGTGGCCCCAGTGTGAAAGGGGTCTAAAAAAAAACAGAAAATTGTATCAAATACTTACCGTAATTTTCCTTTCCTGACGCCAATCCATGGTGGCATACTAGTGATAGACTCCACCTTTCTTCCACTCCCTCAGGACCAATGAATAGCATAAATAAAAGCTTGCCCCATTCTTCGTAATTAGCTAGATACCGAAACGCACAAGGTTGGGTCTGTATGCTGCCATGTATTGGCGTCAGGAAAGGAAAATTATGGTAAGTATTTGATACATTTTCCGTTTTCCTGACGCCAACATGGCAGCATACTAGTGATACATAACTAGCTGACAGGGTGGGTTCTACTTGACAAACCATTTTTTTAAAAATTATAATGGGACAGAACACTGAACAGTCATTCCTCCTGAGCCCACTGATGACAAGGCACCCAGATTTAATCCGTAAACATTGAAAAGGTATGCTGGGAAGACCATGACACTTTCCTGTAGATTGATTCCATAGATGCTTTCAACTGGACTGCCTATGAGGCCGCAACCACTCTGGAAGAGTATGCATCCTGCTACGGAAGGAGGCTCACGACCCATCGCCCATCTGCACAACCAAGCCTGCTAGAGTCCAGGAGGTAACCTCTCTTGCCTGATGAATTCCATCTGGAACAATGAAAAACTTATGATCTGAAAAGATCTGAAAATGATGGAAGGAAACCTCTTTCAAGTTCTGGGAACGACCAATTTGTGTGTTTTTCTTGTGTGAACGTCTGGAAAGTTAGTCAATGGACAGATGCTTGTTAGATTGAGGGCTGTCGTTATCTCTGATATAAGATGATCTACAGGATGCAACTCTACTCCTTCTGTAACGCAAGCAATATGCTTTCCTGAAGCTCTAAGAGCTTGAAACTCAAACAGCCTTCTGATTGACGTTTTTGCGCTAGATACTGCTTAGTAAGCGATGTCTAAAACTGAACACAGCTCTATTGGAGTAAACGGTTGAGCTGATATAAACACCAGCAACATCGATAGACTTTACTAGGAAAGATTCTCTTTAGCGGTTGACAAATCCTCATGACTGTTTTCAAAATTTGTGCCAACTAAAGGACCTTCGGCCTATTTAAACCTTGTTATTGTCGACATAGCCGACACCTGCAACCTCAAAAGAGTATGGGGTAAGGCTCATGTCTAAACTGGCCTACAAGAAGTTCAGAACAGCTGCCACCGGAGCCACAGTAGTAGTACTATCAATAGCTCACCCTGCCAAAAAGAAAAAGGCAAACTTGTTCCAGATTTTGGCATAGAAGTTGTTAGTAGAGTGCCTTTTTGCACGCCACAAAGCAGAGATTACTCTTGAGCAACTCTGGAGCAAGCTAAGTTCTCTGGCTTCCCCTTCCAGCCACCATGCTTGTATCTCTGGTCTGCGCATGTGCGAAGGGGAATTGGCTTCTGTATTTTGAAGTGAATGGCCAGGAAGAACCAAAACTCCCATGGTCAAAATGGAGGAGTGATTGTGACTACCATGTTCATTCTTGACACCTTTAAGAGGAATTTCATTATGAGAGAAGTTGGGGGGAATGTATATACTGTAGGCTTTATTGCAGTTTCATGGAGAAAATCAGCCCCTGTCCTCTCTGCCTTGAGGTGCAGGAACCGTCAGACATCTTCTCAAGTTGGTAATTGCTGTAAGAAGCAAAGAAGTCTGTCTGTGGCAGGGCACCTGTGGACCAGCTTCCCCTCCCCTAGGAGGAAACTGCTTCTGGAATTTTCTGGCGATCTTCCGACCCGGACGTTATGGTTTTTATATCTCTCAATAGGATATTGGCGCAAGTTCCTCCCTGGAGCCAAATATACGCAATTGCTGTCCTGTTGCTCAACCGCAAGATGACTGGTCTTCCCTTGATTCTGTGTAGCAAGGTTAAAGTAATAAAAAAAGGCTGTTCGAACATCCAGCGCTTTCGAGGCTACCCTCCTTGGCTGGGAATCTCTGCTTGCCTTGACCGATAGTCCCTCGCAGTGCGCCTTCTGGGCTGTCTTGCCGATATGATTCATAACAATGATCCAGTCCAATGCTTCTAACGGTTCATGACATCCTCAAGGTCTTTCCATCACTGGGAACCGCTATACATACTGTGTGACACTGTTAAAAACTGTGCCAGATCCTGTTTCCTTCATTGTAGTTGAAACTGATACAAGTGCCCATGCACCCAAGGAATCATCAGTTTACAAGACAACATTGCGCCCAGAAGGCTGAGACACTGAGAAGTCACCCAAGAAGTAGAGGTATCTGTCCTCAGAATATTCTTCCTGACTGACACCGCCCTTCTCTGACGGAAGCAAAACAGAGGAACTAGTAGAGCCTCCACAGGCACTTTATCTGTTGGATTGCAAATAGTTTGCTTTTCTTCCCCCTTTCTCTTTTTTCATTTGAAAGCTAAAACTCAGTCATAACTCTGGGGGGTATATATGAGGACCTGTTGGTGTGGCAGCAATTGTTCCAGTCCCCTGGATAGAAGAGGAATGATGCTCAGGTAGTGGCAAACCTGGTGACCCTGTTCACCGAGTGGAACTGACATGGCACTTGTTTCTCTGCGAACATTCTTAGAGATATTTATAGGCTAAAAGGTAGGCTGATAAAGCGGTGATTCATCTAACGATTGCCAAACGTATTTATTTTAGAAAGAAAAGGAAAAGAAAAAAGTTTGGGATGTAAGGATAGAAATCCTGAGGATCCAGGGATAGCGTCCAGCCGTCTGCTGCAAGTGGATGCTAGCCCCTGACCCCTGTGAACTACAAACAGGGCTGGGTAGGAAACCTGCAATCTCTCCTGTGAATGGGACCAGGACAACTCCCCTCTGAGTCTGAAGTGTCTGTAAGTATTGTAGCAGCCCGCCAGTTGTTGTGGTGGATTTGGCAGCTCCGTGGGGGAGAAAATGGTCCGGAGGAGGAATAGTGAGGAATCCACAGAAGTGACCATGAGTGCCTATCCTCCAAGGATCTGTACAATACGCTGTCCAGCAACCCGTGAAGCGCGCCCACTGGCTCTTACCTCGAAAGTCTGGGCATGCGCACGGCAAAAGGGTTTTGTGGGTACCTGCGGTATAACCAATGATTTTCATTTATGGACCTTGTGAAAGGATGCCCCTAGAGGATCGGAACCTGCCGGGAGAAACACTTTTTTTTTTAGTTTTCCGCTTTCGGTGTTATGGGAGAAGAACGGACCTACCTCCTGTCACTTCCCATATGGCTGTCTCTGGTTTCTTACCAAACAGAGATCTTGTGCCATAAAGTGACTATCCAAATTTTGTTTCCAGGAAGCAATACACAGCCCCGGGTCTCAACCATAGGGCCCCCCTAGCTGTGACTGAGTATAGCATTGCCTTGGCCAGGCACCTGATTGAAACTATTGCTGCTTCTGCAGTAAAATTTGCCGATACATCTTGGCCAGGGCCCGAATGATGTCAGCCTTAAGGATTTCCTCCCCAACTGCTGTCTCTACATCTTGGGACCAGAAACCAAAAGTACCCATCACGAAGGTAAGAGCCACTGCCGAGTGGCACACGCTTCCCAGCCTCCTCATTATTGGACTACAGCCAGTCTTACTATAGGCATGGGTTTTAGCGATGCTATATCCACCTTGGTTAAAACCTGTTTCCTAATGGAAAAGGGATTGCTCATTTGAAAGGGTGAATATGACCTGTGTGACTGCCTGGATACACAGTTCCATGAAGGAAAACTGAAACCAAGCAGCTCCAGATCTTCCTCTGGTGAAGAGGAGCTACAATTATCAGCAGGCTGCCCTCCCTATCAGCAGAACTGAGTGATCCATGTGCCAGTGGCTAGACCAGCAACGAGGGGTCTGCCCAGCTAGGGTAATTAAAGTGAGTTCAAAACAGAATTGTGTGCCACCTTTATAAATAATAAAGACTTTTGGCGTTAACTGTTATGCCCTGTACACATGGTTGGACTTTCCGACGGAAAATGTTCGATGGGAGCTTGTTGTCGGAAATTCTGACCGTGTGTAGGCTCCATTGGACATTTTCCATCAGAATTTCCGTCACACAAAATTTGAGATCTGGATCTCAAATTTTCCAACAACAAAATCCATTGTCGTAAATTCCGATCGTGTGTACACAATTCCGACGCACAAAGTTCCACGCATGCTCGGAATCAAGCAGAGGAGCCACACTGGCTATTTAACTTCATTTTTCTCGGCTCATCGTACGTGTTGTATGTCACCACGTTCTGGACGTTTGGAATTTCAAACAAGATTTGTGTGACCGTGTGTATGCAAGACAAAAATCCATGGATTTTGTTGTCGGAATGTCCGGTCGTGTGTACAGAGCATTAGCTGCAAACTTCCTCCAGGCAGACTTTACTCACCAGCCTCCTGGGCATAGGCACTGCGTTCTAGGAAAGAGGAGCTAAGACGTCTTCCTTGGAACCTTTCTCCTGAGGGGGAGCGGCATCCGGGCTATGCTCCTCTGAAGAACGTCCGCCTTTCCCTGCCTTTCCCTGCCTTTCCCTGGCCTCTGGCTCTGATCTTTGAGAGTGTGGGTGTGCGAGGTTGAGGCAAATCAAAGCAATCCACATGAGAAGGCAGTCTTTTCCTGAAAACTTACCGACACGGTGGTCCCCACCCTAATTGTTGAGGGTCTTTTGTATGAGCGGTGACTGATTCCTGATCTGTGGAGAAATGGGATGGCCAGCTGAGAAACGGATAGCCGAAGAAACGACCAAGCAGGATGAGGAATAGATATTAGTAAAAAAGAGGTTCCCCTTTTCTCTCTTTTTTATATAAATATATAAAAACACATACATACATATACACCCCTCCGCATACATACATACATACATACATACAAACAAACATATGTACACACACATATAAACATAAATCATATATATATATACACTTGTCCTACATACAGACACAGACATATCTGTGCTATACCTACAGCAGGCAGCAGGGGCGCCAGCCGGAAGTGCCTCTGTGGAGGGACCAAAAAAAGAAATACATGCTGGAGCTATGGCTAAGAGTCCAGCCACTGCTCGCTCACTTATACCTATCGAGGCCACTAAACTGTCTCGGGAGAGAGAGAAAATCTCGCTCCTGGACTTCCCCTCCATTATTGGCAAAAGGCATAATTGCGCCCCTTCTCCCGGCCGGCCAGTGCACAAGTGCGAGTCGACGCGCTCCGATGATATCATCGAGTGCATCCCAGCCTAGAAAAACACAGTTGGGCAGCCGCATTCGCCCTAAAAGAATACTTAGACAGCAAGTAACAGAGATCCCACTTCTTGGAAGGGTAATGTGTCTAGAAATGAGCCACTGCAGGAGGAAAGGAAACAGAAGGCACAGGAAGTAAGAGATATAACAGAAGACATGGGCAAAGGTAAAGAAAGGATGCCTAGCTGGCCCCCATTAATCCCACAAGCACTGCAGTCACTAATTTTAAAGGCAGATTTCATTCCTAAAGAGGAAACACTGCAGGGCCCCATCGAGGACCACGGAAGGGGCTCCCAAGCTACTCTGGTGCATTTAGCAGCCTGACGCTGGGACTTCGTACTGGGAGAGGCTTAACCTAGATGGATGCTGCCCGGAGGCAGCGGTGGGGACACAGAACTGCTTACTCTTTACTGGTGTGTGGAGGTATGAGGAAAAAAAAATGGGGCGGGCCTAACTGAGCTTTTGTTTATGCTATTCATTGGTCCTGAGGGAGTGGAAGAAAGGCGGAGCCTATCACTAGTATGCTGCCTTGTTGGCATCAGGAAAAAGTTTTGCCTTTAGTTATACTTTAATGCTTTGTAGCCCCTTTTTTAGTTTTTTGTTTTTACAAGTCAGTTTTTCATAATCTCCTTAAAGTAATGGAAGCAGGGAGTACATAAAAATAACTCCAAAAAGTAGTCATTGTCTGATCATTCTGCACATTAAAATAATAAAAAGTACATACATGTTCATTGGCTTGGTACTATCTTCAGTATAGTATATTATAGCAGTGTTTATTAATAACTGCAGAATAATGAAATTGAACAGTTTTATAAAAGGTTACGTAACCGATATACAATTTATTTCTCCATCCATGTGCATAATGTTTACATTGTTGAAGTGTATCTGCTCCCCATTTTTTTTTCTTGGCTTTGGATGGAGTGAGAAAGGATTAGAACTCCTGTCAGGGTTTACTGCAGTCAGCTGCTTCGTTGGAGAGATTCTGTCACTTCCTCTCCAGTCAAAAGTTGTCCCCCAGGACATGAAATTAGGGGAAATACCTTTAACAGCATTAAGTTAAATAGGGGCATGCAAGAACCTTGGTCAGATTCTTAATGTCGTCTGTTTCCCGGTTGCAGATTTTCCCTCATTTCCTATCTGCCAAAAGGCTGTCCCTAATACAGAAAGTGAGGGGAAATTTCTGTAAAAGAGCCTTGGATAGCAGTTAAACCTTACAGGGGTTCTGACATTTCTCCAGGGTTTCCAAGACTAAAAGAAAACATTTTTGGTACAGATACACTTTAGGCCCCGTTCTGAATAATTTAAAAAGGGATATTTCTTATTATAGAATCAAGGACCTTGCCATAGCAATTCCCCTATAGCTCTAATGCTGACAATGCTCCTGTTAATTAGATTTTATTTTTTGTTCATCAGCTGTGGCCTTAGAGCCACCTGGGCCTCTTAACCTTGATGCTGCCAGATTTTTACTAGCACAGGTTGTCAAAATATATTTTAAATCAATGTGATTGAACATCTACACAGTGAAGGTAAATACACATTATAACATAATAAATATAAAAAAAATATATATAAGCTAGATATCTGATAATCATTATTTATATGAAATGTTTTATTTGTAAACATGAAATAGATTACATTTTAAGTTACTTTTTAACTTTAACTTTAGAACCCCATTGAAGTCTATGGGACTTGAACGTTCGAAATCAAAAGTGCTCATTTTAAAGGCTAATATGCATGGTATTGTCCTAAAAAAGGGTTTGGGGACCCAGGTCCTGCCCCAGGGGACATGTATCAATGCAAAAAAAACTTTTAAAAATGGCTGTTTTTTCGGGAACAGTGATTTTAATGATGCTTAAAGTGAAAAAAAAAAGTGAAATATTCCTTTAAATATCGTACCTGGGGGGGTCTATAGTATGCCTGTAAAGTGGCACATGTTTCCCGTGCTTAGAACAGTCCCTGGCAGGGACTCCCTGCACAAAATGACATTTTTAAAGGAATAAAAGTCATTTAAAACTGCTTGCGGCTTTAATGTAATGTCGGGTCCTGGCAATATGAATGAAAAGGCATGGGTACCCCACCATCACAGTCCATTACCAGCCGCTTTGGGTCTTGTATGGATATTAAGGGGAACCCCGCACCCAAATTAAAAAAGGAAAGGCGTGAGGCCCCCAGGCCCTATATACTCTGAACAGCAGTATACAGGCGGTGCAAACAAGACAGGGACTGTAGGTTTGTTGTTAAGTAGAATCTGTTTGTAATTTTAAACTGGTACATTTTTAAAGTGTAGCTCCAGCCAAAAAATCTATTTTTAACCTTTTTGGAAAACATAGGGAAGGGTTATCACCCCTGTAACATTTGTTTTGCTGTCTGTGCACCTCTTCAGAAGATTTCACCTCACTTTCTGTCCCAATGACAAATGTTTTTTGAAAATTTGGGGTTTTTAGTGAAACAAGGATTGTTGATAAAGCATCAGTGGAGAGGAGACACGTTTTTCCCATATTAACTATTACAGGAGAGAATTTCCCTTCCTAGGGGTAGATTTCATCTCACTTCCTGTTGTCTCCTTCCTTTTGCAAGTAGGAGTCGTTTGTAAGTTGGATGTTTGAAAGTAGGGTCCTGCTCTGCAGAAATGTTGGCCTTAGGTGTTGGTGTTGCCACAACACTGTAAGCCCTTACAGGGCCCTGCTGTGAAATATTAGATCAAGAATTGTAATTACATGCCCCTGTTGAACAGGGGCAGAAAAATTGGGTCTTTGGTGATGGTGGTGGTGCTGGTGCCACAACACTGTAAGTCCTCACAGTTACTTTTGGTGGGCACTGGCACAGGCCCTGCTGTGAAATATTAGATCAAGAATTGTAATTACATGTCCCTGTTGAATAGGGGCAGAAAAATTGGGCCTTAGGCACTGGTGCTGGTGCCACAACACTGCAGCCCCTCATGGATACTATAGTTGAAGCGCAGGAACGAGCTCTGCTGCAAAGTATTGCATTAAAAATTGTAATTACACGCCCCTGTTAAACAGGGGCTGAAAAATTGGGACTTAGGCACTGGTGCTGGTGCCACAACACTGCAGCCCCTCATGGATACTCTAGTTGGAGCACAGGAATGAGCCCTCCTGCAAAATATAGCATCAAAAATTGTAATTACAGGGGCTGAAAAATTGGGCCTTAGCCACTGGTGGCGGCACCCAGAACCAAAAATGTTCTTACAAGCTATCAGCATGATCATTGAAGAGGAAGAGGATAGTCACTCAGCATAACAGGATAGTCACTCAACATCAGCATAGGCAGTCTTGAAGGGATCTGACATTTCAAAAAAAATTATTCGGTTACATCAGCATCAGGTGCTTGGTAGCTGGTGGTGATCCAAGACTGATTCATTTTTATGAAGGTCAGTCGATCGACCGAGTCGGTGGACAGGTGCACCCTGTGATCGGTTACAAAGCCTCCAGCAGCACTGAATGTGCGTTCCGAGAGAATGCTGGATGCAGGACAGGCCAGTAGCTCAATTGTATACTGTGCAAACTCTGGCCAGTGATCCATCCTCAAGACCCAGTAACCCAGTAGATTTTCGGTGGGGAAGGTGTCCAAGTCAGATCTTGCCCCTAGGTATTCCCGTACCATGTAAAACAGACGCTGGCGATGGTTGCTGGAACCGATAATACCTTGGGGCTGCGGACTAAAAAATTGGCTGAACGCATCGGTCAGACGGCCACCTTCTCCACCGCTCCTTCTTTGACTGACCGACGCCTCAGCAACACGTTGTCCAGGAACAGGAGTTTGTAACCTCCCAGTCTCTAGGAACGCTTTGCACAGACCTTTCTGCAAGGCCTCCCGAAGATGTTTCATCCTCTGCTCCCTCTGCGACGGCAAGATAAGGTCCGCAACCTTACCCTTGTAACGTGGATCAAGGAGGGTTGCCAGCCAGTATTGATCCCTCTCCTTGATACCACGAATACGAGGATCCTTCCGCAGGCTTTGCAGGATCAGGGAGGCCATACAGCGTAGGTTTGCTGAGGCATTCAGTCCAGAGTTCTCTGGGTCACTAAGGACGACATGATCCGCAGCCACCTCCTCCCAGCCACGTACAAGTTCATGGGTTTCTTGGGACTGTAAATGATCCCTTAAAGACTGCTGCTGATGCTGAGTGCCAGGCTCCACCTCCATGCTGACACAATCCTCCTCTTCCTCCTCCTCCTCCTCGTCCACTTCCTGTGTGATCGGCGGGCACGTAGGAACACTGTCTGGATAAAAGGGGCCTTGAGAGCTAAGGAAGTCCTCCTCTTCCTGCCTCTGTTCTGCCTCAAGTGCCCTGTCCATTATTCCACGCAGCGTGTGCTCCAACAGGTGGACAAGGGGGACAGTGTCACTGATGCATGCACTGTCACTGCTCACCATCCTTGTGGCCTCCTCAAATGGTGACAGGACAGTGCATGCATCTCTGATCATGGCCCACTGGTATGAGGAAAAAAAACAAGCTCCCCTGACCCTGTCCTGGTGCCATAGTCGTACAAGTACTAATTGATGGCCCTCTGTTGCGTGTGCAGCCGCTGCAGCATGGCCAACGTTGAGTTCCACCTGGTGGGCATGTCACAGATTAGGCGGTTCTTGGGCAGGTTAAATTCCTTTTGGAGGTCTGCCAGCCGAGCACTGGCATTATATGACCGGCGGAAATGCACACAGACTTTCCTAGCCTGCCTCAGGACATCTTGTAAGCCCAGGTACCTGCCCAAGAACCGCTGCACCACCAAGTTAAGGATGTGAGTCAAACAGGGCACATGGGTCATTTGTCCCTGTCGGAGGGCGGAGAGGAGGTTGGTGCCATTGTCACAAACCACCATTCCTGCCTTAAGTTGGTGTGGCGTCAACCACCTCTGAACCTGCCCCTGCAGAGCTGACAGAACCCCTGCCCCAGTGTGGCTCCTGTCCCCCAAGCACACCAGCTCAAGCACCGCATGGCATCTTTTGGGCTGCGTAGTTGCGTAGCCCCTTGAACGCTTACGGAGCACCGCTGGTTCCGAGGACAAAGCACAGGAAGAGGCCATGGAGGAAGAAGAAGAGGAGGGGGTGGAGAAGAGAGGTGTGTCAGAATCACCAGTAGTAGCATTTTGGAGGCGTGGTGGTGGAACAATCTCCAACACTACTGCACCTTGTCCTGCATCCTTCCCAGCTGCCAGCAGAGTCACCCAATGCGCCGTGAAACTTAGGTAACATCCCTGTCCATGCCTGCTGGACCATGAGTCAGCGGTAATATGCACCTTACCGCTGACTGCCCTGTTCAGTGAGGCATGGACATTGCCTTCCACATGGCGGTAGAGAGCCGGAATCGCCTTCCGTCCGAAAAAGAGGTGTTTGGGTACCTGCCACTGAGGAACCGCACATTCCACAAACTCACGGAAGGGGGCAGAGTCTACCAACTGAAAAGGTAGCAGTTGAAGTGCTAGCAATTTTGCCAAGCTAGCATTCAACTGCTGGGCATGTGGCTGGCTGGGAGCGAACTTCTTTCGGCGGTGCAGCAGCTGGGGCAGGGAAATTTGCCTGGTACAATCTGACGTCGGTGTACCGATAGCAGATTGCCCACAAGTACTTGGCTGTGACACACCTAATTCTACACCTTCATTCCTCTCAGTGCAGGTCTCAGAGAGAACTGAAGGTATAGTGGAGTTGGAGATCTCAGCTGATGAGGAGCAATGAGAGGTCCTCTTTGTTCTTTGGTGTGGGTCTTTTAGGTACGCTTGCCAACAAACTGCATGGCAGGTCAACATATGTCTGGTCAAGCATGTGGTGCTCAAGCGGGAGATGTTTTGGCCACGTGAGATATGCTTGAGACATATGTTGCAAATAGCAGCGGTGTGATCTGATGCACTCGTCTCAAAAAAGGCCCACACCAAACAACTTTTAGAATAACACGCAGAGACAGCAGCGCCCTGCACATGCGGAGCTTTGCGGTGTAATGCAGTCAGTGTGCTGCCCTTAAGCTGGCCCCTGGAGGGCATCCTGCCTCGTTGGTGATGTGCCTCCTCTTCCTCCTCTCTCCTATCAGGCACCCACATGGAGTCAGTGACCTCATCATCCCCTCCCTCCTCATCACTGGAACAAACCTGGCAGTATGCTGCAGCAGGGGCAACATGACTGCCAGATTGCTGTCCTTCTTGGGCACCCCCTCTGTCTGGGCTCACGTTACTGCCTTCCTCTAGCTGAGTACCATCATCGGAGCCTTCAAAACGCTGGGCATCCTCCTGGAGCATGTAACCAACACTGTGGTCAAACAGTTCGGGGGACTCCTCAGGAGGACATGGTGGGGCTAGGGAAGGAGTGACTGATTCCATTGAGCCGAGGGAAGTGGCCTGGTTGGCAGCTGCTTTGCCAAAGTACCCTGAGCATGGGTGAGAGAGGATGAGGAGGATGAGGACGGCTTGGTCATCCACTCGACCAAGTCTTCTGCATGTTGTGGCTCAACACGGCCAGCTGCCGAAAAAAAGGCCAAGCGTGTCCCACGGCCACGTGCTGATGAGGATGCACCATGTCCACGACCAGCACTGTTGCCTCTATACACAAAGCCTGCTTGCACTCTTTTATTGGCTTGTGACTGTCTGCCTCTCCTTGTTGACCTTCCAGACATACTAATGGCCTGCAGTGAGATGTAGCTGCACTAAGCTGGGATATATATATATATATATATATATATATATATATATATATATATATATATATAAAACCAGCTGCCTGCCTGTAGTATTATTAGTATGAGAACACCACCAATCTTCTACAGGTAGCTTTAGCTGAACTCTGTGCAGAGGTCGCACTACACTAACTTTAGCTTTAGTTGAACACTGTGCAAAGGTCGCTCTACACTAACTTGTAGCTTAAGCTGAACACCTTGCAGAGGGCGCACTACACTAACTTGTAAATGATGTAGCTGCCTGCGGTAGTGATAGGATCAGGAAAACACCACCAACCTTCTACAGGTAGCTTTAGCTGAACTCTGTGCAGAGGTCGCACTACACTATCGTGTAAATAATGTAGCTGCCTGCGGTAGTGATAGGATCAGAAAAACACCACCAACCTTCTACAGGTAGCTTTAGCTGAACACTGTGCAGAGGTCGCACTACATTAATGTGTAAATAATGTAGCTGCCTGCGGTAGTGATAGGATCAGAAAAACACCACCAATCTTCTACAGGTAGCTTAAGCTGAACACTGTGCAGAGGTCGCAAAAAAATAACTTGTAGCTTTAGCTGAACACTGTGCAGAGGTCGCACTACACTAACTTGTAGCTTTAGCTGAACACTGTGCAGAGGTCGCACTACACTAACTCGTAGCTTTAGCAGAACACTGTGCAGAGGTCGCACTACACTAACGTTTAAATAATGTAGCTGCCTGCGGTAGCGATAGGATCAGAAAAACACCACCAGTCTTCTACAGGTAGCTTTAGATGAACACTGTGCAGAGGTCGCACTACACGAACTTGAAGCTTTAGCTGAACACTGTGCAGAGGTCGCACTACACTAACTTGTAGCTTTAGGTGAACACTGTGCAGAGGTTGCACTACACTAACTTGTAGCTTTAGCTCAACACTGTGCAGAGGTTGCACTACACTAACTTGTAGCTTTAGCTGAACACTGTGCAGAGGTCGCACTACACTAACTTGTAGCTTTAGCTGAACACTGTGCAGAGGTTGCACTACACTAACTTGTAGCTTTAGCTGAACACTGTGCAGAGGTCGCACTACACTAACTTGTAAATAATGTAGCTGCCTGCGGTAGTGATAGGATCAGAAAAACACCACCAATCTTCTACAGGTAGCTTTAGCTGAACATTGTGCAGAGGACGCACTACGCTAACTGTAAATACTGTAGCTGCCTGACTGTGGTGCTAATAGGATCAGAAGAACACCAGCAATTTTCTTCAGGTAGCTGTAAATACTGTAACAACACCCGCCTGCCTGTCAGTAGGAATTTAATAACAGGAACGGATCTAGCTAAACTGAATACAGTGTGTGTGTATGTATGTATATATATATATATATATATATATATATATATATATAACACCTGGGATGCATATATATACACAATACACTGTAAGTGCAGCTAACTGACTGACTGTCCTGCCTAATCTATCCAACTTAAATCAAATGACACTGTCTGTCTCTCTCTCTCTCTATCTGAACGCCGAAACACACTACACAGGGCCGTGCAGGCGGTCTTATATAGTGTGGGGCGTGTACTAACCCCCTGAGCCATAATTGGCCAAAGCCACCCTGGCATGATGGGACTTGTAGTTTCACAACAACTGGAGGGCCACCAGTTTGAAATCCCTGATGTAGGAGGTTCTTGAGAAAAGGAATTCTTGCATCCCCAAAACATTGTTTTTTTTCTCCTTTCTTTTTTTTCTTTTTTTTTTACCTGGCTCAGCTATCCTTTTCATTATTCTATTATGGCTCCTGAGCTCTTATATGCATTTCTGAACATCAGCTCTTATACATTCTAATTATAGCTCACTGTACATGAATGCATTGCTTGTGTGCATTTTTGTTGGTGTGATTCAACAGTGGAGCAAATGCTTTTATTGTATTATACTTGCTGTCATATGACATACTTGGATATTAGTACCTATTGTATAGTTGTATGTACTGTGTATGCCTAATACAAATTTATTGCTAAAGCATTTTTGTTAGTATTGTGTGCTTACTCTTTTTTTAAAATGTACTAACAGATTGATACTCTGTGGAGAGGTTTAAGTGCCCTAAAAAATAATCTATTGTTGGTTGCTGAATGGTGTAGTTAATAGTGTGTGCTCACCTTGATTGCTTATTAGTGCTGGTAGAGGTTCCCAGTTTGGACCCATGGAACATCAAATGTCCAAGTCCTTACAAAAGGAGGGGAGACCCTCAGGTATCTTGAGTGTTTAAGATTTACTGTCTCTCCTTGCCATTAGACTGAAAGGAAATCCCAAATGGTAGGGGCTGTTAGCTTCTTTGAGTATAGTCAGAAGGATTGCAAGGATCGATCCAAGTAAAGTTAGCCAAGAGAGGCCTGGGTAAAGTTGTAACGGCGCCCCATCAAATTCCAGGTTGCACACATTATGGGCTTTACACATTATGTTTTCCTTTAAAATATAGGAATAAATCTAATGCCCCGTACACACAGTCGGACATTGATCGGACATTCCGACAACAAAATCCATTGATTTTTTCCGACGGATGTTGGCTCAAACTTGTTTTGCATACACACGGTCGCACAAAGTTGTCAGAAAATCTGATCATTCTGAACGCGGTGACGTGAAACACGTGCGTCAGGACTATAAACGGGGCAGTAGCCAATAGCTTTCCTCTCTTAATTTATTCTGAGCATACGTGGCACTTTGTGCGTCGGATTTGTGTACACACGATCGGAATTTCCGGATTTTGTTGTCGGAAAATTTTATAGCAAGCTCTCAAACTTTGTGTGTTGAAAATTCCGATGAAAAATGTGTGATGGAGCCCACACACGGTCGGAATTTCCGACAACAGGTCCTATCACACATTTTCCGTCGGAAAATCCGACCGTGTGTACGGGGCATTACAGATAACATTGCAGGATTATGAAGGCTGTCCTAAGGGGTGTAGTGCTTTGTGGGCCCAATCTGTTTCAATGTTTTAAGAGGCTGGTTCTCCCAAAACATAATTGAAGAACTCTTCCATAGTGTCTTTGAGGTCTGCAGCCCTGGTTGTGAGTAGTATGCATGCGCAAGTACATTCATATGCCCCATACACACGGTCAGAAAATGTTCGATGGGAGCTTGTTGTCGGAAATTCCGACTGTGTGTAGGCTCCATCAGACATTTTCCATTGGAATTTCCGTCACACAAAATTTGAGATCTGGTTCTCAAATTTTCCGACAACAAAATCTGTTGTCGGAAATGCCGATCGTGTGTACACAATTCCGATGCATAAAATTCCATGCATGCTCGGGATCAAGCAGAAGAGCCGCACTGGCTATTGAACTTAATTTTTCTAGGTTCTTCGTACGTGTTGTACGTCACCGCGTTCTGGACATTTGGAATTTCCGACAAGATTTGTGTGACCATGTGTATGCAAGACAAGTTTGAGCCAACATCCGTCGGAAAAAATACATGGATTTTGTTGTCGGAAAATCCAATCGTGTGTACAGGGCATATGCTGCAATAAGGGCTGTAGGCTCTGTATGCTCCGGTGTGGGTACAATAGCAGATACATGGGTGTCCTCCCAAGGTTCACACCACTGTTCAGAGGGTAGATGCTATGGCTAATAGGTGAAGGCCTAAGGGTTGTAGGTGCCATAGTGGAGATGTTATGGCCCCCTAAACATAGGGGTACACTTGAAGAAAGGCTCAGGGAACTTGAGTCCTTTGATCTGGGTACTCTCTGGAGTTCAGCTGCAGCTGACAAGATAGATAGGCACTGCACATTTCAGAGCACATGGGGAGTAATACAGTCCAAAGATTGAGATGCAAGAAAAGAGTTTAGCTCACCTTTTACCAGGAGAATTCAGTTAGAGCTGGTGAGGTGGTCTCTGAATGTTGTAAAAAAGAGGGGGAAGCATAAAATTGGGAGACACCAGCAGTGTACCTGGGGTCCGGAGCTACTTGGTATTTAGTCGGGGTTGAGAGGATGTTTTCCCTGAGGATAAGGAGTGGAGAAGGACAGAAACAGAGCAGTATGAGGTGGTGAGCCAGTTTGGGATTGTCTGTTGGTACCTTCATTGGATAGAACAGCTGCAGGCAGCTTGAGGAGACATTCTGCACCATTTTGACTCCTTGTGAGGAGGAGGCAGCTTCTGCTGAATCAAAGTAATCTTTAATGCTGGAGAGTGCAGGCGGTTGGAAAGAAGTTGTCTCCAGTGGGTTTTCGGTGTGTGGGTCACCTTTGGCTTGCCCATTACAAAACCAAAAGTGGCTGTAAACAAGCTGTAAATGTGGGAGACAGCGCTCCCAGAGCTCAAGATCGATCTATTAAGCTTGGCATTCAGACACACCTCTTAGGTGACTTTTCTAATAACAGTATATACTATTATTTTTTTGCTGGGTGCTAGAATCTGTTTTGGTATCTGAAAAATCGAATGCACGGTTACAGAAATATTCAGTAGCTTGATGAGTCAATATAAAGAAATAATTTTGACATGCAGTAAAAAAACAGATTTTGGTATGAGGCCTCAAGAAAGTCAAGATGTCAAGATCCATGTGTAGCGCTACCCCCATAGGAGCTGCTGGTGAATAGGGATCCCACACCCTGCACAGCCAGGCACCTTGAATTTCCACAGCACACTTGATTCAGACCAGTCCAGCAATTTTGTTTGTTTTGTTTATTAGGGGTATTAAACTTGGATAGGGGTATTATGAGATGCCCACTTAACTCATCAGCAAAGAAGCGCTTTAGGGACTCAATTATATGCCTCCTGCACATATCTTACTTGCAGAAACATTCAGGTCCAGCTGGAACACTGTTAGGGGGATCTGACAAGGCATCAGATCCAGTCAAAGCCCTTTACAGGCAAGGGCTGCTGGCCCCTTTAGTGTGTAGCAAAATCCTGGTGTCCAGCTGCCCTCCTATGGCTACTGATCCCAGCACCACTTCTTCAGGCACTGCCAGCCCACCTGACTGCAGCTGCCCCTTTCACTAGCCCTCCTGGCTAATCTTCCACAGTCCTCCCAGACTGACTCTACAACCATCTCAAACTGCAACTCCTCAGTCCTCTCAGGCTGTCTCTCAGTCCTCCCTGACTGTCTCACTCACCAGCCACCCAGCTGTCTTTTCCCTGGAGATCTCCTGGACATGCTCGCTGGCTCCTGTTGTCCTCACACTTGCTCCCATGCCACTGGACAGGACTCCTCCATGTGTTGTCAGAGGATCCCTCCTGCACCCATGCCCCAGGCCTGAGGTCACCCCCCCGACTAGGGGCCTACCCTCAAGGGCCTCCCACAGCCTCCTCAGCACTCTATCTCTGGCTTCCACCCAAACTCCACTGCCCCTGCTGGCCTGACTCCAGAGTATTTAAGAGGTCCCTCCCCCCTGCCAGCCCATCTGGCTGGGGATTGATTGGGGCCCACATCAATACTACAGGCAGCTCCTCCTAACCCTCCCATTCTTCTGGAACTTTCTGCAAAGTTCCAGCAAGTAGGGGAGGTATCAGAGATGCTGCCTGATGAGTCATTCCAGCCTCCCTGGATCACTCAGTTCAATATCTACTGAAAAATCTCTCCGGCGCTATGCAGAGGGCCTAGATACAAATGTGTTGTCATTTTGTAAGGTGCTTACTGGATGGATATTGCATGCCCTGCCTACTCAGCCAACTAGGGGGAGCTCAAAGAACTAAAGCAAGGAAAGAAAGAAAAAGGCGTGTGGCCATTTGTTTTGGTGAAAATTTTTATTATAAAACAGAAGTAGGTGGAGAACTCACATTTATTAACTTGAATAACATCACATAATTCTTCCAAGAGATCACAAAACAAAACCCATGTCTCATGGGATGGAGTAATCCTCTAACGTGTTTTGAGGGGCATGCATGCAGAGCTGGAAACACAGCAGCACAGAACAGAGGGCGGGCTGCTGGCAGCAAGAATATTGCAACAGCGAAGGAGGACTATTTTCCCAAGGCTATACCATCCATCCAGTTCACTACTTATAAACAAACACCAGACTCCGTTCCATAAGGCTCTGAGGAAGAGGAAAAATCCTTGAAACTTATTAGCCGATTACTCCATCTCACCATCCCATGAGACATGGGTTTTGTTTTATAACTTCTTAGAAGAATTATGTGATGTTATGCAAGTTATTAAATGTGAGTAATTCCACCTACTTCTGTTTTTTAATAAAACTTTTCACCAAGGAGAGAGGGGCTTAATGTGGGAGCTGGATGGACGCACCTGCTGACCAGGCGAAGCCCACGAACCCGCTCTAAAATAAGCTTGTGAGGGAAAGGATCCCTTCCCTGCTTCCCGCCCCCCCAGTATCCCTTGCCTAGTCGGAAATGCCTGATGAAACTTGGGCAGAAGCGCTTGTAAGAGAGTGCAGCGGCTCCGGCGGCGGGCACACGGACCGACAGCACCTCCAGGGGCTTGTCTGGTGGCCAGAGCATGGAGGCAACGGCCGGGCTGAGGAGCGGGCTGCATAGGTGCAGAGACACCGGAGTCTGGAGGAGGTGGCATCTCTGGTAACAGGCAGAGTACTCAGCGACCTGAAAGCAGCAGAGAAGAGAGTGTACCTGGCGTGGCGCCAGCCTTTGTCCAGAGGAGAGAGAGAAGAGGTGGTGAGAGGTCAGGGGGCTTACTGGGTCGCTACCCACGGAGCCCAGGGACCCCTCCCCCTCCTACCCCCCGTTTTTTTCAGGACTTCTCTGGTTCTCTACGGCCCTGAGGGGCTCAGGGATGAATTAAAACATGAGAAGCTGTTGTTAAGGAAGCAACTGGAACCGCTGAGGAACCTAGACATCACGAGGTGAGTGGCTATGTTTTTTTACATATAACATTTTGGACTGAACAGATTAAAGTGACATGGGGAAATGTCCCTTCTGTACTCTTGCGGTATATCTTATATAATCTGTTATGGACTGATGGTACAGACGAACCATCAGACTGCTGGTTTGGGGCAGTATTGGAGAACTGTTGACATAATTTTTTTTAGGTCATATTGATGCAATTGAAATGCAAAGTCTAACAGAAGTCTAAACTGAGAGCATTCGGTCCAAGAGAAGGGATGGTGAAGGATGGTGCGGTACTTTAGGACATGTTAACTGAGTATTTATTATTTGAATAATATACTAACTGCCTAGAGGATGGTATTTACCCTGTATAAGGAGGGTAGACAGACCCTCTCATATTCTGTAATGACATAATGGTGAAATACCAAACTGAGACTCACAATAATTAGGAATCACAGGCAGAGGACATAGGATAAGGAGATAGACCAATTTACAAAGCCACTCTCCCCCCTCAACGATACATGGCCCTTTAAGCCTAGCAGTACCGATCGGAAAGGCTGAACATTTATATATCCTAGTGAACGATAATTTCGGACCTGTATTCAACTGACAATTTATTTAACAAAATAGAACAAGAGGGAAACCAGTAAGGGGTACAGGTGCGAACCCCCCAAAAGTGAGTGCGAGTCCTGGCTCTATAAAGAAATATATGACACAGGATGGCGGCACAGAGAACCCTGGGAAACAGACAGGGGCTAAAAGTAAGCCATCGGAGAGCTCACAAAAAGAGGGTCAGAGGAAACAACCCAGGGATTTAGATACAACAGATTTAACAACTGGGATAAGTGCCGAGTCAGAAGAAAATTTAGTAGGTGAAGCCAGACAAAAAGAAAACAACTTCCAACTATAGGTGAAATGGCGAAGATGTTTGCAAGACTGGAATCATCCATTAAAGGAGAAATGGCCACACTCATGAGGATTTAAATCAGATTCTGAGAAGGGTAGAGGGAACAGAAGAGCAGCTGGATTCACAAAGGTTCGAAATACAAGTGTTAAAAGATCAGATGGCAGAACTACAGAGAGAACACAGAAATACAATGTATAGACTGGAAGACCAGGAAAACCGTAATCAAAGGAAAAATCTCAGAATAAGGGGAGTACCAGAACTGCAGGAGGAAGATCTACAAAGAATAGTGAACAAAATATTTGGGCACAGGCTGGGCTTAGCAGAGACAGAAAAAATTAAGTTTTAAAGGGTCCATCGGATCAGAAAGCCAGCTGGCCCAGCAGCAGATATACCAAGAGATATAATTGCGAGATTTCAAAATTTCCTGGACAAAGAGCAGATCTGGTTGAGTTTGAAAATAAACAGCCAATTAAGTATGATGAGATCACTCTGCAGATCTTCCCAGATTTAGCGGCGGAGACCTTGGCCAGGAGAAGAACATTTAAACCCTTACTAGAGCACCTGAAGATAAATAACATTCAGTATTCTTGGGCTTCCCAGCCTGCCTAATAGGGAGAAAAGAAGGACGGTCGGCATTGTTGAGATATCCAGAAGATATTCCCAGCTTCTGTAATAGACTGAACATACCATTAGTCGAAATACCAGACTGGTGGGAAGCACAAGAGAGCACCCCGCTTACGGAAGAATCAAGATGGCATCTGATTTTGAAAAAGAAGCTGACTACGGCACAGAAGAATAATTGACAGAACGTTGGGTCTGGGAAGTGGAACGGGGGGGTGGGAGTAAGGGATAGCAGAAGCTGTAACGTGGTTGGGGAGAGGAGACGGGCAAGGGGTTTCTCTAGCCGGGAGGAGTAGTGGGTCTGTTAAGGGATCACAGGCAGAGTTCAGCCTTTGGAGGGAGAACCGATGGGCCAGGAGGGGATGGAGGGCTTCGGATCTACTGGACATGGAGAGGCTAAGTATCCCCCAAAAGGAGATGGGGGGAGGGGAGGGGAGGGAAGAGGGGGGTGGGGGGAAAAGGGGTTTCTCTCTGGCATGGTTTAAGGAAAAAGGAAGTACATCAAAAGTCTGGGTGTACCATGCTCCTGAGGAAGGAATGGAGGGGAGTTGGGGTGTTGATGGAAAGTGGGGATTTGGAGCACAGAAAACAAAGATGACCACCCTCAAACTTATGACATATAAGGTACGCGGGTTAAATACTTTCATTAAAAGATATAATATAATAAGAGAGATTAAGCTTTATAAAGCAGATGTAGTTATTTTACAGGAGACACACATTTCACATGACTCTAACCTTAAAATAATCTCAAAAGAATCTCACCCAGTGTGGTATTATGGGTACTCCCCAACAAAAAGAGCTAAAGGAGTGGCTATAAGATTTGCCAGAGGGGTAAGGTTCACGTTGGAAGATAGAAGGACAGACCCGGAAGGGCAATATTTATTCTTGAGGAGCAGAATAAACGAGGTAGAATATTCCCTGGAAAATATCTATTGCCCAAACAATAATCCAATAAAATATTTAATAGATGTCATAAAAAATTTAAGGAATTTAAGAGAGGAAGAGTCATTTTGGGCGGAGACTTTAACTTCTGTATGGTGCCTGGGTTCGATAGTACGTCAAGTGCACAGAGGACTGGGAACGTACAGAGGAAGGTTTTAAAAAAGATCTTACACCAGAACCAACTGATGGATGCATGGAGGATACAACATGCTAAATGCCGGGAGTATACATTCCACTCCTCTGTGAACTTCGGAGGCTTCGGGCGGAGGACACAGCCCGCAGACACAGCGGGGGGACATCGCAGGATCCTGGGGACAAGGTAAGTATACTGCACCAGGATCCTGCAATGCAATCCCGAGTGTGGCTCTGGGTTACCGCTAATGGTACTGAAATTTAACCCCGAGCCTCACTCGGGATAACCGCCAGGGAGGTTAATAAGGAGGTAACAACAGAACAGGTTAAAAAGAGGAAGGTTAAAATAAGAGATTTCTTAAAGGATATAGGCCTAAATAAAATTTCAGAAGATCAGATTAGGACTTTAGAAGATCCTGCGACAGAGGAAGAGGTAATGAAAACTCTCAGTGAGACACCCATAGGGAAGAGCCCGGGTCCAGATGGGCTGATGACATTATACTATGGAAAGTTCAAAGATATTTTAATCCCTAAACTCTGTTCATATATAAATAGGATAAGAACTAAATGGGCGATGCATAAGGAGGCCCTGGAGGCTGCAATAACTATAATACCAAAGGAAGGAAAAGATGCCTCACTCTGTTCGAGCTATACGCCTATATCATTGTTGGATGTCGACACTAAGTTATTCGCGAAGGTACTGGCAGGAAGGTTAAAAATAGTAATGAAGGAGTTAGTACACGCGGATTAGGCCGGGTTCATTCCAGGAAGAGAAAGTAGGGATAATGGAATCAGAACGCTGTTGGTGGTACATAAAATAAAAGAGACCAGGATCCCCGGTCTGCTTCTGTCAATTGACACGGAAAAAGCATTTGACAGAGAAGACTGGGGGGTTCATGCAAGGCACTTTAGTGGCAATGGGACTGGGCCCTAGAATTATGCAGTGGATCAAAGCGCTATACAATCATCCCACAGCAAGGGTAAAAGTAAATGGGTCCGCCTCAGGATCTTTTGAGATGTACAATGGTACCAGACAGGATTGCCCCCTGTCCCCCCTGTTGTTTGTTTTGTCACTCGAACCGTTATTGGTGAAGATACGACAGAATGTAAACATCAAGGGGATTAAAACAGGAGAAGAACAACATAAGCTCGCCGCATATGCCGACGATATTCTGTTCTTTATAAGTAATCCTAGAATAACCCTCCCTAATTTAGTGAAAATGTTAAAACAATATGGAGAAATATTTAATTTCAAAATGAATCCGACCAAATCTGAGATTCTAAACATTAATATACAAAAAAAGGAGGTGCAGACCTATCAAGAGGAGTTCCCATTTATCTGGAGAGATAAGGAATTAAAATACTTGGGGGTAAAGATTACAACTTCCTTGGAGACGCTTTATCAAGCTAATTTTTTACCATTATTAAATGATATCAGACTAGAGTTACGTGAAAACGCATCAAGACATGTGTCATGGCTGGGGAGAATGAATATCATTAAAATTAGTATCTTACCGAAGATCATGTATAAGTATCAGATGCTGCCGATCCCTCTCCCACAAGTATATTTTAAAACATTGAACACTATACTTCTAAGGTTCATCTGGCAAGGAAAAAAGCCGCGGATTAGTCTATCAGTGCTATCTAGGGATAAGAAACAGGGGGGCCTGGGGGTACCAGACCCTAAGATTTATCATTAGGCAGTTCTTCTTTCACGGTTAATAGATTGGGCAAAAACAATAAAGACAAAAGATGGGTGAAAATGGAAAGTACAATTAGTAAGGTCGCACTGGGGAAAATAATATGGATTCTGGCACAGGAATTTAAATGAAAATACACATAAGATGACACAGAAAGCACTAGAGATATGGGGCCAGACACATAAAAAAGAAAAATAGGGATATAATTCTCCATTTTTACCACTTAAAGACACGGATTACTTTCCTTTGGGGAAAGGAAGTTTGTTCGGAAATTGTATCAAGATAGAGACAATTAAAAGATGTAATGGTGAAGGGTAGAATTTGCACGTTTCAGGAGCTAAAACAAAAAAAAAGATTTGATGGTGATAGATGAATGGCGGTATTTCCAGCTGAAACATTTCTTTGAGCCCTTGCCTCAACCAGTGTGCTCAGTAGATAATTTGCTCCCGCTGGAGAAACTTTGCACGGCCACGGTAAGAAGGAAGGGGATCTCTAGAATATATAACATTTTGGTGGAACGGAATGGGCTGGAAAGACTGCCATACATCGGTAAATTTGGAGGAGGAATTGGGCACACAGGTGAACGATAATGAGATGGGGAAAACTTTGAGAATGGCACATCAATAGACAGTAACACAATAGAAATGAGTTTTAAAAGTTTAGCACGTTGGTATATAACTCCAGACAAGGCTCATAAATACCAAAAGGAGACATCGCAATTTTGTTGACTTAGTCAGGGCATCTTATTAGGATATCTTCATTGTACTCATCATCATCAACACAATTTTATGTACCTTCCTAGTTTAACCGCTTGCCGTCCACCCACCGTCAAATGATGGAGGGGCGGTACAGCTCTCATTCTGGGAGGACGTCATATGACGTCCTCCCAGAACGGCTGCTCTTGCTTGCCCACGGGGGGCGAGCAGCGCGGCAATCACGACTGTGCTGTGTTTCTAGGACACGGCACAACCCCAGTCTCTGTAAAGAGCCGCAGCCATGTAATCAGTTGTGTCTAATCACAGCCGGTCACATGTAAACACGGAAATGCCAGTAATCAGCTCTCATCGCCTCACACTGACAGAGTGTGTTGCAAGGAGAGCCGATCAGCAGCATCTCCTCGCAGGGGACATTGAGACATGTAATCAGGATACTGATCATTAGTGCCCTGATTACAATAAAGTGCCACTAGTGTCAGAAATCAGTGCCTACCAGTGCCAGCAATCAGCGCCCACCAGTGTGATATCTTGGTGCCTCTTCATCAGTGACACCTAATCAGTGCCCATAAGTGCCACCTCATCAGTGCCCATCAGTGCCACCTCATCAGCGCACATCAGTGAAGGAGAAAAGTTACTTATTTATAAAATTTACTGAATGAAACTAAGAAAAACATTTTTTTTCAAAGTTTTCGAAATTTTGAGTAAATACCACCAAAAGAAAGCTCTATTTGTGTGAAGAAAATGATAAAAATGTCACATGGTTACAGTGTAGCATGACCACTCAAGTGTCATTCAAATTGTGACAGCTCTGAAAGCTGAAAATTGGCCTGGGCAGGAAGAGGGTGAAAGTGTCCTGTAGGCAAGTGGTTAAGTAAAGGCATTTTATATTTACTTTTTGCTTATGTCTCCTAAAATTCATGTTTGCTTCCTATATGGAGAACTTTCCATTTACACATTCTGCATACCAGAATTGGATTTTTAATTTTACTTAATACAAACACATATATGGACAAATTTAGTGTCCTTGGTGGGAATCAAACGGAGGATAAAGTAGCAATATTACAGGGGAAAAGTGCTAACCAATTAGCCACCATATTGTTCATTTATATTTATTTATTCTGATATTATTGCTATTGGTTTTAAAAAAAAAATAAAATAAAAGCTAATTTATATTGTTACATGTTTTTCTTCAATTGTTATGCCGTCTGATCCAAAACAGTGAGCTTTAAAAGAATAAGGATTTTACCTCTATGATTCTGCTAGAAGTTTTTTATTGCTTGCACTTACACTTTCCTTAATTTCATGTCATGTCTTTCTTGATAACCATGTGTGCGGTATTATCAGCTAGACAGAATCCGACTTACTTTTGGTGGAGATTAAGTTCAAACAGAATAGAGAAATGGATGGGAATTAAATAATGACTATAGGTCAAAGTTATTTGCCCTGTTGAAAATAACTGCCATACCGTATCTTTAAGGCTTAAATCTAAAAGAGGTAGTCAGTGAAAAGTATAGCCATTTGTGCTTAATCTGCTTCAACTATGCTATATACTATAGTATACTATAGTGTATAGTATAGTATATACTACTATATACTATATATATATACTATAGTATTTTTTTTTTTTTTTTACAGGTCCCTAAAATTGTTTAGCCTAGCAACTGTACTGTCCTTAGCATATAATTGTATATGGGTTGTAGCAACATTTGATTGGGCTCATGCGAAAATTTGTTAACAAAGCCCTTCATGGCTCTTCATATTTTAGTCTGAAACAGAACGAGTCAGAAATGAGCATTTTTAAGAAAACTGAAACTCCACAGATTGCTAGAGAAAATTAAAACTATCCAGACAATTTCTACACCTTTGTTGACACGTGGCATTTTAGGGTAACCCAACAATTTGCTTAATACATTCTGCTTAATGCTAAATGCTTTTATGCCAAAGAAGAATGGCTAAATTACATGCATACTTCAAGTACAGAACTGTCAGGGCTGGGCTCAGCCCTTCCTTCTCTGAGCTGGTCGCTTAGCTGTCAGCTAATTGCCACCTCCCATCTCTCTTGACATTTACTCAGCTGTTGATGATATCCTGGTCGTCAGTCCTGTCTACTTAAGCCGTCCAATCCAGAGGAGCTCTGCCTTCACCTTGGTCAACATCGTAGAAATGTTCTCCTGCGATCCTGTTCAAGACTTGCTTTGCTGCAATCTCTTCTGGCTCCAGATCCTGCTTGCTGTTCCACTACATTGATCCCTAACTTCTGGCTTGGATGACTATCCGATCCGGTTACTGAACTTTGGCTATGCTTTGACTGCGTTTGTTCTTTTTACTTTTAATATCATAAACAAGTGTGATTTAACTATACTTCTGTCTCGGCCTGATTTCATGGTTTCTGACTAAAAGTTAGGCATTCAGATAAATAGGTCTTTCAATATATTTATGTGTTTCTTCACAGTTTTGTTGTTTCCAAGAATTAGTACAAAACTAACTAACTAAGCAATGATATATCCAAACCCACCATACTCAATAAAAAATGTTTTCTTATTTTCTGACTAAACCAAACAAAAACTTAATATATTGCAACTTACCAGTGCTTAGATGCGGTGACTGCATTTGTTTTAACTGTTTTCCGGCTAAGAACATTTTTAACAAATGCAGAAAAATCTTGCCAGAAATGCAGTGTCATTGTCACTTCCTGACTCCCTATGAGATGAATTGAAACCACAAAAATAATGTTATCTTAATTGTCAAAACTACTTATGCCATAAAGCTCCTTTCTCCATGTAATAAACATAAACAAAAGCACTAAAGCAGACATGTTTGACATTCAGCTTGGATAGCTCTCCAAATAGATACAGTGAAGGAGTGAGCATAGCTGCCCATGGACAGCAAGTGTGTTATTTACAGGATTAGCAGGTAAAATAAAAGAAAAAAGTCTGGAAAAAAGAGAACAAGGCACCTAATCTGAGGACTGATAATCTGCAGGATTTATAACTTTTGTGTCTGGGTTTAAATATTCTTTGAGGCTCCCTAACAGACAGTTTTTTTGATTGCCAGTTATTGTAGTGCAAATAATAATGATGTGTATAGCTTGATCAGACAGGCAATTTTTTTTGTCTGGTAAAAAAGCAGATATGATTGTAGATGTATTTGCACATTAAATAACAGGGGGATCGTCTTACCTGTAAGGTAACAGGGGGATCGTCTTACCTGTAGGGAAAAGTGAAAAAACAGATCATTTAGTCTTATCATCCATTTTCAAATAATCATATCCTTACATGTGTAACAAGCTTTTTTAACTGGTTGCCGACCAGCCGCCGCAGTTTTACTGCGGCAGAATGGCACGGCTGGCCAAAACGACGTTTCCTTATGTCGCTTCACCTTTTGGCTACTAGGGGCGCGCACGCCCGCAGCATGTGCCCGCAGCCGATGCGAGTGCCCGGCAGTCGCGATGACCACCAGGCACCCGCAATTGCTCGTGACAGAGAGTAAACACACAGATCTGGTTCTCTCAGAGGAGAGGAGACAGATCGTGTGTTCATACTATGTATGAACACCGATCTCTCTCTCCTCGTAAACAGTCCCATCCCCCTACAGTTAGAATACAGTGAGGGAACACAGTTACCCCTTGATCGCCCCCTAGTGTTAAGCCCTTCCCTGCCAGTGACATTTATACAGTAATCAGTGCATGTACTAGTAAAAAAAAAAATAATAATAAAAATGCCATAAATCTATCCCCCATTTTGCAGACGCTATAACTTTTGAGCAAATACACTTATTGAAATTTTTTTTTTACCAAAAATATGTAGAAGAATACATATTGGCCTAAACTGAGGAAAAAAATATTTATTTATTTTTAATAAATAAAATAAATTTATTTTTATTTATTTATTTTTTTAAAAAATGTGGGATATTTATTATAGCAAAAAGTAAAAGATATTGTGTTTTTTCAAAACTGTCGCTCTTCTTTTGTTTATAGCGCAAAAAAATAAAAACTGCAGAGGTGATCAAATACCACCAAAAGAAAGCTCTATTTGTAAGAAAAAAAAGGACGTCAATTATGTTTGGGTACAGCGTCGCACGACTGCGCAATTGTCAGTTAAAGCAACGCACTGCCGAATTGCAAAAAATGGCCTGGTCATTGAGCAGCCAAATCTTCTGGGGGTGAAGTGGTTAAACATTGTTATTTTGTTTTATGTTATTTAATAAAACCTCTGTCCCTGAATATTGCATTTTGACTGCACTATGCCTTTTCTATTACAAATTGCTACTAAGATTATGAAAGCCATATTGCTTCTCGAAGAATTGGTTTGGTTGTCCAATTCTGAATAATTTTTGATTATATGTGTGTGTGTGTGTATATATATATATATATATATATATATATATATATATATATATATATATATATATACACACACACACACACACACACATATATAGATATATATATATAGATATATATTCAGTTTAAAATATCTAGTATACATGTAAAAATGAATAAATGAAATAGCAGAGTTCACCTCAATTTACATTTTATACCCAGTAAAACATTTTAAGATTTTGTTGTGCAAGGCATGAAGTGCCTTTAAGAAAGTAACACAAAAGTCCTGCAGAGTCACTCTTGGGCTGTTTTCCTTGTTTAAAATACCAATTAGCTATGCTGGTGATGCTAAACTTGATTTTAATGATGAACTAAGGGAGAATGCTAGGAGATGTGCCTTATTTAACGTGACAACTTATAACATTAACTCAGATTTAACAGTGCTTTTGGGACATTATATGCTCCTTATTCATATGATGTGTGTGTACAGGGAGGACAATTTTAATGCTGTCATAAAACTGCCATTGTTATGAATTCATAAAGGTTAAAAAAAAAATCCATCCCTAGCAGCAGTCACATGAATTACGCAATGCCATGGACAAGCAAATATATATCAAAGGGTTTAAATTGTATTGCCCTATAATGGAAGATATAATGTTGATATTGTCTTTTAATATGTATGTATGCTTCTATAGTGGTTGTGAATATACTTTATATTTACATGCAGGAAAGCATTTATAAAAACCAGTGCCTACAACTAGAAATGTAAATGTAAAGAAAATGATGCAGTGAGAGGATAAGTGATTGTGCAGTGTTTGGAAGTAGAATGTCTGCTTTTGTAAATCGTGAAGCTGCTGCTCTGGTTGTTTGAACATCTTATGTTGTCTTCTGAAAGGAGCTGAGGAAGACACTCAATTCCCTGTAGGCCCTAAAGACACTTCAGAATCCCTCAAACACAGCTTGAGTCTGTAGCTAGGTAAGAAAAAGTCTGCCAAACAGAGAAAAGTAGTAAGCATACAAATAAGTGTAAACTTTATTTAATCCAAAGAGACACACAAAAAACTATTCACAAAGCAATGTTTTAAATATAGCTGTTATTTTGACGTTTTGTTCATCATGCTGTATATAGCTTTATTTGGCACAGTACCTTTTCCTAATTTTACCCTGTGTTGGGGATTAAATACAATTTACTTTACTATAACAGTTTATTCTGTTTTATCCATTTCCCATTTGGAGTAGTTTTTTTCATTTTTTTTGTTAAAATCTGCATTTTTGTCTAGAATATTACCTAAAACTCACCAAACATTATACAATAGTAATTTCAATTTTGTATGTTCCATTATATGTGGTAAATAGATACGTGAGCCTCAAAACTAGGTGTGCATTCAAAAACAGCAAAAAATTATATCACCCAAAATGATCAATAAGCAATGCTTTAAATGTTTTTACAGTTCATCAGTTTATAGTTACCAATAAATTAGGGACCAATAATTATTTCTCCCATCACAGAGTGTGCAGCAACACCCAATATGTGTTGTCCAACCATTTACATACTGTTAATAAGTACAGGACTGAGGTTGATTCACTGTTTCCTGTTTTTTAGATGTTTCTTGACAGCTGTGAACCTGGAAATGCTCAGAGCTGGACATTTCCAGGTTCAAACTCAGCAGAGGAGGTATGGGAATGGCTGTTCCCCAATATCCTCTCACTCGTTATCCAAAAGCTGTTTTTTGTGGTTCCAGGATCCTAGGAGGAGCAGAAGAGCCAGGGAATAATGAATGGAAGGGCCTGAAGGGAGGCATCTAACAAGTCACTCTCTTCAGCCTTCCAAATCACTTTTACAGACAAACTAGGAGAAAATGAGAAGAAACTGAAGCAAGGTCACAGCTACTGCAGCTGTAAGCTTGTTTTAACCCCTTGAACTCTGGACATACCAGGCACATCCAAAGAGCTAAAGCCAATTAAAAGGTTCTAAAGTTAAACGTTTTTCTTTTGTAGATCTTGTACAACACTTGTTTTGCATAGAAAGAGCACAAGCTGTTTTTACACATTAGGTCTGTATATATTTTTTATTCAATTTTCAGAGATATTTGGATGAGTGGACTCATTGTGGGCATTGTTTATGGATATATTTTTACTATCACCGTATTTTACTATATAGTGCCTTGATTGGTGTGCAGGCACAATTTAATCTGCAATATGCAGGAAACAAAATCAAGTTGTTTTTTACTTTAAAGATTGCAGATTTCCCATATTTCCCTTGTACACTCACAAATAAGTATGAGTCTATAGGGGATGTCACTACCCATGTAACAAATCACTACCCATGTAACAAATGTTTTTTTTTGGTTTTAATAAGTTTTTTGTTAAGTTTTAATGACAAGTACAAAGGCAAGGTGCAAAAGGCAGCAAGCAAATGAAGAGCAAAAATAAAAAAATACATATGTTGGAATAGTGGAGATGTTTTTATGTTGCTGCTTTAACCACTTGCTGACCGTGCTATAGCCAAATCACGGCTACGTCGCGGCCTGCTAGTTTTGGGAGACTGTCATATGATGTCTTCCCGTGATCGCGCCCACTGAGTGCCTGTTGCAGGGCACAGGCGGTGCACTCTGTGATCGCAGTGTCCTCCAGACACTGCTGATCACAGATGGAGGTAAAGAGCCAATCAGTGGCTCTTTACCACGTTAGCTGATAACTAGCTTCTGTAAAAAGGGACATGTATACTGATAATCAGGGCACTGATTATCAGTGCTCTGATTATCAGTGCAGTCCCAACAGTGCCCATCAGTGCTGACAATCAGTGCCCATCAGTGCTGACAATCGGTGCCCATCAGTGACTCCTCATCAGTGTCACCTATCAGTGCCACCTAACAGTTCCCATCAGTGCCACCTATCAGTGCCCATCAGTGCAACCTCATCAGTGCCCATCAGTGCAAGCCTCATCAGTGCCCAACAGTGCAGCCTATCAGTGCCCATCAATGCCCATTAGTATTGCATCATCAGCACCGCCTCATCAGTTCTAATCAGTGCCCATCAGTACAGCCTCATCGGCACACATCAGTGAAGGAGAAAAATTACCTGTTTGCAAAATGTTATAACAAACTATGAAAACTTTTTACTTTCAAAATTATTTTCAAAATGTATTTGTTTATTTAGCAAAAAAAAAAAACCCAAAGTGGTGATTAAATACCACCAAAAGAAAGCAGAAAGCTCTATTTGTGTAAAAAAAATATAAAACTGTAGTTTGGGTACAGTGTTGCATGAGCGTGCAATTGTCATTCAAAGTATGATAGTGCTGAAAACTGAAAATTTGCATGGGCAGGAAGGGGGTAAAAGTGTCCAGTAGTCAAGTAGTTAAATAAAATTTTATTCTGCAAGAACTAAATAATCTAACAATAACATGACAGTGTCTGTATATACTGTACATTGTGAGTGTGTGAGCAGCACTCCAATAGATTATATTTTCATTAAACATATACATGTCTGTGTATGTGCTGGGAGTGTGCTCAATTGCACACCCCTAGCACATAGACTGAGATGCAATCATCAGCTCCTGGTTTCAGTTATAAAGATCCTGTAGGAGGGACTTCTGTTTATAGGGGGACTCATATGATCAGTATGACAGCCATTTTACATTGTTCACTTGTTTAGGAAGCACCCTCTGTATCTTCTACTCCTCAGAGCATCTGTGGGGAGAAAGAGATGCATTGGGGTTGATTTACTAAAGGCTTTTCAGGTTGCAAGATATTTTTTTTATTTTCAATGGGATTTTCTCTTTGCTTAGTGAATGAGGTGAAGTAAAAAATAAATTAAATGTATAGATCCGTTACATCAAGTTTTAATCTAGGTTTGTGTTAGTGTCAGTGTTCTCATCAGTGCCAATATGCTTTAGGTAGGTTGAGAAAAAAGTTCGATAGTTATTATCATGGTAGTGCGTGGGCTGTAATGTATGGTAATACCTTACAATTACAGTAGATTCAGATTAATTGGCCTCTCTGAAGGCAACATGTGCACTATTGTTTCTAAACTCTATTACAGGTATAAACAACAAATAATGCTCACATATGTAGTATCGTCATGCATGTCAGGAGTATGAGAATTTATTTTGGATTGCTTTTTGGTGGTGGCTTGGGCTAGATTTTGCTAATAATATTATAGATATTATTTAATAATATTATTAACAATCAGGAGGTATCCATTTACATTTACCACCAAATGAAGGCCCAATCTGGCCTAAAAAAATAAGGTATAGTTCACCTGTATATACGTGTTGCAAAGATATGTACAGTTTTACTAACACATGCTAAAGATGCAAAACTGGTCACGGGCATTAGGGTTTGTTTTACATTTGTAATTAAGGGGTTGGAAACACACAGAATATATTATTGTAATGTTATGTTTCAACTGTCAAATAAAATATTTAATTCATATTGTTTTACATAATATTTATATTGCTATATCACATTTTTTATTTCAGGGTTAATTGGAAAACATTGTTTGTATGTTTAATGATGCTGATGTTTTTGCTTTTTTTATTTTCTGCAGATGGCAAAGTAGAAGTTACAAAAGAAAGTGTGAAGCTATGCACCATGGGACCAGGCAAAGTGTTTGGAGAGCTTGCAATATTGTACAACTGCACCCGCACAGCAACCGTCAAAAGTAAGCCTATCCCATCTTCATTATCCGCATTGTATGATATCCCCAGTGCATTATTTATTTTGTATTTGTTCCAAACTATAGGGAAGAATTTGTTTCATTGTTCCAAACAAGATTCATTGTTTTAATTTTAAACCCCTAACATAAAATATATTTAGCAATCTTAGATAAAGTGAAACACCCTAGATACAAGACTCCGTATAAAACAAAAGAAAAGCCACACACCAATGATGTCTTAACATGGTAAATTTTAATCAGCCACCAGGCTTCAGCACATGATGTTCTATAATTAAGACCATTCTGTGAAACATGCCAGAGGGGTTGTCTTGTGGGTGGGACATCCTCTGAAGCTTGATGACTGATTACATTTTTACCTGTGAAGACATGATCGGTGTGCAGCTTTTCTTTTGGATTATTGGAGTCATGGTGGAGGAGTGATAGACGTCAAGTTAGAACCTTCTTCCAGCATATGAGGGAAATGCTTGGAGGGTTGGACCAGTGCACTTTTACTTGACTCTGGTTAGGTGACCCTAGATACAAGGAAATATATTGAGAGGGGCCCAAAAAATGTATTCACACTTCAACATGAAAAATATATGCATCACAATCTTATTACTAGATTTATATTAACATCGAAGGGTAGCTGTAAGTCATGTTTGAGCTATGTAATCACATTAGGTGCTCAAAGTGCACACCAGCATCCAGACACTTTTCATTTCGGCGAACTACTGCATGAACAACAATGACTAGAGTGTCCACAAGAATTGCTCTGCGTGATGTATCAGTTTCTTCCCATAGTGCAGTCAGTGTAGGTGGTTTTCTATTATACACCACATCCTTTAGTGTTCCCCACAAGTAGATTGAGGGGTGATAAGTCCAGGGAACGTGGAGGGATTTTAACAGCACCTCTATGTCCTATCCAACGTCCTGGCAGAATGTCTCCGAGATACACTCTCACGTCTCTGTGTTAGCAAGGTGGTGTGCCATCTTGCTGAAAGTAAAATTGCACATCCACTTAAACCACATGAATGATGACATCAACAGTGGTGCAACTTTTGAAATCTTTAGGGGAAACATAATACTACACATTGCTGCCATAATTAAATGTGGGTTTAAAAAGGGCATAGATAACAATTGTTGAGGTGTGTATACATTTTTTGGGCCCCTTTGTATTTAAGGAATTATTTAGAACAACAGTTAAAATTAGAATCTTAAAATGTATAGTCTATTGTTTTCTGGGCCTGATGCACATACATAAAGTCAGCTATTGTTTTCTTATTTGATGTTTTATATGTGTGTATTTCATATGTTAGTTGCTGCTTTGTTTTTTAGTTTTTTGTTTAGAGCGCAATATTTTTCCCTTATTTACATAAAGTCAGGTGTTAAAATATTTTAGAGTTTTAGAGACCCTTTTTTTATTTTTCTTCTTCATTCATTAGTTTGTTTGGAACACTGCATGGAGGTTCATTATTCAATTTAGAAAAGTACAGAGCTTAATATGAATAACAAGAAACTGTATGTTGTGAGCTGACCATTGCTTAAATCAAAAGACTGTGATTCATAAAAAAAATAAAAAAAATTAAAACTATATCTCCTGGATGCTGCATCTGCCCCCCCCCCCCCCCCCCCCTTTCACCAGCACCGAGAATTGAGCAATCTAACACTGCTGAGGTTGCAGAGAGCTGGTGACTTTGTTTTTTCTTGCTTGTTGTTGTATAGTTGTTGTAAGTACTTTAATATATATGTAGTCTTGGCACAGGTAAACTTTAAAGTTCTTTCAGAGAATCTAGGAACAAGCTCTTAATCAAATGTATTTTAGCCACTTAAATTATTAACATTATCTTGTACCACAAGAAGCACAAAGGCTGCCAATGCCACCACCTTAAATGCTAGATGCCAGACTGTCTTTGGCTTTCAGTACTTTGAGTCACTGACCCCAAACAAGTATGAACTGTGTGAAGCCAGGGTACCTGATCTGAATATTTGTTCTATTTGTTTATTTGCTCAGTATTCAAGCCATTGGGTCCATATGACAGCCAAACAACTAGCATTTTCAGAAAGAAGTAAGCAATGGCAACCCCATCTTTATCTCTGGTCTACTTTATAGACAGTTTTGGGAAATGCTACCTCAAATTAAAATCTCTGTAAATACCCCTGTGTTTCAGTTATCTGAAAATAATTATTTTGGTATTTTGAGTACACATAAGCTAGTTATATTTCTAAATTTCTGGATAATGCATTGAAAATGGTGTTCTTACTCTTAGTAAACAGACTAACCATTTCAGGGAAGATGCCAAACTCAGATCAGCCAGTATCTGTGTTAACTGTCAACTCTCTGACTAACTCGAAGCCCAGGAGATAAGTGAGCTTAAATCATTTTTTTAATATTCTTTTTAAAATACAGAATCATGTAAAATATATCAAAATATTTTATATAATTACTATTTTTATGCCATTGCGGTGCTGCATTGCACACTTATGTTTAAACAAATGCATTTGAATGCAAAATGCTGTGCTTTGCCTCATAAAAAATGACATGTTGCATCCAGAAAAATGCAATGCAGAGCAGGTCAAACACAGTTATAGAAATGTCATCCGCATTGTTATAAAGTAGAATTGAATCTGTTGACCGTTTCAAATGCACATCCAAAACAGGCAAGCAACAACATATGCACAAGCTCTTGTATTTCTTTCACAGCTTTGAATCAATTGCCAGTTGTTCTGATGGGTCCATTTTGTACTTTTTAAAGTAACTCTTGGATGTGTGGATTTAAAGTGGTTCTAAAACTTAGCCATTTTTTACTTTAATGCAGTCTCTAGATTAAGGTAAAAATGATTAGGTACTAATATCGTGCCCCCCTCCCCTTGTACTTACCTGAGCCCTCACTTGATCAGTCTCACACGCTTTGCTGAGGGAGCCACTGACTCCCGCTGCTGTCAGTCAAATCCTGTGGCAAAGGGCCAGTGGCAGGGTCGAGTCGGGCAATCTGTGTCTATGGAAGCAGGCAGTGCAGCTCAGGATTGAGCCCACAGGTGAGCCACCATAGGAAATGACCCCAGAAAAGGAGGATCTCTGTTGCACAGAGCAGGAAAGTATAACATGTTTGTTTTTTGTTTTTAAAATAACTTTAAAATTACTTGATTGTAATGATGATTTAAAGGAATTATTTTAAAGCAGTATTAAGTCCAAAAACAAACATTTACAGTATAAAATTGCAGCTCGCCAATTTTTATATGTAGTGGCCACATTAGTTTTCTTTTTTAGGTGTTTTTCCTACATTTTAACATGGTGATCTAACCAGTAATGCCCTGTACAAATGATCGGATTTTCCGACGGAGAAAGTGCGATCGGATTGGGTTGTTGGAAATTCCAATCGTGTGTGGGCTCCATCTGACTTTTTCCATCGGAATTTCCGACACACAAAGTTTGAGAGCAGGCTATAAAATTTTCCGACAACAAAATCCGATCCTTTAAATTCCGATCGTGTGTAGACAAATCTGACGCACAAAGTGCCACGCATGCTCAGAATAAATTAAGAGATGAAAGCTATTGGCTATTGCCCCGTTTATAGACCTGACGTACATCATTTGATGTATAAAAAGGTCGGTAAATGGCTTTATTTTTTCTCTCATACTAACAGCGTGTATCACTGGTTTCTGACAGAGGGACATCGGTCCCAAACAGGGGGAGGTACTGCTGCTATGCAGTGCCCTCCAGTGCCACCTGCCAGTGCCCACTAGTGCCACCTGCAGGTGCATATCAGTGCCACCTATCAGTGCCCACCAGTGCCACCTATCAGTGCTTATCAGTGCTGCCAACCAGTGCCCATTAGTGCCTCATCATCAGTACCACCTATCAATGCTGCCTATAAGTGTCACCTACCAGTGCCCATCAAAGCCACCTATCAGTGCCCTTCAATGCCACCCATCAGAGCCACCTTCCAGTGCCCAATAGTACAGCCTCATCAGTGCCCACCAATGCCACCTATCCGTGCCCATCAGTGCTGCCTCATCAGTGCCTATCAATTTAGCCTATCAGTGCCCATGAGTGCAGCCTATCAGTGCGCATCAGTGCTGCCTCACTAGCGCACTTTAATGAAGGAGAAAATGTATCTATTTTCAAAATGTTATAACAAACTATGAAACTGTTTTTTTTTCAAAATTCTCAGTCTTTTTTAGTTTTTTTTTAGCAAAAATAAAAAACTCAGCAGTGATTAAATACCACCAAAAGAAAGCTCTATTCATGTGAAAAAAATTATAAAATTTAGTACAGTGAAGCATGACTGTGCAATTGTCGTTCATAGAGTGACAGCGCTGAAAGCTGGCCTGGGCAGGAAGGGGGTTTAAGTGCCCAGAAAGCAAGTGCTTAACCCAAAAAAACAAAAAAATGGATCCTGCTCCTTTAAAGCATGTTATATGACACAGTGCTTGTGCTGTGTCATTTGGACCCCTCTATCACCTGAAAAACTTGGCTGATCCTGCCAGTTTCTCCCCTTCCCTTTGTAAAGTGACCACGGCTGCTGAGCCCTGACACCATACTCAGTTTATGTGCCTCCGTCATCTGCAACCCTGCTGTCTCTCCTCTCAGCTCTTGTGTCCTCATCCTTCCTCCCTGTCGGCTCCTGTGTTAGGGCCCGCCCCTGACCCCTCCCCCCGCTGCTGCTGAAATAACATGTCTTACTTTATATAATCTGCTCGGTCTTCTAAGGATATGTCCCCCTGTGTGTGTGCTGTATAAAAAAAGGCGTATATATCTTATTTGTGATCGCTGATCAGTGGTCACATGATACGTCGGCTCACTCCGGCTCTCTCCTCCTCCTCCCCTCCAGAATGACGTCAGTGGGGGAATCTCAGCCCCTCCCGCTGCATCTGTCAGACAGGGAGAGGAAAGATGTGCCGTGTCATGTGACTGCTGATCAGCGCTCACAAATAAGGTATATACAGCTTTTTTTTTATACAACACGCACAACTGGGGTTATATTATTAGGAGACTGAGCAGATTATATAAAGAAAAAAATGTTTACTATAACTGCCTATAAAGTGTTAGCTGGAGTTTCAGTTTCAATTTGTTAGTCAAGTCCCTCTAAAGCCTTGTACACACGATCGGATTTTCCGCACACAAAACCTCAGACTTTTGTCCGAAGACGTGTGCCTGGACTTTGTCTTGCATACAAACGGCAAGGAATTGTCGGCCAACAAACATGAACGTAGTGACATACTACATGTTTTTTCAGCTCTTTACCGCCACATAATACATGTTTTTTCAGCTCTTTAGCGCCACCCTTTGGGCTCCTTCTGCTAATTTCGTGTTAGTAGAAGTTTGGTGAGTGTTGATTCACACTTTGCATTTCACGCTTTTCATTTAGCGCTTTTCAGTTTGCGCTTTTTATTTAGTTCTTTTCAGTTTGCTTCTGAACAGCCGTTCGTCAACCAGACATGATGCGGAATTGGAGGAGATAACGTGTTATTTATTATTGACCTTGGAGTTTTTGCTTTAAACCCAAGTCCAGTCCAGGAGCAGGAGGAGGAGAATTTCTTGGACCAAAAATTGGTTTGGCTTTATTAATCGCGACCAATTATGTCATATGCCTTTGCTGCGGGAGCTCCAGGAGAATAATCCAGATGATTTTCGGAATTATCTCCGGATGACCGACCCCTGCTTTCACCGACTCTTTTTCTATATTTATAATTTTCTATATTTTTGAATGCATAGGATGCACTTTTTGGTTAAGTTCTACTGGCAGATAGCATGTCTAATTTTATTTGTTTTCTTTTTTTAATGCACAGTAAAAAAATTGTGAAGGATAATACTTGGCTATGTGTTTTGCTCCAAATGACAATTTGGGAGTAGGGAGTATCAGTTAAAAAAATACAATGTAAAATTGACAAGGGACACCAACATAGTTGTATCTTTGATCTTAAAAACTACGGGATAATGGTGTTGTGGTAACTTGCACCAAAAAACAAAAACAAAAAAAACAAGCATAATAATATTATTCTTGATATCACTAGAAAAAAAAAGCCTTTGAAAATTAGTTAGCAATAACTCCATCAGTATCACCAGCAAAGCAGCTTCATTATTATCCCATTAAAGAAGAAGAGAATGTGCGCTGCATTTCAAGATTTCATAATTTGCCTCGTCACAAATGTTAATTCTCCATTACGAATGCTAGATTACAAGACCGACCACTTCTGGCTCGTCCTTGCTTCTGAGCATGCGTGTTTGTACTTTGGACTTTTGTCAGACGGACTTGTGTACACACGCTCGGAAAATCCGACAACAGACATTTGTCCGCGGAAGATTTTAAAGCCATCCAACATTTGTCTGCGGAAAATCTGACAATTGTCCGATGGAGCGTACGAATGGTCGGATTTTCCGCCAACAGCCTGTCATCACACATTTCCCATCGGATAATCAGATTGTGTATACGCGGCTTGAGTCTACTAGTCTAACACTACCCTCGCCCCATACAGACAATGCTGTTGTCCATAAGTGTCTGCTTTACTACCTTATCCAAACTGAAGACACCCTAAGACAGAAAGTGTGTTACTGGCTGAATCACCAGGTGCAGTAAAGTGAAAAGAGCCTAAAAAGGGAAAAACTAATGCAGCCACCATATCTAAGGATTGGTACACTGCAAACGTTTAGATTTTGTTTTTGAGTTAAGTATCACTTTAAGTAAATGCATTAGATATTGGGATCATCTGTATTCATTGTTAAGTGTTTTTAATCCTGATAAGATACAGTACATATTGTATATCTTTAGCCTTTTGTGGAATTCAGATACAGAGAATATGAAATTAGGTTGTAACATTTTAATAATATGTGTCCAGGTTTTTGAAGCCACTGGCTGTTTTCTCTCTGTCTCTTCTCTTTCACACTGTCTAAAAGATTATATAATTCTTAGCTGTCTTTGAAGGGCTCTTTTGTTTATTTCACCTTGCTTAAAGCTGCATTCCATCTGTTACATTGAAAAAGAATAATGTTTGTAGATCTACTTATGTGGTTTCTTTCATATCCTTTTAACATTGACTTTATTCAAAGCTGTTTATATTACTATGTGGTCCAGGTGTGTGGCCCAGATTTATAGCTATAGATTTTTTGGAGTCAGTACTGTATATACAGTTGGTGCTCATCTGTCTATTGTTTTAACTTCTATGTTTTATAACCTCTTGACAAATTTCAGAAAGAAAATAAAATGAACCCATTTACTCCTAAAGTTTTGACATCATTTCTTTGATTTTATGGTTACAGTATGTTGGATGAGGCATGCAAAGAGACATCAAAGTGTCAGTATTATTGCTAACTATAGTGTACATGTAAGGACTTTTTTTAACGATCTCATGAAAATGTTGGATCTAAGAATCGTTTCATACATTACACACTTTAAAGTCACACTAAAAATGTGTGGAATTTATTTTCTCTGCCAACTGCCATTCCCTTGTCCAAAGAAAAGCAGTTTTATTAGTCGCTGAGCCAGGTTGTTTGGACAGTATGTTCACAGAAAACAGAGGCCTAGCCCAGAAGTCAGGAAACTTAGGAACTTGCAGAAAAGTGAAGTTAGAAGGAGCACAGATGAGGATGTTTGGCTATTTAAAGGTAATGCCAGACATATTGTATTCTCTGATATTAGGCAAGACATTTACTTTTATAGGATAAATATCTGACAAGTTAACTTTGTTTTTTTCCTCTCACCACCTGTGTCTTTATAGGAAAGGTATAAACCAGACCTGTAGTAAGTCCTAAGCCACAACTAATGCCACAAAATAGGAGTGCAGAACACAGAGAGTGCAGGACTAAGGAGTGTGTAATGCAGAGTGTGTAGGGAGGAGTGCATAAAGTAGAGGATAAAGGGCTCAGGATTATGTAGAGCAGAGAGTTCCGGGCTCAGGAGTACATAACACAGAAAGTGCAGGGCTAAGGAGTATGTAACATAGAGTGCATGGCACAAAATACAATAGAAAATGACCCCCTCTTCCCAGCCTAAACCCCTCCAAGCCCATATCTCCTACAGCACAGATCTCCCCCAGCAGCTCTAATTCTGCCCAGTACTGATTTCCCCCACAGCCTTAAATCCCCTCTCAGCACAGACCTCCCAGTTTACCCCTCAGTACATACCTCTCTTAGTATAGACCTTTATTCCTCCATCAGTACAGATCCTCCACTTGGCTCACCCCTGCTGTACAAATCCTCCTTCAAAGTAAAAAGCCCCCAGTATAGACCTGCTTCACTTCACCCTCTCAGACTCCTTTTCCCATCAGGGACTACCATCTGTACAGATCCCCCCCTTCCCCACCAGATGCAGTGGTGGTTCAGAGTAATGAGGATCTGACCCTTGGGTGTGTCATGGGACCGGAGCTGAAAAGGAGTCTTTCTCTGCTCTGAACTCCCACTATCAAATGTCAAGAATTAGCACTGCAGCGCAAATACAATAGACACTGCAACACTTTACAATACACACGAAAAAAATATCGTTCCACAGTCACGAAGTAATCAGCATCCATTTGACATTTTTTCTGGTGTCGCCACAGCACCCCCTGAGCGTTGGCACCCAGAGCAGGCTGCACACCCCCAGGTATACCACTGCTCTAGGTACCCGCATGTTACGTTTTTCAGGTCATACTATGATTTACTCAAGTCTAGAGGTGCTCTCCTGAGTTTTCTTGTTTAGGGCAAAAACTAAGCCAAAAGACATTATCCATCAGTCAGATTGTGCAGCCATGTCTAAACATTCACTAAAATTTATGACAAGCTTTAGGGTAAATAATCGAATAAAGACCGAATTATTATTGGTTTCCTTGCATTGCTGCACAACACTTCTCTGTTCACTCTTCTATAAATTCCATGTAAAATGGAACCACAGTTTTATATATTACCTTAGAAGAACAAATGGTTCATTTCACTGGCACAAGGTTTAGTGGGCCCCTGGGCAGAGATTAGTGTCTTTTGACTCAATCGCTACAACCTTATTGTGCTAATTTTAGAGCTCTTTTAACGTTTAGAATTTAATTACGTTAAAGATGAGCTTAGAATTTGTACTTAACTTGGCAGAAGAGGTCATGAAATCACTTCAAGGTACTGAATATCACATCAATCAATCCCAAACCACATTGTATTAACTATCTTTCATTTCCTTAGCATTCTACTTGTGGTGACAGAAACAAGTCTGAGAGGCAAGCCTGTGATGGATAGTTTACTAGAAAGTACACTTTCTGGTAACTCCAGATCTCTACATCACCTATTTTTAACAATAATGTGTTAAAGCAGCCCAGGAAAGTGGAGAATGCAATACAGTCAGTATACTATTCTGGCTTTGGAAAAAACGTCCTGATTGTTTTGGTGCCAAAACTTTTTCTACATTCATTTTTGGGACAAATATTTTTTACTTCACTATAATGGCTCATTCACACCACATGTAGAGACCTGAATTTTTCTGCACCTGATCAATAGAGGACTTTGCAAGGTCACCCAGAAAACAATTGTTTTTATGTGTCCCTTTCACACCACAAGGGAGATAAGGGGTCCATAAAAAATGCAATATGTCTGCATTTGTCTCCATTTGAGCTCACCTGAGGTGTCCACCTATCTCTACTGCAGTGCAAAGAAATGAATGAAAAGTCACTACTTCAAAATTAGAAGTTAGAAAAAAATTAATATTCAGCGCCTTACATTGAAAAGTGCAGGGCACCACACACCATAAGCAAACGCCAGCTCACATTCTAAACAGATCATTTTATTGTACATGCTAGTGTGAACGAGCCCTGAGTTTGTGAACTTTATCACAATTGAAAAACAAACCATTTATAACCGGTTCTTAGAAAGTATTTTCTTATTATCTTTCATAATGTAGAGTTTTACTCTATCTTTCTGGTTGTACTAGTACCTGTCAAGTGAAGAGTTTGCTTTGATAGATGATATCTGATGTGTTTTGGTTTAAAGATATTTTTTCATTGCTATTATAGGCCAGGTTAGTGGAACGTATTGTATTTCCCATCCCGCCACTGGTATTGAATGACACCTCCAAAATTACCTACAGCAAATGAAGGTGTCTTTTGGGGAACTTCACCAGTGTTGGTTGCTTTAGAAGCAAGCTGGAGAATTAGAATGCCCAGTCTGTCAGCAGTTCTTAATATATAATGAAAGCTGTTAAGGCTGAACTGTAAACAGTGCTCATTTTCAATGTTCTACTGCCCAAATCTGTTCTCCACAAATAAAATGCTTTCTTTCTCAGACATTTTTTTTCATCCAAAGGGGGCTTATAAATCAACAAAATAGAAAACAGATGTTCCAAAAACCTTAGAAAATACAGAGTTTAGTCATTTAAAGTAAAGGACTATAACTAGGAAACCTGCAGTAGTACAAAGAGCTTTCCATGGGGAAACTATAAACCAGTAAATAAAACATTAATTTTCAGGCTCAGAGGAGATCAGGTCATACTGTGTTACAAGGTTCATCAGAGGTTAAATGCATTGGCTCAGCAATAAAATATAAGTTGCTCCAAATAACAGTCTGGTGACCTGGAAAAGAAAGAACTGCGTGAATGAATGTCTTGTGGTCCAGTCTTGGAGTGAGCATGATGCTGCAAAGCAGGTTTTACAAGTGAAACAAGGAATAACGTTTAGGGTTACAAAATTTGTGCGATTTGATGGTAATCACAGCATAGACAGACTCTAGGCAAAATCTCCCCAACAACAACATAAATAGCTATAAAAGCTTTTGTGGCTGTGTCAGATGAACTCCGACCAAGAGACAGCTTCTCCGATCTTTGTTTTTGAGCACACAGCATTCCTTTATACAGTGCATTAAATGTGTTTGCTTTATAGAATCATAATATCATATGTCTACTGGCATTTATCGCATGCAACCAACCAGCTATAGGGAAAAGCATAGCACTTAATTTAAAATTTTATCAGAAATATGCAAATACCTTCGGAGTACAATTTTAGTCAACAACATGATCAAGTGAGTGAGCTACTACTCCTATAGAGCAAAAATTGCAACGGTGCTACCGACAAAATGTTCATTGAGCTTACAATCTACTGCAGCAAGAATATAAATTCAGTAGTAGTGCACTTCCCAAAATATGTGCTGTGTAGATTCCAAATTCTCCTATATCATTTATTCTCCTCGATCATCGATCGAACGGTTTTCAAGGAAGGTTTGAATCTGATGGCTGTGATAAACCTTACAGTGTCTTTTTTTTTTTTTACAGCAAAAGAGACAGAATTCTGCTGTTGCACTAGAGCAATGCCTTGCTAAAAAACAAAAATGGTGAGCAGGCAGGCTGCTCTCCCTATATGCATCTAAGGTGTAAAGGCCAACTCCCCCCAGAGCCTAAAAAAAGCAGCTCAAACTGCATTACTCACCTTCAGTATGGAACCACAGTAATTTAGTCAAGCATAGCATTCTACTGTGGGAGCTCTAGGGGAAAGGGAGGACACTGGGGTGTTGGGGAATCTGGATCTCAGATTCATACTTTCATTTTTAATTTTTAATCATTAGTCATTGCAGAACACAGTTTTTAAAGATACTGCCAAAGCTAACAATAAATAAAACTGTTGCAAGTATACTGTGCAGACATCTAGAGGTTCCTGCACATACCACCAGCAGCCACCAAAACCTTGTCCCTAAGCTGACCATATATGGTTCAAATCTTCTCCCTGTTTCTGCAGAACCAGCAGAAACTTGTTCAGTTGGTGGCCCTGTCAGGCCTCCTTCCGCTCAACATCATTCTAATGAAAAATCAAAGACGTCGGGCAGAAAATTGTCAGCTGAACAGAGCCCGAATCCAATCAAATGCAGGCACTGTTTTGGTATTTTGACAGATTGTGGGGCCAAATGTGAAAATACAAAGCCACAGCAGTAGATTTTTCTATCCTCACTGTGTAGTGTGAATTTAGAATCTGTTGTTTTTTTTTCTGTTCAGCCTGCAGTGTGGCCAACTCTACTCTCAGAACAGCTAAGAATTTGGCCATATTGTTTGGGTTTTGGAGGTATCTGCAGGTACCACATACCTACAACAGTTTTGTTGTTTTTTTTAATAGGGAGTCTCTTAAAAGAGCTGCCTCAGCTCTGTTTTGGGGTTGCAAAGCGGGTGAAAGGGTGGCTTGCTGGTATTTTCATGATTGTCCATATACACACACAACAAAATCTTATATATAAAAATAAATAACTTGTATTGTACAGTAATTAAAAAATGTTAAAAACATAATTGGATCCACATATGAAACCATACAGAAAAAGGAAAAATTAATGTCCAGTGCAATTGTTGAATTACGCGTTTCGCGGTAACATGCTGCTTCTTCAGATTGCTAAATATGCTTATGACAGTTAATTCAATACAAAGTTCATATATCTAAAAGATAAAGCATATATCAATATACATCATATGCATAGGCTATACATTGTACAACTTTAAAAAAAAAAAAAGCATCACTATCCCCTTGCAAATTTATATAAAAAAAATACAAAAAAATAAAGCATATGCTTACAAAAACAATCAAAGAAACAAAAAGGAGAAAGTTCAGTTCATCTCAGGTTGTGGATAGGCAAAAACAAAGACTAAAAATGGAGGGAGCCAGTCTGTCTTTATGGATCAAAAAGACAAAAATGATGAAGAATGAAAATCTTCAAATGTTTAAATATACCCAAACCACATTGATTCCAAGTAAGGTACTCACTATTGCTGAGTGGTAGTAGGCGTTAAATGTAGGGCAAATATAGATGAATATATCCAAAGTTCTATGTATTGGTTAAATGCTCTGGGGTCTCTAAATGATTATTGTGTGTGAAAATGGTTAATGGATATTAGCCACAGTATAAACTGCTACACACTCGCTTCCCTCCAAGTCAGAAAGTCAGATCAGCTAAACTCTAAAATATAAATAAAAATGAAACCAAAAATAAAAAACCCCAATAACCACTGCCTAAACTGCCAAAAGCTATAAATATATTTCAAAGTGCTTACCACAAAATTTTCAGATACAGAGATAATGTCTTCACAATCCAAGGATGAAGAGACAAACTAAACACAGCCCCCACCCTTAAATAGTCTCTGGGCCTCCCGAGGACCCACCCATCAAATCCTAAACAAGCAGGCATTCACCACACATGCAGCAAATGCTCCATGTGGATAAGGGGAGTCCCCTCCCCATTGGACGAAGACAGCTTGACTCAAAATACCAGCAGAAATCAAACAAACATGACCACGCTGGGAGGAGGTGGCCAGCTCTGCACATGGCTGCAAATGGTTCCTTTTCCAAAGATGGATTGCTAAAATGGACTGGTTTCCTCCATTTTTCGTCTTTGTTTTTGCCTTCCCACAATGAAATTGAACTTTCTACTTTCTCCAATGGTCAAGGGGGAGGAACCAAGAGCACTGACTGACAGGGGATCCAAAAAGAAGAGGATCAGGACTTCACTGTGCAAAACCACTGCACAGAGCAGGTAAGTATGACATGTTTACAAAACAAAAAGAAAACAAACCTTTAGAATTACTTCAAGTGATTAGGCCCCTTTCACACTGGGGCAGTTTGCAGGCGTTATTGCGCTAAAAATAGGGCCTGCAAACCGCCCCTAAACAGCCTCCGCTGTTTGTTCAGTGTGAAAGCCCGAGGGCTTTCACACTGAAGAGGTGCGCTGGCAGGAGAAGAAAAAATCTCCTGCAAGCCGCATCTTTGGAGCGGTGAAGGAGCGGTGTATTCACCGCTCCTAAACCGCTCCTGCCCATTGAAATCAATGGGACAGTGCGGCTATACCGAGGTAATACCGCGGCTATAGCCGCGCTATACGAGGGGTTTTAACCCTTTTTCGTCCGCCAGCGGGGGGTTAAAACCGCACCGCTAGCGGCCAAATACCGCGGTAAAACATCGCTAAAAATAGCGCTGTTTTACCGCCGACGCCCCCTACCGCCCCAGTGTGAAAGGGGCCTAATAGACAGAAATTCCATTCCACATAGGTAGGCCATATTTATTATGTGTGTCCCATCTCTACCAGGATGTTGGCACTTTTCCACTTTATAAATTATATATCGTATACTTTCTAATTTTGACTCCTAGACGTAGGGTTTGATCACAAGACATAGAGACCAGAAACAGACTAGTTATACAACCAGGAACTCTCCACTGTTACAGTCAGGAAGCAACTACAAATGCAGGCAGAAGGCACAGGAAGCTGATCCAGCTCGATTCTTATGAATGCTGCATGCATGCAGGTGAAGCCTCGGTAATCCAATACTCTTCTAAAAAGTCCAGGGCTGTTAGCAATTATAGTAATATCTCATCCAAATCTGGCTTATTATGCAGCTTTAGTATGGTAGACACTGACTGCAATAATATTTAATTCTGTTATTATCAGTTCTCAAGATTTCAGTTCTCTTCTGTAACCTTAACTGTATTTTTTGTGCACAAAAACATTTGAGATTGAAAAGTGGAAAAGCTCATTTAAACTTTAAAACTACAAAGGGGATTTAGTTTCATAAAACCTTTCAGTGGTTCTGATTAGTTAAAACGTTATGTAAATGCAATAAACCAATAAAATATTCAAGAAGTGCATATTAAAATTGGCAAATGGGACTACAATTTAAAAAAAAAAAGCTATCATAATAGTAACTTAATCCAGAGAGTGTAATGTAAAAAGTGCTTTAGAAATGCAAACTAGAAATGAAGATAAAATTAATCCAGCATCAACTAGCGCAGGGTTTTATTTCTAAATATGGCAAAATACAACACATGTTCTGGACCAGAATTAATTTAGTAAACCCTCTTAATGTATAAACCTTAAGTTTGGAGAAAAGCCATTGCAAGATTAGTGGGTTGTATGTTGGAGAACTGAGACTTTTCGCTCTGGGCTGTTAATACTTGTTTAACACTCAGCCATGTTTCAAAGCCTTGTGTTTTATTCCCCAGTAGAGTACCTGCTGTATCGTATATCCAACACTGTATGAATGACAATGACACTGAGCTTGTATTTAACACCCGGTTCAGTAAAGTAGAGGAGGCACAGGCAGAAATTATTTACATATAAAATATGTCACCCAGGATGACCCTGATCTTGGAGCTCATTACATACTTGAAATGTAAATCTTTGCTTACACTCGGCAATTAAATACTAAAGTGTGTATTTTGTGTATATTCTTGCTATTGTGGCCATCTGTATATCAGACATATGTCGACATGTTGGCCGAACACCTGATGAAATAGGATCAGTTACAGGTTACGCCACATACGGTTTATTTCATGATGCTGTAGAAACACACGTCATATACATTTTCACTTTCTTAGGATGAATGAACCTAATAATGGAATTATGTATCCAATGCTATGGTCACAATATTTCACTTGCTTGCACTTGAACTAAGGATTCACAAACCTTTTCATAAGCAGTATTTAAATGTTAATAACTCTGCAGCTTTTTATCTGCCACAAAAAGTAGTATTTTACAGGCCTGTCACATTAAAGCTGTATTTACTTGTAAACCATTGGGTGCCTTCTGGCTTTTACATCCCTAATTGGGTCTTCTTATGCTATAGAAACCATTTCAGGAGTTGCAGCTGAAGGCCAACTAAATCTGTATAGGTCAAAGCCTTATGAATGATGCAGTGAATCACGGCAGATGTCTACACAGTTATTCTTTAGTTACCTCAGTTAGGCAATAGTAAATATAGCTGTTACACTGTTTGCAATGCTAAAGGGCATACAGGCTGGTAGCAGCTTGATGAAAGTGTGAGCAGATGCTTCGTCACCCTCTGTGGGATGGGTGACCAGTATGCCTGAATGCCAGTCTGAAAATCTCCTTGCCAAGTTGATCCAATTAGCTGAATCAGCACTATAGATGCTACATCAGATATCAGCATCGTTCTTTCAAAGCCTTGTTTTTTTTCTAACACCCTAGAGAATAAAATGGCAGTCAATGCAATACTTTTTTTTGCACCGTATTTGCGCAGCGGTCTTATAAGCGCACTTTTTTTGGAAAAAAATCACTTTTTTGATAAAAAAAAAAACAGTTAGCCCAATTTTTTTTTATATTGTGAAATATAATGTTACGCCAAGTAAATTGATACCCAACATGTCACGCTTCAACATGTCACGCTTTTCTATTACAAGGGATGTAAACATCCCTTGTAATAGAAAAAAGCATGACAGGACCTTTTAAATATGAGAACTGGGGTCAAAAAGACCCCAGATCTCATATTTACACTAAAATGCAATAAAAAAAAAAAATAAAAAAAAAATTTAAAAAAATGACATTGAAAAAATGTGCCTTTAAGAGGCGTGGGCGGAAGTAATGTTTTGACGTCGCTTCCGCCCAGCAGTGTCATGGAGATGAGTGGGCGCCATCTTAGCCTCACTCGTCTCCAGGCACAGAAGAGAGACGGACGTGATTGCCTCCGCCGCTACCGACGGCTCCGGTAAGCGGCGGAGGGCACCGGATCGCGGCGGTAGGGGGGGCCCTCTCCCGCCACTTATAAAAGTGATCTCGCTGCGAATCCGCCACAGGGACCACTTTTATCTGAAAGCCGACCGCCGCATGAAAACGGGGATACCGGGGTTATGGCAGCTAGCTGCTGCCATGACAACAATATCCGCCGCAAAAGTTTGGACGTACATCGGCGTGCGGTGGTCGGCAAGTGGCTAAACAAATGTAAGTGTGTCAGGCTAATATAGAGTATATTGTTTTCAAATAGGTATGGACTTGCACTAAGGAAAGGGAACATCGCTGCACTGCAAAGCACAGCCTATAAAGAAGCAATATGGCTGTTATCACATGCATAGGCATTTATCAATGGATTATATTATATAATTAAACAATTTGGAAATACCTTAGATTTTGTGTAAGATTTGTACATACAGTGTTCCCTGATGTAATATCTTAGAGATATGACTGCTTTATAAACCTCCACATCTACACACAAGTAACCTTGTAATAATATTCAGACACAACAACAGAAATTTACTATGTGGAGAAAAAGAACCTAAGTATGGCAAACCAGCAATCTAATTATTAAGTACGAAAACAGTTAGACATGTAACAAACATATATAAGCACCAGGATGTATCTAGTAGCTACCAGTTCATTTATGTGGGTGCCCGCTCAGTAACTGTTGGCCAAAAGACAAATTTTACCCTCTGGTGTTTCCTTGAATATAGGGCAAGCTCCCATAAACTAACACCATGGGGCAGCTATCACCAACCTTATCAAACTGGACTAGTATTTTGAGGATTGGTTACTTTCAAATATTCTTTGTTGTCATAATCTTACCCCTTTTCATGCAAATTAGAAACAAGCTAACTGCCCAGAGTTTTGTAGGGAAAATGTGCAGCTGTTACAGGGCTCCCGCAGGTCATTTTACAGTAAGCTCTACAAAAACCTGCCACCACTATTGTTTATGCAAACAAGGGAAAACTTTGAAGCCTAGTACACATGGGCTGAATGTCGTGTGTATGGCGGCCGGCTTCTGTCGAATGAGCTTGCTGTCAGACCAGCAGCCAACCGGCTCCCACTCAGCGCTCTTGGCCATTGGCTTGGAGCACTGACTGGAGTGTTCTGGTGGAAGGGCCACCCCCTATCAGAACACAATAGCTCAGCGGGGAGATCAATGTACTAACATTGGATTGTTAGTACAGCAGCACTGACCGGAGCTGTCAGTTTTTTTATTTCAACCTGCTGGGTTCAACGAAAAAAAAAATATTAGTGTGTACCAAGCCTAAAGCCGGTATCTGGAGACAAAAAGAGAGAGCTGGCTCCTATTCTTTAGATAAATGGATCTGGCACTGAACTGCCTGTAGAAACTCTCTAAACCTATAAATTATTTTTGAGCATTTCATTGGTTAACTAAATGAATACACCCTGGCATTGCTTTCATATTCAGTTAGTTACATTACCACCACCAAGAATTAAAAATAGGGAGATAGATTCCAAATATATTAATCACACTCTAACTAAAATATATTTATATACAAGATGATTTACATCTGCCAATAGAGATTTCACATGAATTTCATAGTGTAACTAAATGTTTTATCTAAGAAAATGTAAACATTGTTATTTTAAAACTGACCTGTCATTGAAAATCAATTTCAACATTAAAGCAGAGTTCCACCCAAAAGTGGAACTTCTGCTTATTGGTCGCCTCTCCCCCTCCGGTGCCACAATTGGCACCTTTCGGAGGGGAGGGGGACAGGATTTTAAAACTGACCTATCATTGAAAATCAATTTCAACATTAAAGCAGAGTTCCACCCAAAAGTGGAACTTCTGCTTATTGGTCGCCTCTCCCCCTCCGGTGCCACAATTGGCACCTTTCGGAGGGGAGGGGGACAGGATACCGGTCTTTGACCGGTATCCTGTTCCCACTTCTGGGAGTCTGGGCCGCAGCCCCTGACATCACCGTGGGGCATCCTCCTCCTCCCTCCTCCTCTCCCTACCACCGGGCCAGTAGGAGAGAGAAGCAGGGCCTTGCGCATGCGCAGTAGGGTTCTTGGCGTGAAGCCATAAGGCTACACTGCCGGGCACCCTTACCCGCAATGACGGCGGCAGTACCCGACAGCTGATGGAAACTTAAGCTGCAGTGCCGGCATCGCTGGACTCCAGGACAGGTAAGTGTCCTATTGTTAAAAGCCAGCAGCTGCAGTATGTGTAGCTGTTGGCTTTTAATTTTTTGGGGGGGCGGAACACTGCTTTAACAAACATCAAACAGTAAACATTACTAAATCATATCATTGTTTTAGGTACATGAATTGTGTATCTCCTTCCTGCCACAAATAAAATAAATTGTTACATTGCCTTACCTAAAGCCCATGAATCTCATGTTGGCACACCTCCTCAATTTTACCACTAAAGTTATAACTTTTTAGCAACAAAGCCTTTTCTATATGACAGTCACATAATTTACAAATTCAGGCAAACTTTAAAAAATAAAGGAAATTCCTTTTGAGAACAACTGCTTTAAGACATAATAGCTGAGCTCAGCAATACATGGCCGTATGAATTTTCTGTCAAGGAAAACATCTATTTCTTCCAGAAAAATGTAATAGGGGTTATACTTGTTCCAGATTTATATATGGTCAACCTAATTATGTCAGCTAAGTTATGTTTGGTAAAGAAAGCAGACATGGATCAGCAAATTAATTTATTATGTTATCATACAATATAGTAATTAACACAGTATCTCACAAAAGTGAGTACACCCCTCACATTTTTGTAAATATTTTATTATATCTTTTCATGTGACAACACTGAAGAAATTACACTTTGCTACAATGTAAAGTAGTGAGTGTACAGCCTGTATAACAGTGTACATTTGCTATCCCCTTAAAATAACTCAACACACAGCCATTAATGTCTAAACCGCTGGCAACAAAAGTGAGCACACCCCTAAGTGAAAATGTCCAATTTTGGCCCAAAGTGTCAATATTTTGTGTGGCCACCATTATTTTCCATCACAGCCTTAACCCTCTTGGGCATGGAGTTCACCAGAGCTTCACAGGCTGCCACTGGAGTCCTCTACATCACAGAGCTGGTGGATGTTAGAGACCTTGCGTTCCTCCACCTTCTGTTTCAGGATGCCCCACAGATGCTCAATAGGTTTTAGGTTTGGAGACATGCTTGGCCAGTCCATCACCTTTACCCTCAGCTTCCTTAGCAAGTCAATGGTCGTCTTGGAGATGTGTTTGGGTTTGTTATCATGTTGGAATCCTACCTACGGCCTAGCCTTCGAAGGGAGGGGATCATGCTCTGCTTCAGTATGTCACAGTACATGTTGGCATTCATTGTTCACTCAATGATGTCATGGATTCCACCTACTAGGGGTTGTAGCAGAATAGTCAGAATTACTGATATTTTGTCGCAGTGCCACCACTACAATCTTATAAGCACTGTTAACCAGTAGGGAAGAGATGAGTGACCTTGGAGAAGTTAGCTTCTAATTTTACTGTGCGGCTATGCTTAGGTGCAATCTTGAAAGAAAATGGTCCACAAGCTATTCCACAAAATCTTAAAATGAAATACCTTAAAAGAATGAAAATATTTAGAACAGTATAATCAGATGGGATTGTAGCACTAACACCAAGTGACTTAACAACCACTTTAACTGTGGGCAGCTGGCTGTGACTGCTTGCGGCTTCACACCCCGCTGCCAACTGCTCATGCACGAGCCACGCTGCACCTTGTGAATGGTTTCACAGTCTTCTGGGCCAGTGAAGTGTCCCAGAGGACGGCAGGCAGGAAGGGAGGAGCAGGTACCTGTCAAAACCAGGTACCCCCTCCAAAAAAAAATATGACAGAGGAGGAGAAACAGCAGAACTTCCCGTTTTGGGTGAAGTTCCACTTTAAGTTTAACGATAATGTATATATCCAAATCTAATTTGTGTTCTTACCATCACTTTTAGAAAGGAAACCTTAATGTAACTCCATTTTCCTATGATTTAAAATATCCTGCTGTTTAAATCTTCTCTGAAGATCTTTCCTTTTTGTATTTCTTGAACGTAAATTAACAATCCTGTGTTCACATTAAAAAAAAAAAATCTTCTTTAGTACAGAACCCTGTTTTGTGTAAAGCTATTAATCAGGGGATTACAAACTATAAAGTATTGCTAGCCTAAAAAATGAATATTTCCATTGTGACCCTAAAAGTATCTTGCTGTTTGGGATTATGCTTTATTGTTAATATAGAGAGCAATTTCTTAGAGAAGAGAAAATAGTATCTATAACTCAAAAGTGGTGGATTTTATTACCTTTTGTTTGCAGCCACTTTTGTTGCCCATAAAATGTGTGTAAGGTATAAATTATGTATAAATATAAGTATAATATATATATAATATAGGGTTTTTACAGTATAATTCAATACAGGAGGACAAATCACTTAGACCAAAGAGCTTGCATCTAAAAGTCCACAAACAACTGAGCTTGGTTTTTTCCATATCATTGTTCCACATTTTTAGACAATCTTAAATGACTGGCTTAATACTGATTGATTCAGGTGGATTACTAAAAGACTGAAATTTTATTTTTTATGAAAAAATTTAAGCAGAAATGTAGACAAAATGGGTGGATATAGGACTAGTATATTTTGACTTTGCTAGAGCATTCAACAAACTGTTTAAAGATATTTTTGCTCCCTTTGCAACCTATAATAAAAACAGAGTGGGACTTTGCTTAAATGTACCAAATTAAATATGTATATGTAAATACTATTTAGATGGGCGAATTAATCATAGAGTCCTAGCCTGTTAACCAATGCATACTGACACTGCTGAATTTAGCCTGGGTATATATGCTTCAATTACTTTTTGGCACAAGAGGATTAATCCTTTGTTGCCTCTTATTGCTGCTGATCCCCTGCAGCCCCTTTGCTTATATGCAATAGGTTTTTGATACAGCACTTAATATTTTGTTTTTAGCTACAGGGCGGGACATGTTTTTAAGGTGAACTAGGCATAGCTATACTCAAATTAATCACCCTTATATTATAGCACTTCTGCCTAGCAGCACTAGGGTCGTTGGTTCAAATCCCAACTATGGCACTACCTGCCTGGAGTCTGCATGTTCTCCTTGTGCCTGCATGGGTTTCCACTGGGTACTCCAGTTTCCTCCTATACTCCAAAGAAATGCTGGTAGGTTAATTAGTTTCTGTCTAAATTGGCCCTAGTATGTGTATGTTTGAATGTGAGTTAGGTAACTTAGATTGTAAGCTCCTTGAGGGCAGGGACTTATGTGAATGTACAATATATATGCTAAGCACTACATAAATTGATGGCGCTATAGAAGTACCTGTAATAATTAAAATAAATAAATAAATAGCTGTGTAGATTTACTTATATAGATTTAAAGGTCAGACAGTTGTTGTCTATAAATCTGACCTTTTCTATCTTCTGAAAGTTCATTGTGCTCTCGGATTGAGCAGCTATAGGACGGCAAGGATGACCTATAACTGACAATTTAAACCAAGGAGTTTAGAGAGAGTTAATGAAACTTTATAAAGATGCATTAAAAAGTCCTATACAGTATCTCACAAAAGTGAGTACACCCCTCAATTTTTTGTAAATATTTTATTATATCTTTTCATGTGACAACACTGAAGAAATTACATTTTGCTACAATGTAAAGTAGTGAGTGTACAGCTTGTATAACACTGTAAATTTGCTGTCCCCTCAAAATAACTCAACACACAGCCATTCATCTCTAAACTGCTGGCAACAAAAGTGAGTACACCCCTAAGTGAAAATGTCCAAATGGGGCCCAAAGTGTCAAAATTTTGTGTGGCCACCATTATTTTCCAGCACTGCCTTAACCCTCTTTGGCATGGAGTTCACCAGAGCTTCACAGGATGCCACTGGAGTCCTCTTCCACTCCTCCATGATGACATAACGGAGCTGGTGGATGTTAAAGATCTTGCGCTCCTCCACCTTCCGTTTGAGGATGCCCCACAGATGCGCAATAGGGGTTAGGTCTGGAGACATGCTTGGCCAGTCCATCACCTTTGCTATCAGCTTCTTTAGCAAGGCAGTGGTAGTCTTGGAGGTGTGTTTGGGATCGTTATCATGTTGGATTTCTGCCCTGCAGCCCAGTCTCCGAAGGTAGGGGATCATGGTCTGCTTCAGTATGTCACAGTACATTCATTGTTCCCTCAATAAACTGTAGCTCCCCAGTGCCTGAAGCACTTATGCAGCCCCAGACCATGACACTCCCACCACCATGCTTGACTCTAGGCAAGACACACTTGTCTTTGTACTCCTCATCTGGTTGCCGCCACACACGCTTGACACCATCCGAACCAAATAAGTTTATCTTGGTCTCATCAGACCATAGGACATAGTTCCAGTAATCCATGTCCTTAGTCTGCTTGTCTTCAGCAAACTGTTTGCAGGCTTTCTTGTGCATCATCTTTAGAAGAGGCTTCCATCTGGGACGACAGCCATGCAGACCAATTTGATGCTGATATGGTCTGAGCACTGACATGCTGACGCCCCACCCCTTCAACCTCTGCAGCAATACTGGCAACACTCATATGTCTATTTCCCAAAGATAACCTCTTGATATGATGCTGATTACGTGCATTTAACTTCTTTGGTCTACCATGGCGAAACCTGTTCTGAGTGGAGCCTGACCTGTTAAATTTAACACACCTGCTCCCCATTCACATCTGAGACCTTGTAACACTAACGAGTCACATGACACCAGGGAGGGAGAATGGCTAATTGGTCCCAATTTGGACATTTTTACTTAGGGGCATACTCACTTTTGTTGCAAGCGGTTTAGATATTAATGGCTGTGTGTTGAGTTATTTTGTAGGGACATCCAATTTACACTGTTATACAAGCTGTACACTCACTACTTTACATTGTAGCAAAGTGTCATTTCTTCAGTGTTGTCACATGAAAAGATATAATAAAATATTTCCAAAAATGTGAGGGGTGTACTCACTTTTGTTAGATACTGTATATGCCAGTCATGACTGGCACTTTTTAAAGCTGAATCTCCACCTTACCCTAAGTCTTTCATGCTTGTATAGGTTTCTCTTCTGTACTGAAAATGCTTAATCTGAATTCACTGCACACTGTGCGCATTAGAAGCTGAAACAATTCAGATTAAGCCTGTCCCATTTCCGGGCTGAAGAATGTCCTACATCATCTAGCCCTTTCTTTCTGAGTTTGACTGTCCCTGGCCTACCCCTTTCATTCTTTGGATTTCAGTTCTTTCAGCCAGGGAGGTTCAGCAACACATGTGGGCATAGGGTCGTCTGCACGCAAAGTCATTCTGGCTAGGAACTCCCACTCCTCCAGACTGAAACCCCCTCATTAAAACATTTTAATATCTGCATAACTTCTCCCAAGACTCAGCCCTTTGTTTGCATCAAGGCTGAGGGCTCATGAGTTCACACTAAAGGCACCTTCCACCAGCCAAGATCTGCCTCTATTGCACAAGGGAAGTGTTAAAACATAGGCAATACATCACTGTCAAGACCTGCGAACCCAAGAATCTTTATAGATGGATGAACTAAAATATTCTATTCTAAATCTACAACCTACATATCTGGATATCTGTGCACAGATGATATGATATAATATTTTAGGAATATTGGAATGTTTGATTACATTTCTGTTGTTTCCCAATTTCTGCTTTTCAATTAACTTTTTGCACATATCCTATATTGAGATGTTCCCCCAACAAGAGGACTATATCAAAGCTGCAGTGCAAATGACAGAACTTCTGTAGGTTTGTAAAGAAGAGGTTTTTTATTGTTGTTTTCTGTCAGCTATGACAATGTTTTCCTTTTATAATAGACTTGACTTTTTTTATAGTAATCAGAAGTGGAGATATATCTGATTTACAGTTATGAATATAACAAACTTATCAAGAGTGCTTTACAAAACATTTAAAAGAAGCAATTTCATAACCTAATATGGAGTTTAGAACATGCAAAGTAACAATAGTAGACTACAAAACAATTATCTTGGAATCTAATTGCTTTCTGAGTAGACTGCCCTGCAGTATGCTATGTACAAGTAACTGCAGGTTTCCAGTGTGTTTAATTGAAAATGCATTTTAGCCTTCGGGTCTAGTGTCCTTTGACTCCCTCAAGAATTTGCATATTATCCCATCTATAGAAAATTTTTGATATGTACAAATTAATACATATCCTCCCTACTGAGACACACTAATTCTCCTTTTCCGTTAACTGTATTCAAGCATATCTACTATACTGAACCCTTATACTCTGGGGATCGTTTGTCCATCAGTTGTATTATCTTGCTTGCCTCTTAGTGTCTAAATACACTATCAACTTGGAACATGAACTGGAGCCCGTTTTTTACTCAAAGGACTGGCAAGATATTTGGTTTAATACTTTGCTACAGAACCAATTATAAACTGCTACTGTGTTGGTACTTATTCTCCTTTCACCTTTTTCGTGCGATACCTGGTTACATCTCTCAGCCCTTAAGGGGGTGTAGTGCTGATGACGTTTAGACATATCTGGTAAGCTTGCCTGAAGAGTAGATGTTTTTGGTCCCACGCTTCCCAGAAATAAGGCTTATTCTTAATAGACCCCTCCAAAAGTACTGAGCGGAAGCTCTTTTTAATAAAAAGCCGGCTAACAGTACTAAATCAGAATTTAATTTAGCCATACTTTGTCTGTTCACCCTTGCTTTCCTTGTGGTCAAGGGTTGGGTATACTAGGCTTCAATCTTTCCCCTAGTAAACATCCCTTTTTGGGGATTAGTATTTGTCAAACCTTTTTTAATATTTACACAACTCTGTCACATCACATGACCCCTATTTGGCAAGGGAAGAAACATGATTTTTCTCTGTTGTAGTTCAGTCACACACAAGACTTCTTACCACACCCATCCTGAGACTGGACCTTGAAACAAAGCAGCACAGCAATGAGGTTATCTCAGTCACTCTGCTCTCCCCTTCTATAAGCATGACCCTTGGTTCCGTCTGCTGCTTCTCCCTCCCCCAATCTGATCTTTGCTGTGCAGGGGTTGCAAGTGGCTTATACTAGTTCAAATTTGGGTACACTGCTTATATCTTAAAAAATACATGTTATGTATCAATGGGCTCAGAGCTGCAATTACTTAGTGTCTTTTATAGCTGCCTGAAGTTTATCAAGTCCATGTTATCTATTTAGTTTTTTGTGCATCTGTTTACCAGAGACTTCTGTGGCATAGTTCACTGTGATTATGTTCTGTATTCTAGTATGTCCCACACTTTAGTATGTTGTGTGGGTGCTGGATTACCCCTGAGCTATGTCTTCTTTTGTAAATAGGAGGAGGATTACTGTGTATTTTATGGTTGACAGGCAAGAAATGTTGGATGATGAAATGCCATTGCAGGACAAGGCAAAGTATAATAATGGCTTAGGGACTCTGTGCACATCATCAAACCCATTACTGTGCGTTCTGACACTGTGGAATTAAACAGCTAAAGAAATTTCTCTTACATTACCTATTAAATGAATAAGAGCAGGCCCAGAAATGGTTTAACATTCTACCTAAAGACACACATTTTTATTCAGTTTAAATAGATAAGATAAGTCACAGATAAGTCAAAATGGATTCCTATTACACAGAGGAGCATATTTATAAAGCAGTGAATGCTAACATTTACCAATCACTACTGGTGAATCTTTCAGATACATATGTTTTAAATGACATCCAATGATTCCCCAGTGAATTTTCATAAAAGTCACATTCACTGCTTTATAAATGCACTATATTACCAAAAGTATTTGGACGCCTGCCTTTACATGCATAAAATGAAATAGCACCCCAGTCTTAGTCCATCGCGTTCAATATTGGGATTGGGTCCAACCTTTGCAGCTATAACAGCTTCAGCTCTTCTGGGAAGGCTGTCCACAAGGTGTAGAAGTGTGTCTATGGGACCATTCTTCCAGAAGCGCATTTGTGAGATCAGGCACTGATATTGGACGAGAAGGCCTGGCTCGTAGTCTCTGCTCTAATTCATCCCCCCTCTCTTTTGGTATACACTATGTCTTCTTCTGCAGCTAGGATCCCTCTCCAAGCTGCCCTTGCAAGCCTGCAATACATGGCCAACAAACAGACAAATGACACACAGGAGGCAAACCAACAATCCTGACAATACGTGAACAGCAAATAGGCAATTGTGAAAATATGAGGGCAACAAATGTGAGAGATGCTGGGACACAGCCTAGGCTGCATATATAGTAAAATGACACAGTGCTAGCTCTGTTGGAGAACATAAAGTAATAAATTCAAATACTATCAGGGGGAAGACTGGTCAAGACACCATGCATGTGTATTGATCTGTCCATTATATTCATTTATTTGGATTCCCTACTCTGCCTGCTGTCTGTGTGCCATAGCTGGAAGGAGTGGGGGGCAGTATAATCAGCCCACCGCTTCTCCCTGCTCCCTACATCGTAAGACTGGTCTTCACTGCCGCAGTTCCTACTGATATTACTTTTCTGACTGAAAGCACCAACATCTCCACTCTTAGTCACATTATAGAAAGCTGATCAATAGAGCTGGGAACCCAGAGATCTGGTAAGCAGACTGACTATCCTCAATCTCTAAGGTGATGAGGAGGGCACAGCACACCAAGCAGTGCATCCCCTAACATGAAAACACTGTGCCCGGAGCATCTGTCCCTCCCATCTCCTTTGTCCTAGGCTCTGTCTATACCCAATCCTACACTAAATTGTGTTGACAAAACAAATGTGACCAGGGATCGCTAAGTTAATCAATCTCATAATGACGGCCATCAAGCCTGTTGCACTTATGAGACTGGATAAATAACCAATGAAACTTTATCCTAGGGACTGCAGAGATTAGCCTCTGATGCTGTCCTCTGTCCCTCAGTGTCGCTGTTCCCTCATCACTATTTTCTCTAGTGATAGTAATTGTCAGAAGAAAAGCACTCTGTTGGCAATATGTCACAAGCAATTTTTCTTTCATTGCATAGTGGTGTCACAGAATGAGTGGGTAGTTTACTGGAAAGAGAGAGAAGAAAAAGACAGTATTTTCTTTGTTTACCTTTGCAATGCTCCAAAACATTGTAGATAGAAAGGAGGGACTAAGACACTAATAAAAATACAGTGGATGCAAAAATGGCTGTGCTTTTTTTTTCTGCTCCCATAGCTGAAAACTGTGAGTAAACCTGCCTGAGTTTGATTCAAGCCAGGTTTGGCAAAATCAGCTGGAAGTTTGCTAACCCCAAACTTAGCAACAAACCCCATTGAAGTCTATTGGAGGCAAATATTGTTATTTTTTTGCCATTTTCTAAAGGCTAATAGGCAAGCTAGTTTTTAAAAATGGAAATGGATAGCTGAATACTATCACAGGGAACAATTTTTGTTAATTTTAAAAAAATATCATTCAGCAGGCAGTAGATCTGTTCATGTTTGAATGTTATGCCTGACAAATGATTATTGTACTTGTGTCATTCCTACAAGTGAATAAAACAAGGTTTACAATTAAACATTCTGCCATTTTTAAAAGCTTAGTTTGCAGCATTTTCTATTTCTTGACAGTTGCAGATTTTCCTGTAGAATTGGTTCTGACCATTATGCAGAATGCATTTGAGTTGAGACCTTTTTGCTTTCAAGTGAAAACTAATCACAGGCTTGCGGTGACTTTAGAAGGACCTCTAGCCTTTGGATTATCTACACTGTATCAAGCACTGTAGTAAAACAAATGCAGGGACTAATAGAGTTCATGGCCCTTAAATACCATTAGAATTATGTGTAAACTGGAAGATCCCCACAGATAACAATACTGAGTTGAATGACTTGACATTAGTGCTAACATTTGAGTTAAAATGAGGCAGAAGATATAAGAAATGCTGGGCCTTGTATAGTCCTTGTTTTATCAAAAACAACCTGCTGTATTACATCTAAATATTCTTTTTGACAATGAAATTTCTTTATAGGTGTGTTGTACTGAGTAAAATAATCAAGGACTGTTACTTTCATTTCAAACCCCAATTGACTGATATTTACATGTACCATCTGCTATTATCGGATAGCTATTTGGTTAAAGAGTCAAGAGATAGGATGGGTTATGTTGGCTCTCAGTTGTGATTGTAATAGCTAAGGTGGTCATCTGCAACAATTTAGTGCTAAAACATGTCACACAATCCAAGAAATAAAAGACATAAATGTTTTTATTCACTTTTTATTTATTATATTATTTTATTCTGTTTGTTCTGACTTTATGATTCTGACATGGTGTTTATGTCTATGTATACAGTATATAATTGATATACACTAGACTTCTGAAGGTATGCTGTGGTATCTGGCACCAAGCTGTTAGTAATAGATCTTTTAAATCCTGGAAGTTGTGAGGTGGGGTCTCCATGCATTGGACTTGTTATTTCAGCACATCCCATAGATGCTCAATTGAATTGAGAGAGTTACACCTCAAACTTGTGTTCCTCAGACCGTTCTTGAACCACTTTTTGCAGTGTGGCATTATGCTGTTGAAAGAGGCCATTGCCATTAGGGACTACTGTTTCCATGAAGGGTTGTACTTAGGCAACAATATTTGGGGGAGGCAGTAAGTGCCAAAGTAACATCCATATGACGGCAGGACTCAAAGTTTCTGAGCACACCTTGCTCAAAGCATCACACTGCTAGCTGGAGGGAGAGTGTACAGGAGCCTGACATCCATTGATGGCAGGTGTAATACTTTGCAGGTTCCTATGTTCTTATGTCCCGGCAACAATATGTGTGCTTTTTTCTTAAAGGTGAACTTAACCTTTAAATATGAAAGATATAAAAGATAATTCCATTTTCATTAATAGGTACATTTTTATTTTACTTGTCAAAAAAGAGTTAAAGATAAAGAGTCAAATATAAATATATATTGTAAGTATAATATTAGTACTATGTATTTATAAATAACACAAAACCAGATCCTGGTCTGTGTTGCAGGAATGGTGACAAGCAAAGTGTTCACATAGTTTATTACAGTGGCTCCTGAATAAACAAAGCCAACAAATACTGTTGTAGACTTCCTTTATATGTGAGCTGCTTTCAGCAGTTTAAAGAGTAAATCCACTTTTGTTGAGAAAAGAAAAAAAATTTCAAGAGCATTTGATTACAATTTGGCTTGTGTAGCAATTGTATATGCAATTTTTATTTGCTATGTTATCTATGAAAGTGGGGTTACCTTTTAAATATAAATATAGCTTTCAAACACTGTTTTTAGGCTTTGTTTTTACTGATATCACTGTCAAAGCTTCTGGAACATGGAGTGTACCCGGCTATTAGAGTGACAGCTGATCAAGGAGGACCCTCAGTCACCTCTCTCATAGTGAAATCTCCAGGCAAGCGTCCAACATTCCTAATACAAAATCCAGCCTTGCTTTTACATATCCCTAGAGTCAAATTATGGTCAGAAGACAGCTAGATGACAGCCATTTAGCTTATGAAATATTGTCTTTTCAGGACAGAGAAGAACAGCATTTATTACCATCCACCCACTAGTCAGCTGACCATAGGCATGTGCCAGGTGTGCCTGGGCACACCCTAATCACCCTGTGCTGGGCAGATCCCTTGGGGAATCTCTGTCCTCAGTCCCTTTCTCTGTCTCAAAGAGAATATTTAGACCCTTGATATTTCACTAAAGCCCTCCTGAAAGAATTGTAAAAAACAATACTAAAAAATGATTGTAAAAAAAATTGTAAAAAATGATAAAAAGTAATAATAAAAAAATCTAAAAAATGAACTACTGACACCAATCTCTGCCCTTCTGACACATCCACTGCTCTACTGACGCCAACCTCTGCCCTACTGACATTGTCCATGGCTCTACCGACACTGTCCATTGCCCTACTGCCCTATGTATATATACACACACACGTATGTGTGTTTGATCTTTGTGGTGCACACCCTAATGCAATAGGTTGCACTCACCTATGCAGCTGACTGTGTTTTTGCAGAAACATGCTGCCTGTGCTTTAAGTTGTGACCTAGCTGGTAAAATTGGGCCTTGTTACCAATGTTACTAAGGATGCACTCATATTGGGCATGTTAAACGGAACCGTGCCCAAGTTTAATTCTCCCCCCTTAACTGGAGAATAAGCAAGTGTTCCTGGGCACATGTACATCATCAACTCTGCCAAACAGAACACAGTCATCCCTGCTTCTGTACTCAGTGATCTATGGAGAATTCTGTGCTCTGCCACAGTTTGTGTTCACACTGAAAGCAACTATACGGGACCACAAGTGAGCGATTAGCTGTTCCCAGGCTAGGTTTGGAGCCCTCACGCTCCACAAATGAACCAGAATCAAGGGGTTAAACGATGCCTGATATTTCTTAATAACCAGCGCTCTGGAAAAAGTTACACCCCCAATGAAAAATCAGTCAGTAAATTATTTTTTTCTATTTTAACCTACCTGATCCTCTCCCGGTGACCTTAAACCAATTGAGCATGGCAGAGCAGTTTTTGCAAGGACCAGTCTAGCAATGCAGAGGAAGAAGATCTTGTTCTCTATAACCTCTAGACCTAACTGAGCAATTAAGCATTTCAGTCTGAGCACAGCCCCACTGTAAGGGATATATTTTAGGTTTTCCAGAGTTGGTCTTTAAGGCATAAACATTTGGAAATTGTACAACATTGTGGAATGATTTTCTTTTCACTTGATTACATTGGTACCAAGAGTATTTGTCAGCATATTGGTGTGAAGTTGGTTAGGCAAGTTGCACAACCATGATAAACTAGAGATTACTGACAACTGTGGATACAGCAGCTCTTTACCAAAAAGTGAATCCTCATATAATGAATACTTATTTACATCTAGGACACATGTCATGAATTTTAATAATGACCTTTCTGAGCTTAAAAGCTGATTTGCATTGATTATTGCAGGCAGCATGCTACCAGATCTGTTATATCTATATACCACATTTTTTTGGTTCTAGTATACATCTGTCATTGTTATAGCCCATGTCATTTCTGCTACACTTCACTGATTTTTAATCTGTCATTGGATCATTGAATTGGACTAATATGAACAAAGACCATCCAACCTGTATATAAGTAAACAATAAAAAAAGATGTTTTGATATAATTCATCTACATTCATCTTGAAATAATTTCTTTAGCAGCATATTTCCACATGTTACACCGTATTCTTCAATGTGCGGCCCGCTCAGATCCGCCTGAAAAACGGACAGGCGGATCTTTGGGCGCCGATCGCGTGAAAGGGGCCTTAGATGAACTATTTATCAGCTATGGTTACTTACATGGAAACAGTTAAGGACAGACTGGACATAAATAAAGTGTATGTTCAGTCAATTTTTTCTTAGTTTTGGAAAAAGTGCAAAGGGGTTAGAGCCCCTATCTGGTTTTTACTGCTACCTGGGGATTTCTTGGAGAGATTTACCCTCATGGCCTGTCCGGCTGACAATATTTTACCAGACAGGAAGCGAGGATGAAGTGAGGGTGAAGTGAGGATGAAGTGAGGATGAAGTGAGGATGAAGTGAGGATGAAGTGAGGATGAAGTGAGGGTGAAGTGAGGGTGAAGTGAGGATGAAGTGAGGATGAAGTGAGGATGAAGTGAGGGTGAAGTGAGGGTGAAGCCGGCTATAGAAGGATTGAACCTTGGCTGCTTCAGCAGGGACCAGAGGAGATTTTATCCATATATGGGCAGGCTGGTTGTACCTAAGTGAATCCTTAGCTGCTAGCAGTATCCCCGCTGGCAGAACACAATAGCACTGCAGGAGTGATTCCCCCATTAACAATGACTGTGTTGATGGGGATAGTGACAGTTTTTCTTTCCTTCCACTGGTAGTGGTAGGGGAAGGAAAGAAAATTGCATAATCTATGGGCTGCTTAACTCTCCGAAGGCAACATAAATACAATTGATTTTCTTTTATTAGGGTTTTATTGTCCCTGTTGCAGATTTCCCTTCACTTCCTATTTGGTACAACTGATTTCAGTAAGACAAAAAATAATCTCTTCAAGGCTAGCCAAAACTACAAAAAATGTTTTAACATGATATAAATTTTAAAGTTCAATTTAAAATGCAAGCAGTCAGTTAACTACTGATTCTATCTAACAAATCCCACCACTGTGCTAACGTAAGAACACTCACTTAGTTTGGATTGGATCCCTGTGTACACTGTAATCCGCTGCAGGCACAATCCAAAAAGAACATTACAAGGCCACTAGGAAATGTACATCCTGAAGCCTGGGCTGTGTAACAACTGTCTGATTTTTGTATCACCATCATGTTCAGACTTTCAATACAGATTTGAATCTGATTGGTGATCGGGAGAATCTCTTATTACTAAAACTTTTTTATATCATTCTGCAAATGTGAGACACATGTATATTCAGGCTAATTACACTTAATCACATTACTTTTCACGGTTAAGGAATTAACCCTATCTTTTATCATCTTTTTTTCTTTTGATTCAGCACTTTATTTGCTGTTGTTTTTTCAAGAGCGCAGATTTTCCACTAAACACTATGTGCTCCTGAAATGCATCTCAAACTTTAAAGTTTAGTCAAAATATTAAAAAAAAATCAGCTCAAGGGACTCTACTTACAATCAATGTGAAGCGTCTCTTGTGTTGCTGGCTGTGGATGTATTTGAAATCTTCAGGCCTCTGATTCCCCCTCACTCCAACAGTAGTAATCTTCTTGTACCACGAGGGCTTAATACAAGCCAAGAGACCTTTCATAAGCACTCATCAAGAGTGACGACTATGCCCACCATTTCTGCCACTCCTCTATTCATAGAATCTGTACAAAAGTTTCCATGAATGAAAAGTGATCTACTGTATGATCAGAGGAAGCAGACTTTTCATTCATCCACTCATCCTCTATACATACAAAAAAATGCACAAACTAGAGGTAAGTGAGTCAGCGCTCACTGATGATATATATATGTATACATATAACAGACAGGCACAAGCAAAAGGAAAAAGTCCATGTAGTCCATAATCTGCTGGAAGGTGATGGAAACCAGAAGGGAACTTGGGCCAATTAGATGATACAGCAGGTGGTAATTGGGAAAGGTACACACAAGCCGGCCCGGCAGCTCCTATAGAGGTATGGGATCTCTCAGGGACAGAAACTAAAGAAAAGGGTGCCAGGTTAGTGTAGGTAAAAACAACAACAATTTATTAAATATCCACTTACATTAAAAAAACTTGCATGCTGCGTGCATAGGTGGTAGGGTGTGCTGTTCACAGGGACAGCAGGCAGGATGGACTGGAGAGCATCTGTGATCGCAGGTCGGAGCCCACTGGGAGAAACATCAGGGACTGACAGCGTTAGCAGGCTCCGGAAGCCCCATTGTCAGATGGCCAAGGATCGAGCCGTTAGCTGGAAGAGTGGCGGCTCACATGATTTAGTACCCGCCGCATGAACTAACTGGAAATGGTGGCATAAGGGCTCTCACACACCACTGCAGGCTGTAGCGAGACAAGACACACGAGCAGGGGAGGGGGCGGGTGGCAACGTGTTTCTGAGACCCGCCTCCTTTGTCAGGCTCGCCGCTATTTCTAGCTAGTTCATGCGGTGGGTCCTGGGTCATGTGAGCGGCCACTCTTCCACCTAACGTCTCAATCCTTGGCCATCTGACAGTAAGGCTTCCAAAGCCTGCCAATGCCATCGGTCCCTGATGTTTCCCCCTGTGGGCTCCGACCTGCGATCACAGCTACCCTCCAGTCCATCCTACCTACTGTCCTTGTGAACAGCACATCATACCACCTCTGCATGCAGCATGCACATTTTTTTGATGTAAGTGGATATTTAATACATTGTTGTTATTTTTACCTACACTGACCTGGTGCCCTTTTCTCATTTTGTTTCATCCTCCATACATAGATTGCTTTTCATTCATGGAAGCTATAGTCCGGCTTCTGCAAATAAAGAAGGAAAAGGGGCGGAGAAGGTGAGCATGGTTGGCACTCTTGACAAGTGCACATGACAGTACCACTGTGTGGGTAGAGAAGGATCAGAGGACTGAAGATTTTAACTACTAATGTAGCCTACAGCACAAGGGACACTTCACATTGTTTGTAAGCATTGGCCCTTGTCAGTGGTGTATTTAGGTTTTGTGCTGCCCTAGGCCTGACTAAACTTGTGTACCCCCTCATTTAAATATGACCCACCCCTTCATGTCAAGGCCACACCCCTTTCTGTTTAAGACCCACCGGTCATCTGTAGACCAAACCCTTCTTCTTTAGGCTCCACCTCTTCTTCTCTGTACATTGTAAGCGCCTTGAGGGCAGGGACCAATGTGAATGTACAATGCAGGCCTCAAAATTTCAAGTTCTGATCCACTAGCCAGGCCTTAAGAGTTACTCACCGCCAGTCACGCTCTTGTAAATTATCTCATGAGATGAGCCTGTAAGGCCCCTTTCACACGGGGGTCGATCCATTTTGACGGACTCTGCTAGCTCAGCGGGATCACTCCATTGATCCCCACTGAGCAGGTGGATGACAGGTCCGTCTCCACTCACTCTGCTGAGATGGACCTGTCAGAGTCCCGCTCTCCTCTATGGGAAGATTGGATGTTCACTCACCCTGTGTTGTGTAGTGCTCTCTCTGGTGACTCTGGGCAGCGCGACATTCTCTTGTGGTGCTGGGCAGTGTGGCACTCTGGTGGCGCTGGGCAGTGTGGCACTCTCTCTGGTGGCGCTGGGCAGCGTGGATCTTTCTCTGCTGGTGCTGGACAGCGTGGTGCACTCTCTGGTGGCACTGGGCAGCGTGGCACTCTCTCTGGTGGCATTGGGCAGCGTGGCGCTCTCCCTGGTGGCACTGGGCAGCGTGGCGCTCTCTCTGGTGGCACTGGGCAGCGTGGCGCTCTCTCTGGTGGCGCTGGGCAGCGTGGCTCTCTCTGCTGGCGCCGGGCAGCGTGGTGCACTCTCTGGTGGCGCTGGGCAATGTGGCGCTCTCTCTGGTGGGGTTGGGCAGTGTGGCACTCTCCCTGGTGGCGCTGGGCAGGGTGGCGCTCTCTCTGGTGGTGCTGGGCAGTGTGGCATTCTCTCTGGTCATGCTGGGCAGTGTGGCACTCTCTCTGGCTTTTCCCAGCACAGTCCTTTCTTTTTCCTGTCTCCTGTAACAGTGTGGCACTCACTCCCTCAGCTTGTCCCCCCAGCAAAGTGCATGCTGGAGGGTGTAGCCAGCTCCCTCTGGAGAACAATGGGGCCGCCAATCTTCTGGGACTATATGTCCCATGATGCTCCCCTAGTCTCTTTTGATTGGCCAACGCAGTGGCCAATGGAGAGAGAAAAAAAAGGGCAGGAAGCTGGGTGATGAATCTGAAAACAGCCCTCTCTCTTATCCTGTGGACAGGAAAAGGGGGGGGCGAGCGGAGTAAACCTTCTGACAGCTCGCAGCTCGCCTCTCCCCCATCACAGTGCCGCTGCTGAGTTCTCCTCAGAAGCAGCATGCTGTCACTGCTTCACTAATGATGGGGGGCTTGACAGCACCCGCCACTACAACTGCTTCCTGGATGGTGTTACCCGGGTGTGTCCCCTCCACCCCCCCGCACCCCCATAGCATCGCCACTGCCTGGGGATTCCCCACCTCCTCCTGTGGACACAGACAGACCCCACTTGGAGAGGAGATGCAATGTGTAAGGATGCAAGTGGAGGAGGGTAGGCGGAGCATTAAGCTCTGCCTCCGCCAGTTGAATGGCCAGTCACTGGCCACTCATTAGGGGCACCAGTCCCTCCCCCACCACCTTGCCAATTACACTCCATACTGCCCAGCAAGCCGCCGGCCACTGGGGACTGTATATGTGTGGGAAGCTGCCATGCAAGGCGGGACTCAAGAGGACGGGTCGGGGGGGCTTTTTTGTGCGGGGGCGTCTTTTTTACCGTCCCTGCAAAGTGCCGCCATAGGCCTGGGTCTTGACGGCCTAGGTCAAGAGACAGCAGTGGCCCTTGTACTGATTTTTTTTTTTTTTTTAATGTTTGAATAGACTTTAATTTTTAATTTTGAGTGGAGTGTACCTTTCAGCAGAGTCTCTTGTGTGATTCATGATAAACAGCTGAGCGCTTCCTTTCTTTCCCTCATTCTGCACTGGAGGTAAGAACCTTAGTGTCTACTGTTCACAAACTTGACTGTTCTTTTTTAAATAAATAAGGCTAGGTTCACACTGGTGCGATGCGGGAACCACAGCGATTCCTGTGTGGGTTTCCACATCGCATTTGAATTGCAGGCAGTTCACACTGCACTTTGCAAACCGCTGTGGGTGTCAATATAAAGTTAATGACACCCCAAAATCAGTTTGCAGAACACAGTTCGAACTGTGGAATCGGATCACATGGGTTTGAACACCCATGTGATCTGATTCCAGTGCGGACCAAAAAAAAAAGGTCCCGCACCATTGTGGTGTGAATGTAATGCGATTGCAGACATACAAACTTTATGGCTGAATTAGCATCGTACAAACATCGCATGTGATGTGTACAGGAATGCAGTGCGAATCGCATGCGATTTTGCAATGGCATAAGTGTGAACCCAGTTTTAAAGTGATTGTAAAATCAAAACTCGATAAAACTTAGATAAAGTGAGAAAATGAAAAGAAATCTCTCCCAAGTGAACAGAATTTTAATCCTAGAGAGTTGTCACAGGAGCAGAAGTACTTACTCACTGAAAGATTTTACTGTAATGACAACTCAAAATGTTTGGATTGCCCCTTACTTTCTGCCTTGGTGACAATAGTCACCAGGACAAATAGAGGGGAGAATATCCACAATGAGGACAAAAAAAAAGCAACCTGATGGAGGGTTTAACTTTTTCTAGAACTAAAAGATGTTGCCTTGACATACACTTTAGGTCAATGAGGTCTAGTGACTGTTCTAATGGTTACTTCCACACTTTTTCAGATATTTGTGCCTTTTCAGTAAAGGATTATACAGAATTCAGAACAAAGTAAGCTTACCAAACAGGTTTCCTTTAGCACAGTTATTTACTGCATAGCATTGATAGCTTACCAAATGCTTTAACTCTTTTCTTGGAATTGCTCTTTTAGCAACTGCTTCCAAAGAGATAAAAAGGGGACACTACTTTAAGCCCAAGTTGCTAAATGCAATTTCTAAAGCCAGATTCAGCATGAATGGATAATGATGAATTTCAGAGATCATTTTTGCTCAACGCATAGTCCATTTACCTGAAGGTTACATTTAAGTCAGCCTAATCTCCATTCTAACATTTCACTGTGTATAGGCCTTTACATTTATCACTTCTTTTTGGCAGGGGCACTTTAGATTAATGAGAAAAAGTATGCATTATAAATCTCACAAAGAAAGATCGACTTGTAAACTGCAATTTTCTTATTCATCTCCCCAGATCAGCATAGCCCCCTTTTATTTTTAAAACACAGCTGTGCAGAAATTGATACGACGGTTTATAGACACCATTTTGGCTGTAGAAGGTAATGGAAAATCCTATTTGAAACTAAAAAATACCAGGCTTAGAACTTCAGATTTGACATAAGCAGTTAATAGAATAAAATATCCTCCCTACAGAACTGGATTATTTCCCTCTGGGTTGTTTTTAATTATAGCCAATCTTTTCCTATCATTTTTATTCTGGCATATTTGCTATCTTGCACCTGCTCTGCCAGAATTGTACACAAGTATCATCACAATCAGTTTTATGGCCTGGTTAATTAGCTGCATGTCTTACATGTTTACTGTATCTTGATGTTTAATTGTTCTGTGTCACTATTGTGTTTTGTTTATCGTTTTCTCATACTGAGATTTTCTTCCCCCTAGGAAGTGCAGAGATAGAATGGTGGGCTTTAATTAAAGAGGCTATTGTGGAACAGGGACAATTAGAGAAAATTATTAGTTCTTTTTGACAGTTGTGATTTTGCCTAGAAAAGTTCATGGCAACCTATTATACATTGCCTGCCATTAGCTACAGAATTTTAAATTGTATTATGCCTAGTTGTAATACACTTGTTTTATATTGGAGCATTCATTTATTATATATTCATCTGTAATAATATATATATATATATATATATATATATATATATATATATACAGTATATAAAAGTAGGATATTTTCACAATTCTGTTCAGTGTTATGAACAAATGTCGTACCAGAATTTGAAAAGATATCTTGGTCTGAGGAGTCAATAATTCACTGCTAAACAGTCACGATCTTATAGGCTTGTGGTGCTAGTTAAAAGTAATCATTTATTACCTCATTGGGGACAAGCCATAAAAATAATTTTCTCAGAATTTGTGACTGCTGGGGCACCAAACTGTCTGGAATCATTCTGGAATTTAATCTGTCATAAGATCCAAAATATTAGTTGTGGGGAAATGGGTTAATTCCTTCTGATAATTTGAACTATGAAATGCACGCTGCATATTCCAAATAGCCTGTCCTTCCCTTATAAAAAAAAAAAAACAACTAAATGGTTATATGGACCACTCATGTTGTGTTTGGACTGGCTAATATTGGGGAATTACACTGGTGTTGGAAGTTTTAATTCAGAACTGACTGGGCCATATGTCCTACAACCACTGAGTCAAGAACTTTCCTCACACCAAACACCTGTTGTGCTGCCACCAACAGGATAAAGCAATGTGGTCCAAGTGGTACCGTTTACTTCTTTTTTTCTGTCGTTTTTATTTTACAGCAAACAGATAATATCTTTGTTTGTCGTTTTCCTTTCTTGTTTTTTGTAACTACTATTTCTGAACATACAGTATTTCTGTGCACTGTTCCATGTTTTTAGAATATTAAATGTAAATTAATAAGTACCAAGGTAGTCCCAGGACTTAATACACAAAACTATTTACTCTGGTCATAGAATGTCACTAGCTGACGCAAGGTAGAAGACAGTAGACATACCATGTAGTGAGGAGAGGAACAGAATGAAAGTCACACTGGAGGATTCAGGACTGGTGGCTTGCAGCAGGCATAATCTGTGGATGTAGCAAAGGTCAGTGCAGGCATCAGACAAAAGTATCCCTCAAATAAAGCAAAGGTCATTAACAGAAACAAACAAGCAAAGATACAGGCATTCTTGTCAGCAGAAAAATGCTATCATCAGATATGACTATTCACCATTCACAGTGCTCTGTACTGATACAATGTATGCACTGGCTAAATTGTTGCTCTAGCGATTTATGTGTATTACGGCGTTCAGTCTATGTTTTTTTGCTGATTGATACGATCAATAAAAAATGTTATTTGAAAAAAAAAGAAAAATGCTATCACAGGCTGATGCGCTTTAAATAAGGTACCTCCTGTGCCATTGACCAATCCCAGAGCTGGGGATGTGTGGCCAGGTCCATTACCTTGCAAGCTGACAAAGAAGATGGGGAAAGTACAGAGCAACAGTCAGTAAGGGCTGGGAGGCCTAACAATCACACAGCTGGAGGGTGTGTAACCAGATTTGTTACCCTACAACTGACAAGAAAGATGAGAATACCAGGGAGGCTGTGTAAAAGGTAAGATGAAAGTATTAAGGGCAGAAAGAATAAGTGAATTTTGTCTTAAAGTGCACTTATCCTTCAACTATTTTATGTATGAGACCTCTAATCCATGGATTACTAACACAGCATAGTGATAAGCATGAATATCCGAATCCTGGTTCTAGAACTTCAAACTGCAATATCATTTTAAACCAGTTTTGTGTTTTATTAAGCACTGTGTCTAAATTATTGGTGGTAAATAAACTGCTTGTATCAGCTATACCATACAATATTACTGTGGGAATAGTCTACCAGATTGAGCAGATGGAAAATTGAATGAATACATTAAAAAAAGCAAAGAATTACAGAAACACTATTTCGAAATATTCATACATAAATGTGTGCCTGGGTGCATAGTAGCAGTAAATAAAATTGGAAAACATATGATTTTAAGGAATATAAAAGAAGCCTAACACTTAAAAAAATCCAGTGGTTTTCTTTTTTTTATAATTGTATTGTATGCATACTTTATGTTTATTTTATAAAAAAAAAAAAAAAAAAAAAAAGAAAAGAAGAGTCAAATAAAACATAATTTAATATCAGTAGCTGTTGAGTTCTATACACCATATTGATAAATGTATAGTACCACAGGAACTGGTAAAACAGGGGATTGAGATGTATATATTAAAACGTGTCTACTGAATAGAAGATATTAATAATAGTACAGCATTGGAGGGTTTTTATATTGAATATATATAAGAGTACTACAGAGAATATGAATTGTAAAAGGATTCCTGTTAATCTTTCATGCAAAATATGTTGTGGCACATTTCAAGGTGAAGATGATCGCTAATCAAGATGTGTGCAACATTACCTGGTAAAAGATAAGACTTTAATACAAGTACAAATCTGAAATTGTAAAAAATCAATACCATACACTTGCCAGAGAGCATGATAATGCACACAGTTTATAAGTCATATTTACTAGAAAATGTGCACATTCTCAGATGAAGTATTGCTTGCCCTACAGCTCATTTGAAAAAAAGACTATAATACTATAAATGCATATTTAATGTAGCAAAGTGCAGTAAGCCAAAGCAACCAATCTAATACCAATCTAATATGATCTTTAAATTTTATGACTATTTTTAACTAATGTCAAATGAAATGTGGTTGATATAGTTTACTGAGATCACTAAAGTATCATGCACTTGTTAATAAATGATGACTCCACTAAAAATATATATACATCTCCTAGCTGTCCTCCATTTTGAGAGTCATACTTATGTTATACCAATTAATAAGAGTGCAGCTCTTACTGAGTTTGTACTTATTTGAATGTAGACTGTACAATAAGTACCACCGTTAATGCTTTTGTAGTTGGATTATTTGTGTAAAGTTTTGAACTTACTCTTTGTTAAGCTCACACCGCACAATCACAATTTTTAGCACTTTAATTATTTTTCATTACAGAAACCATTGGACAGATAAAGCAATCTTTTAACATCCCACTCTGTGAACATAAAAATTGTTAGTAGCTGGATGACACGATCTCTTTGATCCTTTTCCAGTTAAAGGCTTGCTGAAAGTTGTTTAAATTGCTTAAAAATGACCCTGTCTATAGGTCTCCCATATATGGGGAGATTTCTCACTGTACTGTATATGATTAATAATATGGAACCTGACAATCTTATTTGTGATCAAACTGACTACAACCTTTCTATCCAACTTTAGAGCAGTTAAATGAGCATTCTGTTTGGGATGAAGGAAAGCATCTGGAATTTGTCACAGACAATATAGAAAGCATGGATGCTGTACATATTTATTTCACTATTTAACCTATTGCAATTATTATTATTATTATTATACAGTATTTATATAGCGCCAACAGTTTACGTAGCGCTTTACAACTTGAGGGTAGACAGTACAAATACAATACACTTTGATACAGTAGGAATCAGAGGGGCCTGCTCCTTAGAGCTTACAATCTAAGAGGGAAGGTCAAGAGATACAAGAGGTAATAACTGTGGGTGATGTGCTGATTGAGAAGATAAATGTACAGTTGTTAGGTGGGGGCCAGATAGGCTTCTCTGAAGAGATGAGTTTTCAGGGATCATCTGAAAGTGGATAAAGTAGGAGAAAATCGGACGGATTGGGGTAGAGCATTCCAGAGGATGGGGGAGGCTCTGGAGAAGTCCTGAAGGCGAGCATGGGATGAGGTGACAAGGGAGTTTGAGAGCAGGAGGTCTTGGGAGGAGCGAAGAGAACGATTAGGTTGGTATTTTGTGACTAGATTAAAGATGTAGCTGGGGGCCAGGTTGTGGATGGCTTTGTAAGTTATAGTTAGTATCTTGAATTTAATTCGGTGACTGAGTGGCAGCCAATGGAGGGATTGGCAGAGGGGTGTGGCAGACGCTGAGCGATTTGTGTGGTGGATGAGCCTGGCAGCAGCGTTCATGATGGACTGAAGTGGGGATAGCCTATTTAGAGGTAAACCAATGAGGAGGGAGTTGCAGTAGTCGAGGCGGGAGATGACCAGGGAGTGGATTAGAAGCTTTGTGGTGAGGAAGGGGCGTATCTTGGAGATGTTGCGACGATTGAGGCGGCAAGCTTTGGATAGGGATAGAATATGGGGTCGAAAGGTTAGTTCAGAGTCCAGGATTACACCTAGGACCTTGGCGTGGGGAGATGGGTTGATAGTTGAGCCGTTGATATTGACAGGGAAATCAGGGGAAGTGGCACCTGAGGGAGGAAATATCCCGGTTGACTGCGAGGAGCACTCAAATCTTCCATATTATTTGCAAATGCTGGGCTTGCCTAACCCTAAAGCTGGCCATTTATTAATAATTTTTTGACTCAATTCTCCCATCCACACATTCAAGTTGGATGAGGGAATCACTCCTACTGTATCATTGTGCTCTGATGGCGGGGTGACCCCGCCATCAGAATACAAAAATCAGCGCCGCAGACTTTAGCTAGCGGCACTGATCATTCGGGAACAATCCGACAGGCTGGTTGTACAGATGTCAACTAGTAGATCGATTTCTGTACTACTATCTTGTCCATGCATGGATCAAAATTTGGCCGGTCGCTGCTGAACCGAACAAATTTGGATCCATGTATAGCCACCCCAACACAGGCAAATTTTGTGTCAGATCTTTTATCTACAAAAGGTAACAAAGCAATTTGGAATCTTATGTAGCATTACATTTGCATTAAGCAACATGTTGACAATTTTAAATTTACAAAAAAACACATGAAGTGCTTCTTTTTTTTCCAGGATTCCCAAGTAGATACATAATTAGGTTGACATACTAAAACTAAACAGTGCAAAATCTGGTGCAGCTCTGCATAGAAACCAACCAGCTTCCAGTTATTTTAGTCAAAGCTTAATTGAACAAGCTGATTGGCTACCATGCACAGCTGCACCAGATTTTGCACTCAAGTTTTAGTAAATCAGCCCCAGTGCGTCTTTTTGAGATAATAAACCAAAAAACAGGTGTGTCTCAATTATATCCCATTAGCTAGTATTTTCAGAAAGAGTTTATTTTAAGTTCTATATGTTTGTTTTTTTTTTCATCTCTTCTAATTTACTTTGATCATATGCCATAATCATCATGACAAGTAGTCAATGTTCATTTTTTATTGCATATCTTTATTTAATTTCTATTTTGCATTGGGATGGTTTATATCTCATATCTAAAAACCAGAATGTTCTTCTCTTAATTAGAAAATTATACTTCTGAGAGAGAGCTATACACAATCCTTTTACATACTTTTACAGCAGATAAAACACCCAGTTTGCCATATTACATTGACATTGTCTGATTCTCTGGATATGAAATATAAACCATCCCAATGCAAAATAGAAATTAGAAAAAAATATGCAATAAAAATTGAACATTGACTACTTGTTATGATGATTATGGCATATGATCTATTTAAATTAGAAGAGAATAACAAAAACAGACATATAGAACCTAAAATAAACTCTTTCTGAAAATGCTAGCTAATGGGATTTAATTCTGATACACCTTCTTTTTTGTTTATTATCTTAAAAACACACACTGGGGCTGATTTACTAAACCTGGAGAGTTCAAAATTAAATTCCCCAATTCTATTGCAGATGGGATATTTTACCTATTCTAATAAATGTGTTCTAATGCTAATTTTGTGTTTATACTTACCTTGCTATCTTTTGGGTATCAAAAAACCCCGGTGCACCATTCCCCAGTTCCCTAGTGGAGAGAAAGGGCCAGCATTAGGCGCCAATCAGGTTCTGCTACATTCACATGTAAAGACTGGGAACATATACATATACAAATTTATACATACACAAAATTATACATATACAAATTTATACATACACAAAATTATACATATACAAATTTATGGCTGATACCAATGATTGGGACTCCTTGGCTGTATTTGGGATACTTACATAAACAATTTTTTTGCAGATTACAACATGATGTATGTAGCGCTTATTTTATACAAATAACATGTTGTTTTTGTTTAAGATATTTTAACCTTTTGATTAAGAACAACTCAGCTATTTAATGGCTGTGAGCTCACCGAGCTGATAAATGACAAATAAAGGGTTAATCTAAGCATAAGCTGGAAAACAACATCTTTGTGTAACATTTAATAGATGCAGCATTGGTTTTTAGTTTAAAGCTGCCCATATAACAACTGCTCTTTTTAGTTCAACCTGCAGGCTGAATAGAAAAAAATCGTTACACAATCTATATAGGCAATCTATATAGTGCAGATGGCCAAATCTGCAGTGCCATCTAATGTATTCTGGAAGCTGGCACCAGCGTCTGTCAGAATACCTAAATAGCGGCTGCATCTGATTAGATTAGCCACTGTTCAGTTCATCAGGAACCAACCCAAATTCGATCATGTATGGTCTGCTTTGATCATATATTTTCAACCTTCAATATTATGCCCAAATTGCACAATTTAAAATTAACACATATGTATTGTTTATTTATCCCATGCATATGTATCTATTATTTTTGAAGCAGTATTCATTAGTATGTTGTGTTTTTGTGCCCTAAAAATATGTGACTGTTTTTTTTTTTTTTTTAATGGGAAAATAATGTTTTCATAAACATTTGCTAAACTTTCATGTGACATACAGATCTGTCTTTGTAATATTTTAATTCTATAGGTCTTGTGTTTTCAGAAAATATATAGTTTGAAGAATGTTTCTAGAAATGTTCAAAACTGTAATATGCATTTGAAAAATGGCAGAATTGGTTTGGCTAAATTAGGTGCGAATGTGGAGGCAGCACCCAGCAGTGAAAGGGTTAATCTGTTTATGCCTCTATGCCTATTTAACTACGTATACATTTCTATAAATTGTGTGCGAGGTGACACTGGTTTCAGAGAATGTAAATAATAAAAATAAATTGGGGCATATTCAAAATGTACTTTCTATGACAATGGGTGATTTTTGTTATTATTTATTGCAAAACTTTATCTCCTATACTGGACCCACATGACAATGTTCTCCATCTGTCTGTCGCTGACTTCAGTCTGTAGGTTTCTCTTCCTATAAGTAGTGAGATGACTGCTGCATTGCTCATACAGATGCTCCACAGGAAACCAGTGGGGGATTTTGACATGTGAAGCTGTCAACATGCCTTTCCCTATGGCCAGCAATATGGGCTCCCCCGGGTTCTTTTGCAGTCATTCTGAATTGCTGACTGACGTGAGTCTAAACACATTATAAAGCAGCCAAGAGTCCTTTGTTTTGAGTCTTGAAATAAAATCAGCAAATATTTTATGAATAAGCATCTAATATCTTGAGGCCAAGAGAAGAGTGGCATCTGCTATGAATTATTCATTTGTATTTGAATGTTGTCCAGCTAAATATCACTAATGAGCTAAGTTTTCAACATACCCAAAAAAAAAAAAAAAAAAACTAATTTAAGCTGGTTTACTGAACATACTGAATGGATTTTAATATGTTTGTGCTTGCTTGCAAAAAGTTTGCACCAATTACTAAGGTACAGTTTTAGTGAAATTAACAGAATATTAACAGAATATAATTATTTGGAAACGTGGGGTGTGTTACACCTAAAAGATCATTATCAGCAGAAAATGCTGACTTATAATAATATCTTTTCAATGTTGGTGTTTAGTTGTTTAAAAATGTGTTATCTTTTACTGTTTATTTTTGACTATATTGCATAGTTTTTGAACCTAACTGGGTGATATACTGTACACAAGTCATTACAATTAATGCACAATCAGTGACTTACATTTCCACTTATGGAAGAAAAAAATTGAGGAAAAAAAATATTTATTTATTAAATTTGGCAAACGGAATGTTGTACCTTGTCCAATAAATGACCAGACTTTTCGACCGAACTGGTCCAACGGAACAAATCCGTTGGACAATTCGATCGTGTTTGGGCTTCATCGGACCTTTTCTGTCGAAAAATCTGTCGGATTTTAGAAATAGAACATGTTTCAAATCTTTCCGACGGACTCGAGTCCGATCAAAAAATCCGTTCGTCTGTGTGTAGGCAAGTCCGTTTAGTTGGAACTCCATCGGAACTCCATTGAAAAGTCCTTCGGGGTTCAGTCCGATGAGAAATCTGGTCGTGTGTACACGGCATAAGATTATCTGCTGCAGTCATACATAACTCTAACTCTATTGCAGAAGCATAACTTAAAATAAACTACTGGATCAAAACACCCTCCCATCAGACTAGTTCAATAATGAAGCACCAGTAATGACAAAGTAAAATCTCTTCTTACTCTCCATGCTCCCAGTCTTTACATGTGAATGCAGCAGAGCCTGATTGGCTCCTAATGCTGGCCCTTTCTCTCCCTGTCTGGGTGCTACAGTTATGACCCAGCTTGCTCTGACCCTGCTCTTCCTCACTGCTGAATCAGTACAATTTGAACTCTGATCCACACATGCTTTTGCCTGACCCTTCAGTGTTACCAGACTGACCATTACAACTCAGATGTCCTGACCACCTCCTGCTATACACCAGTGTCTTACTGTTCCAACTATGTCTGCAGCAGTGCCATGCAGCCTGCTCTGCTTACAGTCCTGCTCAGGATATGTGCTCTCGTTTACAGAACTTTCTGCACAATCAGCAAATCTGAAGTGTTTTACCTGTTTTACTTGATATTGATTTTTAATGAATACAAAAGTGCATTAGCCGGTGTTTTTATATCTAGCTGAATTTAATTTTTTACGTTTTTGGATCTAAGTACACCTAAAGCACACCATCTAAGAAAAGCTATTATTTGAATGCTTTATGCTGTGCTGAACATCTTTGGTAATGATTGTTTACAATATTAAAATGATAAATGTTATTACAAATATTTATATATTTACAATATATAAATACATTTAACATGTGATGTTGATACTAGTACTCTATCACTGCCTCTTAAAGAACTGCCATTAGACTTTTGAAGGAATATGGAGATCACAAATATTTCTTATCTGAGTTCCTGGAAGCGTTGATATGTCAACACAAATATATTAACATGATGAATTCTAGGATCAAAAGTTCAAACAGCTCTTTTGCAGAATGGTGGAAAATCTGACTTGTAGCCATATATCAATTCTCTCGAGCTTACAGTCAGGAGAATTAAAATGTAGACAAAGGGGAGAAGGAAAGCACTATAAAACTGCAAGTTAGTGGTTGGTGTTTTATTACATTTTGGTCTCAAATCCGCTGAGCTAAATCATTTATATATATTTGCACCAAAATTTGATAAGAGTCAACTTTGCAGTTTTTAGTATACATATGAAGCCATTACATCAATGTAAATGTTATGAATTAAAGGAGTTGTATAGGCAGAAGGTTTTTATCTTAATGCATTCTATGCATTAAGATAAAAAACCTTCTGTCTGTAGCAGCCTCCCCAGCACCTCCTAATTACCTGAGCCCCATCTATCTCCAGCGATGTCCATGAGTGTCTTAGCCATCCGGGACTCTCCTCCTGATTGGCTGAGACACAGCAGTTGTGCCATTGTTTCCCATGGCTATCAATCAAAGTCAGTTAGCCAATCAGAAGAGAGAGGGGGTGGGGCCTGGCTGGGCTCTGTGTCTAAATGGACACATGGAGCTGTGACTCGGCTCATACAAGAACACAGTGAGGAAAGCAAACACTTCCTCTCATTACATTACCATAAATAACACACTATAATACTGCAGCGCCACCTGCTTGTATATACAGGTATAATGCATATATATATAGTTCACAGTACAAAGCAACTTTGATGTTGTACTTCCAACAGGGTGCGTCCATAGCAAGCTGCTTGCTGTGGGGGCACTCGACAGGAGGGAGGGGCCAGGAGCACAGAAGAGGGACCCAAGAAGAGGAGGATTCCAGGCAGCTCTGTGCAAAACCAACTGCACAGAGGAGGTAAGTATACCATGTTTGTTATTTTTTTTTAAACAAGACTTTACAATCACTTTAAAGTATATAAAAATAAAGTATACAAGGAAATCGTTTTAATTGTTGTGCAGTCATGTTGATACAGCTTAAGATCTGAAAAAAGTGTTCTTGATAAAACATACCAACCCAGTACACCAAAGAAACTCCTTCAAAATTGACTCTGTCTACGCAAGTGCTTAGGTTGTCAAGTTATAAAGGGGTGATTTCATTAAACTGGAGAGTGCAAAATCTGATACAGCTGTGCATGGTAAACTGAATATATGCCGTACCCCTGGATCTATTTAAATGTTAATATGGTGCAGCTGCTAAGCACCACCTATTTTCCAGTGGACAGTGGTAACCAACAAAACTGGTGCTGCGCTAAATAATCCACTCTGAATTATCAGCTATGACATACACTCACTGGCCACTTTATTAGGTAAACCTGTTCAATTGCTTGGAAACACAAATTGCTAATCATCCAATCACATGGCAGCAACTCAATGCATTTAGGCATCTAGGTATGGTAAAGATGACTTGCTAAAGTTCAAACTGAGCATCAGAATTGGAAAGAAAGGTGATTTACGTGACTATGAACGTGGCATTGTTGTTGGTGCCAGATGGGCTGGTCTGAGTATTTCAAAAACTGTTGATATAGTGGGATTTTCACACACACTCATCTCTAGTGTTTACAGAGAATGGTCTGAAAAAGAGAAAATATCTAGTGAGCGGCAGTTGGAATATGTCTTGCAGCACGATAATGCACCATGTTACAGAGCTCAAATCATCTCAAACTGGTTTCTTGAACATGACAATGAGTTCACTGTACTCCAATTACCTCCACAGTCACCAGATCTCAATCCAATAAAGCACCCTTGTTGGGATGTGGCGGAACGGGAGATTGGCATCATGGATGTGCAGCCGACAAATCTGTAGTAACTGCGTGATGCTATCATGTCAATATGAACCAAAATCTCTGAGAAATGTTTCCAACACCTTGTTGAATGTATGCCATGAAGAATTAAGGCAGTTCTGAAGGCAAAAGAGGGCCCAAGGTGTAATTAATATAGAGGCCAGTGAGTGTATGTGAACCATTAATATTACTAGTACCTTTATTCCATAATATAACCATATGTGCCTAAACCAGTGCAATTATTACATAAAACGTCAAACTGTGTAACATCCAAACTTAATAAATAAATAGATGAATAACTAAATCAAATTAAAAAAATTACAAATTAATACTAAATTACTACCAGTGCCTTTTACAGTTTATTCATGTGTTTATCATTCACTATAACATGCAGTTCATCACAGTACACCCATATTGAAAAATGAAGTGCAACCAGTTCATATAATGTGCTTGCGGTGCCTTTGCGTGGTGCTTATCCTCTCTTTTCCCCATTGCCTGTAAACACCTTCACCTTCCATCCTTAGTGAGCACCACTCACCAGATTTCATGTGACCTCTTATAACATAAGAAGGTCAATATGCAGCTTTTTGTTGTCTGCTCTCCACTCTGTCAGTCCGCTTGTCCCAGGGAATGTGTTTTGTCAGCTCTGACGTCATCAGGGGATCTCACGAAAGTCCTCCTGCATAACAATGTAAAAAAGTAATCTTTTTTTTTTGGTTATCCACAAAGATTCCACTCCACAATTGTGCCACATATGAAGGCCTACCAGAGAAACATGACCCCCATTCTATGATAAGTCATTTTGAGGAAAGCTGTTGCAAATTCAATTAAGCCAGTATGGTTATGGGTTTCTACCAGTTCTCTCTATATATCACCTCCAAAAATAATATGTACATGGAAAGAGAAAAAGAAGAGCCAAAACGCTCCCAATAGTACAAGTCTGATAATAAATTTTATTAAAGTAAGGATTAAAACCAATCACATGTGATGAATAATACCAGTGAAATGTGTTCTCAATGCTCAAGACCCAACATCTGTATGCATAGTGATGTCACAACATCTCCTTCGTCCAATGCATTTAATCAAAAATGACATCATCAGGGACTCAAGGCCCTTGGTGCAAGAGACTTGGTCATCAGAGGAGTCTCTTCTCCTGGTCAAAATCCTATTACTCCAATGATTTGGCTGTCTCAGCCACTCAGTACATCACTGGACCATTTCTGCTGGATGATCATCCAATCCGGATTCAGCTAGCCAATGCCACAGCAGGGGTGTACATCAACCATCGGGGAGGCACCAAATGTCTTGTTGCAGCAAGTTTGCATCCTGTCCTGGAAATAACTTGATGTCTCTGCCTTGTCCACTGTGTACATTAATTGACAGACTTCCTTATCATGGAAAATTGGTTGGAAGACTTCCAATGGTGTCTGGACCCAGAGGAGTGGTCCCTATGTCTGGAGGTTTTCCAGAACCTGTGTGTCACGTGGGGAACACTAAACGTGAAACTCCTGGCTTCCCTGTTTAACAACTAGCTGGATAAGTTTGTGTCCAAGTACAGGGATCTTCCATCAGAAGCAGTGGATGCTCTGGTGTTTCTGTTGGACCAGTACACCCTGTTCTATACCTTTTCTCTCTCTTGTTCCTTATTGCCCACCTGCTTCACAGGTTCAAGATAGAAGGCTTTCCAGTGAAGCTCATTGTTCCAGACTGGTCCTGCAAACATGGTATCCTGGCTTGGTAAGACTCCTGGTAGCTGCTCTGTGGGCTTTTCCAGATCATCAGGATCCTTGTCTCAAAGATTGTTTACCACCTCTTTTAATTACCACAGGCCTAATAGTTATGACTGTTGAAGCCCAGGGGTTGAGAGACAGGGTCAGCTCTCAATCTGTGGTTCCTGTGAAGTGAAAAGCTATTAAGTCTACTTCCCACTAGGTCTACTAGATCTGTCATTAGATTTGGAAGGCATACTTCACTTGGTGTGAGTCTCTGGGTTTCCATTCTGGAAGTTTCTCAGTGGGACAAAGCCTCTCTTTCTTCAGCTGGGCCAAGACCCCCATTGGGCTCAATGCTGAGCCAGGTTTCTGTACTTTCTATTCTGTTTCAGAGACTTTTGGCTTCTTATTCCCTGATTGTGACAATCATCCAGGAAATCTCCCATGGAGCTCCACTATTCCCCTTTGACTCAAGGCAGCCCCCCATTTTTCTGATGTTTTTCTTGGGTTTGATAGCCCTTGTTGCTATGTTAACCAGCCCTCTGTTACACTGTTTTTGGATGTCCTGGCAGTCTAAAACGAAGAAAGAAAATAGAATTTTTGTACTCACTACTTCCTTTCTTGAATTATTTTAGAGAAACAGGTCCTCCCCCTTCTTCTGTGTTTATTTTCATGCTCTTGGTACTACTTTGCTAAAAAGCTAAGACATGATGATTGTGGGTGGGGTTCCTGTACAGGCCAACATTTTTTTTGTTGCCAATGTTTATTTTCCATGTAGGCAGCAGTATAACCCAACAGTCTAAGGTTTCCTGCATCTCTGAATGAACTCTAAAAAAAGGATTTTACAGTGAGTACAAAATCTTATTTTTTAATGTTGCATTACTTATTTATTTTGGAATTGTTATCTCTAGCTTTAAGCCTGCAGTATTTTTCAATACTACAGTTTCAGAATATTTTTCCTTTACTATCCTCACATAAGATGTCTTCATCACGGAGGACCTGAAATGATAAATTAGATGCCTTTAGTGCATTTAACTGGGGTGCTTAATCGTATTGTTAAAGTGTCAGTGTTTGTTGGAGAGCAGATTAGAAATATTTCTGCAAAGTCTACATCATTTCTTCTGTTACTGCCAAGATATGTTATATTAAAATGTGTTTCAGTGCCAGCTCTGAACAGGAAGTATGCTAAGAAGCTACACAGTCAAAATAGACGACACACAGCAATACACTAGACATATCATTTTTAATACAAATACACTCACATTCTGCACATACTGTATATGCACATTGTTATTGCGTTTCTTATATTTGTACTGGGACTTGATAAAGAATGTGTTTTGCATTACCAAGGTACATGTGATTAGGAAAATATTAGGAAAATATTGCATTGAGCATGGTTTAAAAAAAAAAAAAACTCGTCTGTACAAGTTTTAAAACCACAAAGTATTATGTTTACAAATGTTCTATGTTTATTAATGTTCTACGTTCTATCTATATTTATATATATATATATATATATATATATATATATATATATATATATATATATATATATATATATATGTGTGTGTGTGTAAATAGTTAGGAAAAGGCAATAAAGCAATATAAATTCAGTTTTGGACCTTATTGCTCTTATATATTGGTCACATTTATAAATAATTACTTACTATACATGTATTATCCTAGAATTTATTAAAGTATGGTAAAAATGTGCATGTGCCTTCTACTGCATATATACAGTGGGGACGGAAAATATTCAGACCCCCTTAAATTTGTCACTCTTTGTTATATTGCAGCCATTTGCTAAAATCATTTAAGTTCATTTTTTTTCCTCATTAATGTACACACAGCACCCCATATTGACAGAAAAACACAGAATTGTTGACATTTTTGCAGATTTATTAAAAAAGAAAAACTGAAATATTACATGGTCCTAAGTATTCAGAGCATTTGCTCAGTATTTAGTAGAAGCACCCTTTTGATCTAATACAGCCATGAGTCTTTTTGGGAAAGATGCAACAAGTTTTTCACACCTGGATTTGGGGATCTTCTGCCATTCCTCCTTGCAGATCCTCTCCAGTTCTGTCAGGTTGGATGGTAAGCATTGGTGGACAGCCATTTTTAGGTCTCTCCCAAGATGCTCAATTGGGTTTAAGTCAGGGCTCTGGCTGATCCATTCAAGAACAGTCATGGAGTTGTTGTGAAGCCACTACTTCGTCATTTTAGCTGTGTGCTTAGGGTCATTGTCTTGTTGGAAGGTAAACCTTCGGCCCAGTCTGAGGTCCTGAGCACTCTGGAGAAGGTTTTCGTCCAGGATATCCCTGTACTTGGCCGCATTCATCTTTCCCTCAATTGCAACCAGTTGTCCTGTCCCTGCAGCTGAAAAACACCCCCACAGCATGATGCTGCCACCACCATGCTTCACTGTTGGGACTGTATTGCACAGGTGATGAGCAGTGCCTTGTTTTCTTCACACACACCGCTTAGAATTAAGGCCAAAAAGTTCAATCTTGGTCTCATCAGACCAGGGAATCTTATTTTTCACCATCTTGGAGTCCTTCAGGTGTTTTTTAGCAAACTCCATGCAGGCTTTCATGTGTCTTGCACTGAGGAGAGGCTTCCGTCGGGCCACTCTGCCATACAGCTCCGACTGGTGGAGGGCTGCAGTGATGGTTGACTTTCTACAACTTTCTCCCATCTCCCGACTACATCTCTGGAGCTCAGCCACAGTGATCTTTGGGTTCTTCTTTACCTCTCACCAAGGCTCTTCTCCCCCAATAGCTCAGTTTGGCCGGACGGCCAGCTCTAGGAAGGGTTCTGGTTGTCCCAAACGTCTTCTATTTAAGGATTATGGAGGCCACTGTGCTCTTAGGAACCTTAAGTGCAGCAGAAATTTTTTTCGTAACCTTGGTCAGATCTGTGCCTTGCCACAATTCTGTCTCTAAGCTCTTCAGGCATTTCCTTTGACCTCATGATTCTCATTTGCTTTGACATGCACTGTGAGCTGTAAGGTCTTATATAGACAGGTGTGTGGTTTTCCTAATCAAGGCCAATCAGTATAATAAAACACAACTGGACTCAAATGCATGTGTAGAACCATCTCAAGGATGATCAGAAGAAATGGACAGCACCTGAGTTAAATATATGAGTGTCACAGCAAAGGTTCTGAATACTTAGCACCATGTGATATTTCAGTTTTTCTTTTTTAATAAATCTGCAAAAATGTCAACAATTCTGTGTTTTTCTGTCAATATGGGGTGCTGTGTGTACATTAATGAGGAAAAAATGAACTTAAATGATTTTAGCAAATGGCTGCAATATAACAAAGAGTGAAAAATTTAAGGGGGTCTGAATACTTTCCGTCCCCACTGTACATCAAATCAATACATACTGTATAGCTTTAAACTAAATTTGAAAAAAGAACTTTAAGGTCTGGTATGGATTTTAAGTGGAACTCCGTGCCAAAATTAAAAGAAAAAATGGCGTGGGGTTCCCCCAAAAATCCACACCAGACCCTTATCTGAGCACACAACCTGCAGGCCGCAGGAAAAGAGGGGGGGAGGAGAGAACGCCCCCCCCTCCTGAACCATACCAGGCCACATGCCCTCAACATTGGGAGGGTGCTTTGGGGTAGCCCCCCCAAAGCACCTTGTCCCCATGTTGATGGGGAGAAGGGCCTCATCCCCACAACCCTTGTCCGGTGGTTGTGGGCGTCTGCGGGCAGGGGGCTTATCGTAATCTGGAAGCCACCTTTAACAATGGGGACTCCCAGATCCCCGCCCCCCTGTGTGAAACGGTAATGGGGTACGTTGTACTCCTACCATTTTACCAAAAAAGGTGACAAAAAAGGTAAAAAAACACACACCTTGGCACAAGTCCTTTAATTAAAAAAAAATCCAGCGATGTAATACTTCTACGATTCACGAACAATACAGCTTCCTCCATAGGAGGCGCCCGGCAGAATGATGTGCAACTCGGATGACAGTTCTTAAATAACTGAGGGCAGGGCCACGCTGTGACGTGGATGGGTGACCCCGCCCCCCTCTGATGCAAGGGGCAATGCCGGGGTTACCCAGTGACATGTATGGGTAATGCCGCCCCCTCTGACGCATCACGAGAAACCCCCGTTGCGTCAGAGGGGGTGGGGTCACCCGTACATGTCACTGGGTAATCCTGGCATTTCCCCTTGTGTCAGAGGGGGTTGGGGTCACTCGCACATGTCACTGGGTATCCCCGGCATTTCCCCTTGCGTCAGAGGGGGCGGGGTCACCCATACATGTCACTGGGTAACCCTGGTATTTCCCCTTGCGTCAGAGGGGGGCGGGGTCACACCTCCACATCACGGGTGGCCCCACCCTCAGTTATTTAAGAACTGTCACCCGAGTTGTGTGTCATTCTACCGGTCGCCTCCAATGGAGGAGTCTGTATCATTCGTGGATCGTAGAAGGATTACATCGCTGGAATTTTTTTTGTATTAAAGGACTTGTGCCGGGCAAGGGCTGTGGGGATGAGGCCCTTCTCCCCATCAACATGGGGACAAGGTGCTTTGGCGGGGCTACCCCAAAACACCCTCCCAATGTTGAGGGCATGTTGCCTGATACGGTTAAGGAGGGGGGGCGCTCTCTTGTCCCCCCTCTTTTCCTGCGACCTGCCAGGTTGCGTGCTCATTTAAGGGTCTGGTGTGGATTTTTGGGCGGAGTTCCCCTTAATATTCATACCAGACCTGAAGGGCCTGGTAATGGAATTTTGGGGGACCCCCACGCATTTTGAAAAAATTTTTCAATGACTTTCAATTACTTTTATGTGTATTGTCGGGACCGACAATTCATTAATACCTGGCACTAGCGCTAGCACTTTTAAATGACTTTTTTTTCCTTTAGAAATGTAATTTTGCTCTCGGACTGTTGACTGGGAAACATGCGCTACTTTACAGGCATACTATAGACACACCCCAGGTACGAAATTTAAAGAAATATTTCACTTTTATTGTTTCACTTTGAGCATTATTAAAATCACTGCTCCCGAAAAAACGTCAGTTTTTAAAACTTTTTTTTGCATTGATACATGTTCCCTGGGGCAGGACCCAGGTCCCCAAACACTTTTTAAGACAATAACTTGCATATTAGCCTTTAAAATTAGCACTTTTGATTTTTGACGTTTGAGTCCCATAGACTTTAATGGTGTTCGTGTGTTCAAACAAATTTTTTGCATGTTCTGGATGCAAACCGAACCGGGGGGTGTTCCATCCCTAACAAAGAGAAGAGTACTGCAGTATAGGGGTCAAGCACTAATATATCATTCCATTAGGAACCTAAAAAAAACTGGTAATAATATACAGGTTAGGTATACTTAAAGGAGAAGTCCAGCCTGAGCTTGTTTGGCTGGGCTTCTTCTATGGGTCACAGGAGTGCAATTTGTTTTGCACTCCTGTGACCTGTTTTTAGCAGAGAACAGTCTGTAGTCTGCTCTCTGCTGATGTCACTGGAATCAGTCCAGGCACTGCTTCATCACAACAATAAAGTTTGGATCCGCCAGGTGCCTGGACTAATGCCTGTCTCAGCTTCTCAGCGAGCTGCTGAGAGCCTGAGACGGCCGCTCCCCGCCCCTCCACAGCTCAGTGCTCCAGTGAGCATTGAGAAGCAGAGAGGAGAGCTGCCAATTGACAGTCAGCAGCTCTCTGCTCGGGGATCTGTGAGAACTGAGCCTTCGGCGTTGTGCAATGGCTCGGTTCTCAGTGCAGAGGCGGCGCGGGACAGATGCAGCATCGGATCGGTGCTGCATGCTGCATCCACCTAGGTACGTATGATTATGGGGAAAAAAAACCCATACTTCACAAAAAAGGGTCTCTCTGAATCAATACAGTATTTACTGTAGCTCCTGTGGAGCTACACAGTAGAGCTGTTTAATGGAGTACCGGTTTTCCAATTGGATGCTGCCACTTTTTCTAATCCTGTTTCAAATTATTAACAAGTAATGCGTGTTTCCAGCCAAAACTTCCTGTTTATCTGTTTTGGATAGAGAGGCAAAGAATTAGAACCTCTGTCAGGTTTTACTGCTATCCTAGTTTCTGTTAGAGAGATTTATCCTTATGCCACGTACACACGAGCGGACTTTCCGTCAGACTTGGTCCGGCGGACCGGACTCCGTCGGACAATTCGATCGTGTGTGGGCTCCAGCGGACGTTTTTTCCCAAAAGTCCGGTGGACCTAGAAATAAAACATGTTTCGAATCTTTCAAACGGACTCGAGTCCGGTTGAAAAATTCGCTCGTCTGTATGCTAGTCCGATGGACTAAAACTGACGCTAGGGCAGCTATTGGCTACTGGCTATCAACCTCCTTATTTTAGTCCGGTCGTACGTTATCACGTACAAATCCGTTGGACTTTGGTGTGATCGTGTGTAGGCAAGTCTGTTCGTTAGAAAAGTCTGTCGGAAGTCCGCGGAAAGTCCGTCGGATAGACCATCGTACCAGTCATGCGAAAAGTCCGCTTGTGTGCACAGTACAACACTTTACTCAGAAAATAAATTCGGAAAATCTGCAACACAGATTTGCAATTGCAAATCTGCAAACACAAAGTTTTAGATAGCAGTAAAAATTTGACAGAGGTTCTAGTCCTTCTCCATGTTATCCAACACTGAAACATTTTTAACTAAGCAGACGCTTTAACAGCCCTTTTGAAGATGATTCAAATATCGTATTAGACTAGCCAGTAGAGCTAGCAGTGTATCTTCTGCTTGAAGTCAAGTCTAAGTGGACCCTCGCGTCATATATAGCACAGGAGAAACCATAGGGGGAGTTTCATTTGATAAAAAAGTACACCTTGTATGTCCAAATTTGATCCTAGCGAGATATATCACATATACTGGTTTCAATTTGTTGTTTATTGGGTTAACACCTTATAATAGGGTTAATAAGCTTAAGCTTAAGCTTATCAGCTCTACATGGAATGTTTTATGATTTGGCAGGAAAGGGGGATGTGCAGTAGCCAAAAAGATATCACCATGCTTCTTCTATTCAGCACCTTATGCATGGCCATGTGCATTTGTCTGGATTTTTTTTTTCTACAACTTTAATTCCAATATTCTTTTTTATCCAATTTTAACAAATACCCCTGTCCATTTTTAAAACATTTGCATTGTTGATACAGGGTCTCTCAAGTTCAGTTTAAAAAAATGCATTTTACAGACACTCCACAAGACATCCAAGTGCTCATCTTTACATTGCTGGCTATAGTGTATGTTGATAATTACTGATAAGGCCAACTGCCAGGTGATAGCAAAATTCATTTTCTTAGCAGCCAAAGCAAGATACGAGTCCTGGAGTTTGCTGCATAATGATTTTTTTCTGAGTAATATAAATATTAACCTTTTTGACCTGTTTCTGACAGGCCATCTTATCCTCCCCACACCAGAAGCAGAAAGGGTCATTTTTCCTCTCTAATATGCTTGTCATGGAATGTTTATTGTTCATGTTACCCATGCTACACCACATATGCTATTATTTCTGAACTAAAAGCCTGCGAAAAAACCTTAATATGTTTAATGGTTGTTGTTTAATGGTTTGAATACAATATAAAAAATATATTGGAAACATGCTTACAGCTGTATATTACAAGAAAATTGTGTTAAGGGCAAAGTAGGTCTACCAACTTAGTTTTGGATGAGTTGGCTAAGTGCAGTGTCTTTGATGGAAACAGCATATTTATACAAGTACCATCACACGGGTCTGGGACAACTGCATCAAGCTAATCTCTTGGCCTGTGCCATATGACAATGGAAATTAGATTGTTGTTCAATGTCATTTTTTTTATTCTGTTTGGTGAGGGGGTCGCAGAAAAATGTTGGGATGGGCCCTGCGACTTCTGGTTACATCCCAAATTACTTGCTCAAATTTCTAATAATTACTGTTAAGAATATTTGCCTCTATTTAGCAAGTTTAATTCAGTGTTGAATTGTCTAGGTCACAAGTTCTTAGATATGAATGTAAAGCATGATAAATATGAAAGCTTTTTAGTAGTCAATGTGGCCTTGCATAGTAGGAGTTCAGCTGTGTACAAGAGCTGGAAAATTGCCATGACTAAGCTTGCCAACAAAATGTGTCCTTGATTTTTCCCTGGGAGACCATATTATTATTGCAGTTATTTCCCACTGTATTTAGTCTTGCCAAAAGCATGCGTCTACATGCAAAATGCTCTAAAATGACCAGAGACATGTAGAATGAGGATATTGTTGTAACAAAACGTTATTAAACCCCAAAGGAGTAGAAACAGTCTGGCTTTGTGAGCAAAATACTTTAGAAAGAAAGGAAGTAAGTATTCTTTAAATAATGAGAAAAATGAACTAAAGACTTCAGCTGGAATTTAAAGGAGTTGTAAAGTCTTGTGGTTTTTCACCCTAATGCATCCTATGCATTAAAGCAGTGTTCCACCCACAATTTTTTTTTTTAAAACGTCAGCAGCTACAAACACTGTAGCTGCTGTCTTTTAATAAGGAGACTTACCTGTCCAGGGAGCCCGCAATGTCAGCCCCCCGAGGCCGATCCGTCCATCAGATCGGGTGCAGGCGCCACCATTCTAACTAAGGGAAACCAGCAGTGGAGCCTTGCGGGCTTCACTGCCCGTTTCTTACTGCGCATGCGCGAGTCGCGCTGTGCTTTGTGAATGGCCAGCTGCCTTCTGGGATGCACACAGGTCACAGAAGACAGTGGGGGGGTGGCTCACCGCACAAAAGGATATGACATCCTGCGCCACGGACTGGATGGATCGGAAGTACACTATGTACTTCCTAAAAAGGTACCATAGATGTGAATTTTTTTTTTTTATTTTAAAATTGTAATATCCAAAAATGAGGGGTGGAGAGGTGGTCTTTCATTTAAGACCACCTCTCAAAAGTGGGTGGCACTCCGCTTTAAGGTAAAATACCTTCTGTGCTACAGCAGCCCCCCAGTGCACTCCTTTTTCTTACCTAAACCCGATCGTTCCAGCAACAAGCACAAGCCCAGCAGCTCCAGCCGCTGTCTCGAGTCCTTATTGGATAGATTGCTAGCAGCAGGAGCCAGTGACACAGCAGCCAGGGACGGGGCCGAGTTCTGCTGTCTGTGCCAATAGACGCAGCAGAAGGACTCGTGAGCGTGCCTGCACAGGTGCCCCCATGGAAATCGCCTCTCCGTTGGGGTCACCCAAGGAAGAGGAGGGGCCAGGAGCCCCGCCAGGGGACCCCAGAAGAGGAGGATCAGGCCACTCTATGCAAAACCCTTGCACAGAGCAGGTAAGTATAACATGTTTGTTATTTAAAAAAAAAAAACCTTTACAATCACTTTAATATACCTATTATATCATATCAAGTATGTAATCCTTTTCTATCACCAGCCTTTCCAAATGTGTACTGTTATGAGGTATAGTGTATGAGTTTAAGGTTTTTGTAGGTGTTTAGAGATGCCATGTTTTGCTACATTTAGATGCATGCTATACAATAATGATGCAGCACTAAAGTATTATGACAAAAAGTCACCCCAATAAATAAAAATGAATCCTTCTGTGTGTCACAATGCCAAGCAAAATAAATACAATAAAGCAGTTGTCTCCAGACTGCGGCCCAGATGCAGCCTTTTGCTTGCTTTTATCTAGCCCTTGGGGCACTATTTAATTCACCAATACCAATGAAGCGCACAGTTCCTCCCAATGACACCAACGATGGGGCACAGTTCCTACCAATGACAGCAACAATGGGACCCAATGATGGGGCACAGTTTCTCCTCATTACACCAACGATGGAGCCCAGTGACACCAATGATGGAGTATGATTTCTCCCACTAATGCTGGAACATTTTGTACTCCTAATGGCCACAGTCCAGCCCCCCTAAAGTCTGAAGGACAGTAAACTGTCTTTGTTTAGAAAGTTTGGAGACCCTGAAATAAAGTGAAGCGACTAGAACTCACCATATACTTTGGACCAAAACTAAAACGTTTTAGAATGGTCAAATCTTGCTTAAATCTCAAACAGGAGTTAAACATCCTCCAAGACCATGCTGGTATAATACCTCAAAATCTTCCCTGAAAAGGAGCTGTAAAAAAGTATAAACCATATACATTTTTTTTAAAGGATCAACGAGCCACACTTGAATCCTAAAAGCATAAACACAAATGCAGCAAAAATATATACAAAGAAAATAAATAAATACTTGTTTTATATTTTCTTTTTACAATGCCTAAATTGTCCAGTTTTTTTTCCCTTATATTTGATACATATAATTAGGTAGATATAACAGATATAATAAACCTGGCAGAAAAGCTGCTCCAAAAACATTATTTTTGACCTTCCCTGCTGTCTGGTAGCCCAGTAAGAAGATTCACTTCTACCCTGGTGCACCTACTAAGATGCATATCACTTGACTAAGAAGTCAGCATCGTTATACATTAGTTAGACATAACATTATGACCACCCACCTAAAATTGAGTAGGTTCTACAAAACAGTCCTGACCCATCAAGGCATGGACTCCACTAGACCTCTAAAAGTGTGCTATGGTATCTGGCACCAAGCCACCAGCAGCAGATACTTTCAATTCTGTAAGTTGCTAGGTGGGGCCTCCATGCACATGCCACAGAAACGTGATTAGATTGAGATCTGCAGAACTTGGAGGCCAAGTCAACACCTCACACTCATTGCTGTATTCCTTAAACTATTCTTGAACCATTTTTGCAGTGTGACAGGGGGCATTATCCAACTATAAGATCCCACTGCCATCAGGGAATACCATTTCCATGAAGGAGTGTACTTGCTCATCAACAATGTTTAGTCAGGTTGTACGTGTTAAAGTAACATCTACATGTATGACATGTATGACAGGACTAAATGTTTTCCAGCAGAACATTGCCCAAAGCACCACACTCTGTCATCTTGTCTTCTTCATATAGTGCAACCTGGTGCCATCTCTTTCCCAGCTAAGCGATGCACAGGCACCTGGCCATCCAAACGATGTAAAAGAAAATGTGATTCATCAGACTAGACGACCTTCCATTGCTCTGTGGTCCATTGGTCCATTGTATGTGCCCATTGTAGTTGCTTTTGGCTGTGGACAACAGTGGCGTCTCCAGCTTTCATATTTAGGGGGGGCACATGGGGGGACAGGGACAAAAGTAGGGGGGCAACTATAAAATATATATATAGATATATATAGATATATAAATATATACTGGGGCCCTTTAATACGACCCCACAATGGCCCTTTCACATGTTCTGCAGTGAGCTCCCTTCCTTCTGTATTGGGGCCCCCAGGGTGGCAGAAAACAAGAGATATATGTCACCAGCATACCAAGAAAATATAAGGATCCAAAGCAGTGGGAGAACTATCAGATTTGCAAAGGTTGTCTTGCCTCCGGGCCCTGGTGTTCTGCCACTGTGGGGTTCCCCAGCCTCCTCTTGCTGTCCTGCTCCTGCTATTGACTGCTCTGGTCTGGCATCTCTTGGAATTTACAGGCTGGTTCTCCTGTCCTAAGGAAGGGAGAAATCAGTCTGTTTTTTCAGTAACTGAGAGTCCTGGTGGAGTCCTTCCTGCAACTCGCTCTTCTCCCTGCCAATGAGGATGCAGGGGAAGGAGCAGATCGGGTGGCCGTGTGAGCGTTCGCATTATGCAGTGTCAGCAAGCAGAGGGAGGGGGGAGGAGTCACCCGCAGGAGCTGACTGGGGACGCTCTCCCTTTAGACATTGTTTTTTTGTAAAAAAAAAAAAAAAAATTTATTTTTATTGGGGGGGGGGGGGGCACATGGTGGGGCACAGCATAATGTTGGGGGGGGGGGGGGGGGGTCAGGGCCCCCTCTGCCCCCCCCTAGGGACTCCATTGGTGGACAAAGGGCAAAATGGGCACCTGACCGGTCTTCAACTATGCAGCCTCATACGCAGTAAACTGTGATGACCATTTTTTCTGCTTTCAACAACATTTTGTTCATCAACTTCAGGAACAAAATGTTCACTTAATGCCTAATTTATTCCACCCACTTTCATGTGCCATTGTGACAGTATAATCAATGTTATACACTTTACCTGTCAGTGGTCATAATGTTATGGCTGATCGGTTTATGTTACAGTACTGCTGGGGTAGGGGGAGATCTCATTGCTAGGGTTCTGGTTAATATAATACATTGTGGGAGTCACAAACAGTGATTTCTATAGAAACTAAACTGTAAGTGATTAGTTTTATGATTCTGGTAGGTGGGGATCAGGAAAAACCTGCTGTAGTTTGCATGCTTTTCAATTCCGTTCAAAATGGAGACATATATTTAGACTCAAGATTTTTTTTTTTTTTTTTTTACTGTATTGTTTGTCGCTATCCTTAATATACGTTTTAAAAGAGCATGGAAAAATTCACATATAACTCTGGCATAGGTTACAATTTAATGTTTCTACAATAGTTACTTGATATTTAGGGCTTGTGAACCCCTTTACGACCGTGTAACACATATTTGCAGCATTCAGAAAGTGGACTTTAAACCTGGATGCCGCATATATGTGTTTACTCCCAACACTGAGACTGTCTATGACAGCCCCAGGTCTCCTGCTAATGATCACTCACTCATGTAACCCTTCCATGGGTTGTCTCTCCTCTCTAAAGGGGAGAAGCAACAGACGTGTCTGTTAGTAAGGAGGAAACAATACATTGTATCTATTCCTAAAAGAGAATTCTGTACAAAAAAAGTCAGTTAAAATAAAAATAAAATAAATTTAAATAAAATAAAGTTTAACTAGTTAAATGCTTTATCTAGCTTGGTGAGTGTAGGTGTCAGTGTTAATGGCAGTGTGGGTATCAAGTGAAATATCAGTTAATGACAGTTAGTGTCACTGTAAGTGCCGGTTCACACAGGGGCGACTTGTCAGGTGACCTAGTCGCCTGACAAGTCGCCTCCCGTTCTGTACAATGGAACTGTTCTAATAGGAGCGATGCAAGTCGACTTAGAAAAAGGTTCCTGTATTTCTTTTGGGGCGACTTGAGGCGGCTTGCATAGACTTCTATACAGAAGTCGTTTTGCAAGTCGCCGTGGATGTCGTGTGCAGGTCTGTGAGGCGACCTGCAAGTCGTGCCGCCCCTAGTGTGAACCGAGCCTAATTGTCAGTGTCAGTCTGTGTCCATCTGGAGGATCGGATGAGGTCAGATGAAAACGGACAGGCGGTCCATTTTCATCTGATCTGCCCATAGAGGAGAGCGGGGCTCTGACAGGTCCGTCTCAGCACAGTAAGCGGAGACGGACCTGTCATCCGCCTGCTCAGCGGGAATCAATTGATCTATCCCCCGCTCAGCAAAGCGAAGTCCGTTGGGTGGACCGCCCATGTGAAAGAGCCCGTAGAAGCAGTTAGTGACAGTTTTAGGGTCAGTGTGTTTTTGGTGAGAAAAAAGCTTTATATTTAGTGTCAGTGTAATTGTTAGTGCCAATGTGTTTAGGTAGGACAAAAGAAAAAAAACACATACTATTGTTTCTTGGCCCTACTACAGGCACAAAGAACAAATCACGCACAAATAATGTGGTATCACCAAGTTTGTCAGGACTAGGAGAATTTATTTTGCAGATTATTTTGGTAATGGTACATGGTAATGGAATAAAAATATACAGCTAAAAAAAAGATTCTTATTGTACTATTTTGGGCAATAATATATAATCAGGAGATACCCAATAACATTGTCCACCAAATTAAAGCCCAATCTATCCTGAAAAAAAAGCAAGGTATAAGCCATCTGGATAAACTAAGTATTTGTGATGATATGTACAATTATACCAACATATGCCAAATGGGGTTAACAATAGCGTCAGTCCTTGCACCCGTCTGAAAAGTAGATGGCTTTTCAGATGGCAGCTGACAGGTGGGTGGGAATAGATATGTCACCTCCTGACTTTCTGTTTTAATATTGAGATACCTGCACCATTGACCTGAATAATATTTTGAATAGTTATTTTTTTAGAATGGTAATCTTTCCTCATTCTGGAATGTTGTTTCTCATAGTAATTTACTACCAGATAAAATTCAGATTTTCAACATTCTACTGACTGCTGACCACTTCTTTTTCTGTATTCATTTTAGTGTCACATTGGAATGCAGACACAATAGGTATTAATATTTTAATGCAGTCTTAGAGCTTCCTAAATTGTACAGGACAAAGCCATTGTTTATGCACTGAGTGGTGACATTAAATTGTTTTACTCATTTGTCTTGATCTTATCATTAGTCACTTTCTAAAGTGTAAAATAGAAAAGAATACACTGGTTAATAAAAACTGACAAGATTTCAAAAAGACACAAAGTAGATAATTAGAATTCTAGATTATCTCTGCAGGAAGCTCATGATAACCCATGATTATTATGTCACCAAACATTCATAGTTCATCAGGGAATTCAGTATGATAAGAGAACAAGCTATTTCTAGGATAAATTACATAAAAGGGAAAGAAAACACTGGCCAGTAAAAGCTAATAATAGTAGAGGGTATTATTCCAAGTTGACCAAATGTTTCAGCAGTCATTTTTGGCCATGTCCTTTGTCTGGCAGATAAAGTTATTCTGGCAATACACAAGCTTTGTTTTTCAGAGACCACTGAATAAATTGATCATTCTAGATACTTGTGCAATAAATGCAGATGTCATCCAGACCACCAACATCAGTGCTTTGACCTGGGGATTCATTTTGGGATGGAAATTGGGAATTATTTTTAGGATATGGAGTATATATTACATTTATTAGGTATGAGATTCGAGTTTGGGGCCATGTAGAGTTTTACTCAAAGGGGGAGCACTTAATAACCAGTTTATTTACCAGTCACACCTACTGCAGCTGGAAGTCATTCATTTGTTGGCCATATAGATGCTGTGTGGGCTGCCTGCCAGAGTCGATGGATCCACTTCAGTACAACCAGCCTGCCGAAATTCAGCCAGCTCCTGCTGATCTGGCCAAATTGTGATCTGTCTGCTGACACTATTAGTGCTGAACCCTAGTTGTAACTGACAGCTGGTAGTTCTAATTTTAGAAGTCGTTGGGACCCGTAGAAACAGTACTGTGACAAACAGTCACTGTCCGTGTGCTATTTTAAAATCTCAACTGGTTCTCAAGTGTTTAAAGGTGAAGTACAGCCAAAGCTTGTTTGGCTGTACTTCTCCTATGGGTCACAGACCCTTTTTCAGCAGACAGCAGGCTGATGTCACAGAGCTGGTCTAGGCTGGGGAAAGATCATTACCATACGATCGGGTTCCGCCTAGATGCCTGGACCGGTGTCTGGCTCAGCGAGCTCAGAGAACCTGAGCTAGCCACTCCAGAGCCCAGTGCTCCAGTGAGTGCGGGGGGGGGGCAGAGCACTGAGAGTCACTAGCTCTCTGCTCATGGAGCACTGAGAACTGAGTGATCAGCTGTATTTGATTGCTAGGTTCTCAGCCGTAAAGCCAGCGAGGGACAGATGCAGCATCGGACAGATGATGCATCCACCTTAGTAAGTATCATTTATAAATTAAAAAAACTCAACTTCTCTTCTAACTATTAGAAGCAAGTTAATGGAGTACACTGTGGCTGTTCTTCTGCTTCCTTATAACTTGAAAGTAAATCAGTTTTATCTTTCCATTCAAATAAATGAAGAGGAAAAATAGACAACCAGTCTAAAAAATGTTAATTTGTGAAACAGGAAGTGTTTGCAGTTGACTTGAAAATTCCTTGGTGCAGTTTTACAAGCATTATTATTAAAAGTTTCACTAAGACTGTCACATATTCAAGACATGTCTAATCTATCTGTGTATGGCAAACAGGTTCTGAAATGCAATACTTGAATGACAGGTAATACACCTTGGCATTATGAAATATGAATCCATAACTTGCTTAGCAAATGTGAATTAAAGGCTAAGTTCACTATTTTGAAAAAAAAATATTAAATGCACATATTTTTGCAAAAAATGTTCATTAATGTTTTTTTTTTAGAGGAGCCTGCAGAGCATTGCACCCATGCTCTAAAGATTGAGGATGTAGTGTAGGCTTCTGTAGACACTGCTTCCAACTTTCTTGACCGTACCTCTGTATGGACTGTTAGTTTAAATGCTGGAGAAAGCATCAATGAACTACGAGGGTGCACATTAGTGCCTATTCAGTTCTTTGAGAACAACAAGTCATCTGCCACAGTGTAGTTTCTTAAATTACAGGTTCTTGTGAATGAAAGATGCAGCTGTGTGGGTGGAGCTCTGCATAGCTGCACTGATTTTGAAAAGTGACAGCAGGTGTGGGGGAGAGGAAACTCTGCCTGCTGTTATAGGGGGAATAAGGACCTAGAGCATGTTACACCCTATATGTGGGTGTAATGTGTAACATGCTCCAAAAGGTGAACTTGGCCTTTAGACATTTAGGCTGGGTTCACACTATTGTGAACTGGATGCAGGTTTCCCCGTATCTAATATGCATGTCAGGAGACCATGACCAGCTCTCTATGGGGCCAGATCACACATTTCCGGAGCGGCTCCAGTGCGAATTGCACAGGAGTCTTGTGCGTCTTCTGGTCAGCTTCAGGTTCAAATTCAGCCAAAAATTCAGACTGAAATCGGACCTGAAATAGTGAACAGGGACGCACCGGACCCCTGCTGTGAGCCAATCCATGCTTCAGTGTGAATCCAGCCCTAAAGCTTGTATGTATGGTTCTGTGTTTTGGTGTGCGCTTTATCATGCCTTGATTTGTCCAATATTTTAATATTTGTAAAAAGAAAAGAGGAAATGAATGGGAAAACTTGTTCAAAGACAGTAGACTCCAAGTACTGTCATAGTACTGGGTTACTGGAATTTGGAACAATAGTAAAGTTGGAGGGGAGAAGTGAGGTGGGTTTATAAAAGGTTCATCAAGGATGGCTGATCGCTTAGTCCTCAGTGCTCTGTGAGCAGAAGGCTGGTGACTGTCAGTCACTGGCTCTCTTCTCTGCCCCCTCAAAAGAGCACTGGACTGTGGACGGGGTGGGAGCGGCTGGCTCAGGCTCTCAGTGGCTTGCTGGGAGGCTGAGCCAGGTGTCAGTCCAAGCATCTGGGTGGATCCCAACTATATAATCACGATCTTTCTCCAGCCTCGACAGGCTCTGTGATGTTAGCTGACAGCGGGCCTCAGCCCTTTATTGGCTGAAAATGGGTCACAGGAGTGCAGAACGAACTGCATTCCTGTGGTCCACAGGAAAAGTACTGCCAAACAAGCTTTGACAGTACTTCTCATTTGATTGAAGATTGAAAAAAACTTTTTTTTATTACAATAACAAGTTAAAATATAAGATTTTAATAATTTGGTTTAGATATATCCTAATCTTAGAACCAAAAACCTGTGTGGAGGATTCAGACACTCTGATTAATATATTTTACTGCATCCTATTAATATTATGCATAATCTTGACTAGAATCTCTGAAAACAGTATGTCCTTGCTCAATGGAGGAACAACACAAGCTTAAAGTGAAAGCTAGCAGTTTTTAAGCCACGGAAATGAGCTTAGATAGAAATTGCAGAATTAAAGTTTATATTCTGTTCCAAAATGACACCAGATTTATAGGGGAACCAGAAGCATTAAGACAAGCAGTCTGTGATATAACAAGCCCCTGTCTTAACATCACTGTTGTAAAACAGCATTTGCAACTACTGTATTAGGAGAAAATAAAAACCTTGAGACGAACAAAAGGAAACATGGGGATTAGGAACAAAGAAAGATTGAAAATATGTCAAATGTAAGTCAGGGAAATCGGCAGGTAGTGCCTATGAAGCCCTATAGAGATTCTGAAATAAAAAGACAGCCGCTGTGCACTGAGAGTAGGGTAGGAATCAAAGAAAAAAATAATATAATAAAGTAATGCTTGACAATTTTGGTTGTCATTACATGTAATGTGAAATAGCAAATAGATATCAGTAGGTGTTACAACTACTAAAATATGTAATGGTTTTTGTGAGACATAAAAGGTGAGTTTCACAATGAGTGTAAGAAAACCTCACCTTGTGCTTCAGAAAGGAATATTGTTATACAATACTAAATAATGCAGTGTGTGTTTATAAAGCACAAAGGACTTGGTGCCAGCTTAATGAATGTCCCATGATGAATGTTAGCAACAGGGCAAAATGTGCAAAGTGTATTGAGGGGCTAAAAATGTTTCTCACATCATATGATATGTTGAGGAAAATACATCTGCATACAGTATCTGAAGGTCAAAATATTTTTAAGACCTTTAAATTATGCTATTAGAGCATGCATATATTTTTTAAGGTCTGATCCACATCCCAAGTCATAGGCTTAAAGGTTAACTCCACTTTTGTAGAAAAAAAATGCAAAAAAAAAAATAATATAACATATACAATTGCTACACAAAGCCGTATCATATTGTAGTTTAAACATTTGTCATTAAAAATGTCCCTTCCTTTTTAAACTGCAACACTGTCATTTTCTGTAAACATCTATGCAATATGGCAACTTGAAGGCATTCTGTACACAGTGTACAGAATGTACCCAGAAATGTCATTTCCTACTGGGGTGAAAAACTAAGAAGAAAGTCAGTCTTTAGGCATACTCTGCAACAAAAAAAAAATTTTTGGTGAGATACTCCCTAATGGTTAATTGCTTAGGGATACAGACAATGCATTTTTTCTTATCAGAACTATTAAAGTGCACCAGCTGAGTAAAATGAATTAGTCACTCCTATGCAGAATCAGTATTGAAAGACACAAAGTGGAACAAACAGTGATTGTCTTCAGAGCAGAAACAGGAAAGAATCTGCAACAAAGTTTGTTGAAATCCTTGCAATATACATTAATCACTCTTTAAAGACCACATTGGAGAGATTGAACCTCTGTGCCTGTCCCTGTGACCCCCCCCCCCCCCCCCCCTGCAAGAAACAGGGGCATCAAAAACCTGGTTTTCCTTCTTAAAACTGCTAAACCTCCATCAGTAAGAGTACGTATACAAGTGTTCTATTTATTGTCTGCTCAGTAAAGAGGATTCCCATCACCAGAAACTGTAGCTGTGAGTAAGTGGGGGCAGTGTCATAGTTGATGTCATCAGATCATACACAGCGGTTGACTTTTCATACTGGCATATCTGGCATTCTATTACAGCATGCATGTGAGTAGATGAGAAGTCATCAACTTGCATGTAAATGACAAACATTGATTGGTCGGATTGGTAGGGGTGGCACCCTGCAGTAATGTATGTCAGAAGGTAGATTATTTAAACAAGCATCAGTACAAGGTTGGTGCAAATGTCTGTACCCCATGAACACTCACTGCCCCTTAATGTGCAGGGGACATTTGTATAAAAATGATGAGCTTGAAAATGAGAGAAAGAGTATAAAGGTAATATATTCAATTTAACACAGAATACCATACAATTTTCGTTTTGAAGTGAAATTACACGTCCAATCAATAACTCACCATTAATTTTTTTATTTTGTACTTTTTTATACCTCTATAGTTTGCACTCTTGCAAAGATGCCATCAGCTACGTAAACTTTTCAATGTAAATGTCCTGGAAGGCAGTGTTAATTTTGGCAGTAAATTTTCATTTAGTTTTCGTTTTAGTCTTTTGACTAAAATGGCATTTTAGTTTTAGTCCCATTTTAGTCTTCTGCAATTATTTTAGTTTTAGTCATATTTAGTCGACTAACTCTCCAGTACATTTTAGTTGACTAAAACTCATTTTAGTCATCTAAAATCTAATGGGTGTAGTTAAAGGGGAATTGCAGTCTGATCACATAATTTGTAATAAAAACATCTTTGCCATTCTGAAGCTTCCCTCCAACCACTTTGCATATTATTTTATATATACTTTGATTCTGTACTTGCCAAATATGCTGCAGAAATCCACCTCCACTGAGTCTGGCTGCAGCCACCTTAGCTGTGGGCAGCTGAAGCTGCTGCCTGTTCATTTCCTGGATTTACACAGACACACAGAGGCACAACTCCAGCTCTGCAGCCTTCATTGGCCCTCTTATGACTCATCCCCCCTCCCTTCCTGGCAAACTCTCACAAGAGTGAGAGAAAGAGAACTGTGCATGATGTCATAAGCCTAGGCTAATGACCAGATAAGAAACAGGAAGTGGGCTGTATAATTTACTGGCGAAAAAAAAATGTTTTACTATCCAAAGTTAAAACAACAAGTGCAGAAGATTTAATAGATGGAAAGTTGACTGAAGGTCCGCTTTAAATTGTAATGCATTATTTAAGCATTTCTCTACAATTTCCAAACTCATCTACTGCTGGAGTGAAAAATCGAGTATATTATTATTTATAGTATTTAGGTTTGAACATGCACTACAGACCAGTGTTAATTTTGACGTCAAATTTTAATTTAGTTTTAGTCTTACTCTTTTGACTAAAATGCCATTTTAGTTTTAGTCCTGTTTTAGTCATCTCAATTGTTTTCATTTCAGTCGTATTTTAAATAGTATTAATTTCTTAAAGGAGACTTTGAAAATACATAGGAAAGATAAGCAATTGTACTATGAATTGCAATTCTGGTTGACACAAGAGATAATGAACTGGATGTGGATCCCAGCTTTCTAAATCCCTGTCCTCTACTCCCTCTGATTTCCCCTCTTTTTATACAGTGTGTGTGTTTCTCAGAGATAAATGTCTTTGCATATTTTTCCTAACATTCTGCCAAACTTTTATGTAAAACTGTCTGGTACTGTCTGGATCGAGAAGGGGACATCCCAAAAACCTGTCCTGAGTGTTTAACTGTTAATGAAAAAAAAGTATAATTTACAATACTTAACTGTTTGTGGCAAGTATATGAACACAGCTACAATTATCTTTGGATTCTTAGGAGACTTACAGCTGGTTTAGAATGGTGTACTTGATGGCAATGTTAGTTGGTGATGTTATAGGTCAAATGTTTAGTAAATAAGACAAAGTCTTTTACAAAATAACTCCACTTTTGTTGTGAAAAAACAATCCTCTCTGGGTGATCAATGTGCATTTTTAATAAACGTTGTTGCAAATTCCTATATGTTTCTGCTCTAAAGAAAAAAAATATTTGATGTTCTATGTCCTATGGATTCTGATTCTGGGAGTGACTTTCATTCTTATTCAGCTGATTGCAGGGCTCTAATGAGGAAAGTTGCAGTGCCTGCATACCTTTAGATGCAATCAACCATTTAGGAGCAGCTCATAAATTCTTGGAAAATCAGTAAGCCTATCAAACAAGCAGGAAATCCCACATTTCCAAGGGTGTTCCACACCAGCTGTATAAAGAATGGCTCCAAGTTGCCATATTGCAATTACAGTGCTGCAGATTGAAAAGGAAAAATAATTTTAAACATTGTAACATTAAATTACAGGATGGCTTGTGCCACAATTGTATATGCTATATATTTTTTTATTTGCTATATTTTTTCCAAGGAAAATGCAGTTATCCTTTAAATAAGTTTGCAGTTTTCGCTTGGCTGTTTACAGTTTATGCATAAACCATTTTTTGCCAGCACACCTCCAAACACATTTGTGGGAACTGGGGTGCCATTAAGCAGGGCTGTGTTAAAGCATTAGCAACCAGGGGCTCCAAGTGCACGGGGACCCCATCAGGGCCAGAACTAGGGGGGTGCTGGGGTGGGCTTTGTGCGTACCCTCCCATCCCAAGGTGGTAACATTGGTACAGTGCACACTGAGTAATGCATAAAATGTTGTCATCTTTAACACCTTCCTACCCAGCCTATAGTAGATTGAGGACGGGTGAGCATTTTGTCCTTCATACTGAATGTCATATAATGTCTTTTCAGACGGTGCCGTGCAGGGGCACGATCTGTCACTGGTCATGTCCACTGGACACAGCCAATGACTGATCAGTGTACCGGCTCACTGCCGGTACCATGAGACCGCTGTGACCAATCATAGCAGATCACATGACAGTTGTAAACAATGGATGGCTTCCTTTCATGCCATCAGTTGTGTACAATTGTGTTGCTAGCTGTGATTGGTCAATGTGATCACATGGTACAGACAGGGCCAATCCAAGCCCATCTGTACCATGTTATTAGCTCTGGCCAATCACAGCTAATTACAACAAAACAAACTGAATGAATCAGAAACTGAGTTTCAGTCAGTAAAATACTTGCTTGTAGCAATGAAATTCACTGTTATAAGGAATCATAATGTATAGGGAAAAAAAATCCTGATCACTTCCACAGAGTAGTAAAATGTTACTATGGTAGAGTTATATTGCTCTGGTCACAGTGTTTAAAAAAAAAAAAAAACCTTTAAAAAAATTAAGAAACATAATAATAAAAAAAAAAAAAATGATTTTTTTTTTTTAATAATTTTCTTTTTTTCATACTGTCAGTGTCCCTGATCACTGCTACACCAGTTATATGATGACACTGTACTGTACTGGTGACAGTATGTAAAAAAATAAGAAATTGAGAATTTTTTTCTCAATTTCTTCATCTTCCAAAACATTATGACAGAAAATTACAACTTCAAAAGACTTGCCATGCCTCTTACTAAATACCTTGGACTGTCTACTTTCCAAAAAGGCATCACTTGGGGGATATTTGTACTGTTCTGACATTTTGGGCCTTAAGATATGTTTTCAGATATATACCATACCATATTACACTGATTTGGGTATTTTCACCAAAGAAATTGAGCAGAATTCATTTTGGCCTGTATTTATGAAGAACAATTATTTATTTGCAAAATTATATACCAGAAACAGACAAAAACAAGTTTTTTTATTATGTAAATTAAAAATGCTTTCAGAAATAAAAGTGTTCATAGTTATTTTTTTCTCAATTAAAAAAATGGAAGGTAAATGAACAGAAGAGAAATCCAAATCAAATCACTATTTGGTGGGACCACCCTTTGCCTTCAAAAACAGTATAACTTCTTCTAGGTACACTTGTAATCAGTTTTTTTTAGGAACTCGGCAGATAGGTTATTCCAAAGTTTGCAAGTGTAAGAATGGATGCTGATTTGAATTCAAAGGATAGCCATACCAAATATTGATGTGATTTGGATTTTTCTTATTTTTGCTGATTTGCATTTTTTACATTAATATATATTTTTGAAAGCATTCTCACTACACAGCCTGCCTAATACATTTGCACAGCACTGTACATCATCTTAATCAGTATCCCTAGGCACAGTGAGCAGTTAACAACTGCAATGCAGAGGATAGCCCACTGCAAGGGTAAAGTTTTTCTCCTCCCTGAAATTCAGCTTTAAATACACATAACTCACACTAGTAATACCATAGCACAACAGTTCAGTTGTTCACTTATAGATCTTTGCAGGAGAATGATCAGGTCACACTTGGGAGTAAAAGCTAATAATGATATGTGAATTGATTAGAACATGCACAACAAAGAATGCAGTTTGTATGTTAGATCCCAGAGATCATTTATTTTAAATAACAATCAATATTAAAATCTTTTCAAGTCCAAAACATTTCTATGTTGTTTCTCCAAATGCCGGAAACCAAAATCAATATTTACCCAAGATGTTTTCTCTAGAAAAGAATATATACGTGCTTTTTTGTATAGTAACTGCAAGTTGCTCCCTTTGTAACAATGTAGTGTACTATTCAAGAATACTATCCAGCTGTTTTCATAAGCTAATTAGTGATCTTAGAAATGGGTCTTGGTAAAATTAAAATTGTTTAAAAAACTAACACAATCATTTTAAAACATTTTTAGACTTGTTCTAGGCATAGGAAAATATAGCAACGCTTGCTAAAACCAGGTCCTTAGTGCTGCCCTTGTCAGATTAACCCACTGGGATTGAATTACTAAGAGAACAGAGATTGCTGACTGAGCTTAGTAAATAAGGTAAAGCTGTGTTTAGTTTATTCACCAACCAATATGTCCTAGCAAGAATCTTGTGTGTTTTTTTTTTTCTGTTCAAATATTTTATTGACAGTGTGTAAAGAAGACGTACATGGGGTTTGAATATGTACAATTTAACCCCCAGACAAGGGAGTCAGATCCATATAAACATAGATGCAACAGTTAGTTGGCTGGGGTGCAGTCCACAAAGATGTGTGAGGAAAAATAATGATAAAATATTTAATTGCATACTAATTGCATAGTATCATGGTACCTGAGGTTAAGGGATGTTGCAGGTGCCTACTGAGTTTAAGGAAGAGAGAACCCTCAGAGAGGTGATATCACTGTGTGATAACATGAAACTCAGTATGTGAGGGGCATTTAACAATATATGGAGTAAAGAGAGGGAGTTGGTGAACCATGTGGTAGAGGAGGTTGGCGATCAGAGAGGATATTATACATATCTTAACACTCTGACTCCTGGCGCATCAGATGTAGTTGGGATTAGAACAGATCGCATTTTTTGGAATGGGTTATCCCGAATCGGGAGAACTAGTACGTAAGAGATACGACAGGTGAAAAGAAAAGGTAGAGAAAAACATGCTTAGGAAGCTAGATGGAAAGAGAGGGAGAGAGAGAGGAAAATATGTCTGAAATGTCAGGGGGCAGGGTAGTGATGAGAAGTTAAACATGAAGTATAGGAATATAGGGGGAAGGTTGGACGGGAGAGGAGGGTCCCGGGGGGGAGGTTTAGGATGGGAGTAAAGATCCATATCAGAGTGGTGCTGAGGTAATATTTTCGGGGAGCTCAAGGGGACAATAGAGATTTGTCAAAATCTGAGGGGAGGAAGTGATCTATCCACGGCTATCCACTGCAACTATTTTGGCATGGATCATGGCTCTGGTGATTCTGTTTTTGGTCTTAATTTTGTTAAGATGAGGAGTTCTTCAGGCCTTGGCAATCATTTGCTTCACCATGGTGGTTACCTGCAGGAGGAGTTTAAATTGTAAGCGAGTCACTTCCAAGGGTTTTTTATTGAGCAGGGCTGTAACTGGATTCAGGTCTAGTGAGCGGTTAACCAGCGTGGAGATGTTATGGAAAATCTCAGTTCAAAATGTTTTGACCAGGGGACACGTCCAGCAAATGTGGTGATGGGTGCCTGCCTCTGTGCAGCCGCAAAAGCAGTGGGGGGAGTATGTGTTCAAGTATTTAGAAATCCGGGCAGGTACAAGGTACCAGCGCATGAGGACTTCAGAGTTCGTCTCCAATGCTACTGTTTTGAGAGGCCACTTTGGTGGCTTCCCAAATATCCGACCAAGCTTTGGCATCTAGTTGGAGCCCCAGATCTCTATCCCATTTAGTTGCATAGTGAAGTGAAGTATGGGGTGGGGGGTCTAGTAGGTGAGCATAGAAGTTGGAAATGAGACCACAGACATGTGGATCTTTGTTGCATGTGCTCTCAAATGTTGACATTGCTGGCACGGACATGTCTCTGCGGAGGCAGGGAGTAAGGAAATGTTTAATTTGGAGATAACAGAAACGTTTCATGTTCGGGATGAATTTCGCATAGGGACCGAAATGCCTTAAATGTTTCAGGTGTGGTAAACTTGTATGCTCAAATAAGGTTGGATGATGACCACCTATTGAAGTTTTTTTTGAAGTTTTTTTTTTAATTTCCCTAATTTCTCTTGGACTTGATTGGGTATTTAAAGTAAATCTAGCATTCATTTTGCAAAGGGAAAATAAACTTTCAAAGTGAACTTTCACTTAAATAAACATCCTCTACACATTTAGTAAATCAATTCCATTGGCTCTCATTTATTACATCTAGCATCATGAATGTCACAGGTTTTAGAAGCCCTTGTTAGTAAGAAAACTACAGTCTAGAATGGGTTAAATTGCAATAATGGAGTGATGGAGCTGAAAATTCAAGTATAGAGCTGGATCCCAGAAAGAGATAACATGTTTTTTTGTTTTGATATATGTTTTCTTCTTTAACGTGTTAAAGCAGACTTTTTTCAGTATATCTACTAGTAGTTACAAACAATATATTAGGCTAGTGCCATTGATAGCTTCACTGGGATGCAAACCTCACTTACTGAAAATGTCAATTAAATGTTTCTGCATGCAAATTGTTTGACATATTGTAAATAGACCCTGTTTCAAACTGGTTGGCAGTTTATTAAATGACACTGAGGTGGTACTTAAAATGAATAATTGATGGCAGATAACAAGTTTGGAGTCTGAGGTGTTCTTGTCTGTATTAGCAATTTTCTGCTCTCTGAATACATTGCAAATTAAGTGATGATGTGTGCATGTTGCAATGCTGTAGAAATATGTATTTGAAATATATCTGGTTTAAGGAAAACAGTTCCCTAATGCCCTCAATACATTACTTTAGATCAGGGGGTCTCAAACTGGTGGCCCTCCAGCTATTGCAAACTACAAGTCCCATGAGGCATTGCAATATCGTGCAAAAGTTCATTTATTTCACTAATGCAACTTAAAAGGTGAAACTAATATATGAGATAGACTCATTACATGCAAAGCAAGATAGTTCAAGCCGTGATTTGTCATAATTGTGATCAGAGGCGTTGCTAGGGGGTGGCTACTGGGGTGGCTACTGGGGCTATAGCCCCGAATCTAGGGCCCATAGCCCCGAGTCTCTAGGGCAGGGGTCAGCAAGCCCCTGCAGAGCGATCCTGGAAAACCACCTCCCACACGCAAAAGCCAGTCTAATATTCAGCGGCTGTATATGAGAAGCTGTGCGGCTGGTTCCCGCCCACCTCCTTCACGCTGACATTGGCACTATCGATCTGTGCAGTGAGGGAGTCGGATGCCCTGGGGTCAGACAGAGTAGTAGTAAGTGGCAGCGGCAGTCTTTTATCATCTGGGTCATGGCCAGGCTTCTGTATGTTGAGTGTTCATCTGTTGTTTCTGAGCACTGCTTATAAATAAGTAGCCACGCGACTAGCTGAAGGAGAGACCATGTTGGCTGCGGATGGGTTTTTTTTTTTACAGGTTGGTTGTGTAAGCAGTGGTGACATTACAGGGGCGGAGAGCTGCTGTGCTTAAAAATCTCGGGAGTCTGGTATTTTCCTGCCCCTGCCTAATGCAGCTCAAAGTGCACACAGGGAGGGGTCCACTCCCCCACTGCTTGCAGAGAGCATACAGCCAGCATACTGAATAAACAAGTGACAGATAAGAGTGTTATCTCTCCCCCCTCGGCTGACAGGCATGAGAGCAGAGCACCTGGAGCTGCATGTAGGAGTTCTGGATGCCTTTGCCCTACAGATGGTCACTTTACTCCTATATATTTTGCCTGTTCCAGGTCACAAAGCTCTGCATCCCTAACAAGTTTCCTGATGAAATGCTCCCCTGGGATAAGGTCAGCAAAGAGACACAGACAGTGCCTGAGCAGAAAGGAATGCTCAGGTCCAGGACAGGGGGAGAGGGGGAGGGGGGATTGGGGTGGTGGCAGCCTGGCATTGAACTACAGTGAACAGTAAAGTTGGGACAGAAGTGACAGCAGTAAAGAGAAGAGAGCTTGGAGGAGCAGGCTCTGCTATATTCTCCCTCCTCCATCTCCCCCCTCTAGTCAGAACAGTGCTGTATTATACATTACTGCCCACTCTGTACTCTGCCCTCCCCACTTGCCCTGCACTGTGCCCCCCTGCCCGCTCTGCACCCACCTGCCCAGCCTGTACTGTACCCTGAAGCCTTCAGTGCACTGTACCCTCCTGCCCGCCCCGCATTATACCCTCCTGCCTGCCCTGCACTGTACCCTCCTGCCTTCCCCTGCACCTTCCTGCCCACCCTGTACTGTAACCTCCTGCCTTCTTTGCTCTGTACCCTTCTCCCCGCCCTGCACTGTACCCTCCTGCCTGCCCTGCACTGTACCCTCCTGCCTGCCCTGCGCTGTACCCTCCTGCCCGCCCTGCGCTGTACCCTCCTGCCTGCCTTGCGCTGTACCCTCCTGCCTGCCTGCCCTGCACCTTCCTGCCCACCCTGTACTGTACCCTCCTGCCTTCCTTGCACTGTACCCTCCTGCCCGCCTTGCACCCTCCTGCCTTCTCTGCACTGTTCTTCTGCCCGCCCTGCACTGTGCTCTCCTGCCCGCCCTGCACTGTGCTCTCCTGCCCGCCCTGCACTGTACCCTGCTACCAACCCTGTACTGTACCCTCCTGCCCACCCTATACTGTCCCCACCTGCTCACAATGTACTGGCTTTGTGAGAAATGCTTTATATCTGGCTTTGTGAGCAATGCTTTATAATTGGCTTTGTGAGTACTGCAAAGCCAGTTTGATAAAGCATTTTTTTACAAAGCCAGTTACAAAGTATTTATCACTAAGCCAGATATAATACACTTCTTACAAAGTCAGTTATAAAAGAGTACTGCTTTATATCTGGCTTTGTGAGCAATGCTTTATAACTGGCTGCGCTATACACTGTAAAAAAAATTCCAAAACTGTATAAACAATAGAAGAAAAAGAATCAACAAAAAATACTGGGCAATAAATTTTAATGCAAATATTAATAAAGTGAATAGTGCTTAAAGTGCATATACTGTATTTTAAACATATGTTTACTCATTCAAGTGCATCAATAATAGTAATTCATCAATGAAGTCCATTCAACATATGCAGCGAGTCAAATTCTTGTGATGGTGCTCCAAACTTTTCAATGCGACAGCACATGTGTGCTTCCCCCCGCATGCAGATATGTAACAATATTTTATATATATATATATGTGTGTGTGTGTATGTATGTATGTATGTATGTATGTATGTATGTATGTGTGTATATATATATATATTATATATATATATATATATATATATATATATATATATATATATATATATATACACACACACACATTATATACATATGTATGCCCACCCAAGCGTATGACTTTCTTTACTTCGCTGCTATGGGCTCTAGCCCCAGATCTTTTGTAGACCTAGCAACGCCCCTGATTGTGATGATTATGGCTTACAGCTCATGAAAACCCCAATCCACAAGCTCAGAAAATTAGACTATTACATGCAATCAATAAAACAAGGATTGTACACAGAACAATATCGGACCTCTGCAAAGTATAAGCATGCATATGTACTCAGTACTTGGTTTGGGCCCCTTTTGCAGCAATTACTGCCTCAATGCGACATGGTATGGAAGCTATCAGCCTGTGGCACTGATGAGGCGTTATGGAAGACCAGGATGCTTCAATAGCAGCCTTCGGCTCTTCTGCATTGTTCGGTCTCATGTCTCTCATCTTTCTCTTGGCAATGCCCCATAGATTCTCTGGGGTTCAGGTCAGGCGAGTTTGCTGGCCAATCAAGCACAGTAATCCCATGGTCATTGAACCAGGTTTTGGTGCTTTTGGCAGTGTGGACAGGTGCCAAGTCCTTCTGGAAAATGAAGTCAGCATCCCCATAGAGCTCGTCTGCAGAAGGAAGCATGAAGTGCTCCAAAATCTCCTGGTAGACGGCTGCGTTGACCCTGGACTTAATGAAGCACAATGGACCAACACCAGCAGATGACATGGCTCCCCAAATCAACACAGTTGATGTGGAAACTTCACACTGGACTTCAAGCATCTTGCAGTGTGTGCCTCTCCATTCTTCCTCCATACTCTGGGTCCTTGGTTTCCAAATGAGATGCAAAATTTGCTCTCATCGGAAAAGAGGACTTTGGACCACTGAGTAACAGACCAGGTCTGTTTTTCATTAGCCCAGGTAAGACACTTCTGACGTTGTTTTTTGCTCAGGAGTGGCTTGACAAGAGAAATATGACTTTTGAAGCCCATATCCAGGATCCGTATGTGTGCGGTTGCTTTTGATGCACTGACTCCAGCCTCAGTCCACTCCTTGTGAAAGTCCCCAACACTTTTGAATTGTCTTTTCCTGACAATCCTCCCCAGGCTGCGGTCATCCCTGCTGCTTGTGCACCTTTTTCTTCCACACTTTTCCCTTCCACATAACTTTCTATTAATGTGCTTTGATACAGCACTTTGGGAACATCCAACTTCTTTTGCAATCACCTTTTGAGCCCGGGTTCACACCATAATACGCTGCGCACTGCACAGGAGCGCTGTGCGTCCCTGTTCACCGTTTCAGGGACGAATCAGGGCCGATTCTATGCCTGAATTCGGCCCTGAAACGCAGCCAAAGACGCACAGCGTTTTTGTGCAGTGCGCACCGCAGCCGCCCCGGAGATATGTGAACCGGCTCCATAGGGAGCCAGTCACATTCTCCTGCTATGCGAATTAGAGGTGCGGAAACGCACCTCTAATTCGCATAGGTGTGAACCCGGGCTCAGGCTTTCCCTCCTTATGGAGGGTGTCAATGGTGGTTTTCTGCACAACTGTCAGGTCAGCAGTCTTTCCCATGATTGTGATTCCTACTGAACCAGACTGAGAGACCATTTAAAGGCTCAGGAACCCTTTGCAGGTGTTATGGCTTAATTAGCTGATTAGAGTGGGACACTTTGAGCCTAGAATATTGCATCTTTTCATAGTATTCTAATTTTCTGAAATTGTGGATTTGGGGTTTTCATGAGCTGTAAGCCATAATAATTACAATTATGACAAATATGACTATCTCATATATTAGTTTCACCTTTTAAGTTGCATTAGTGAAATAAACTAACTTTTGCACGATATTCTAATTTTTCGAGTTTCACCTGTAAGTTAATTGCCAATTTCCTCATCCACACAATGGATACTTTTTAATTGCCAATTTCCTCATCCACACTATGGATACTTTTGTACATGGAACTAAAGGCTAAAAGTTTTTCAGATTTAGAGTGGTAAGGGGTGGAAATCTCAGCCAGGTTTTTATTGCTAAAACCCACAACTTTGAGTTGCCACCAGAATAAGAAAGTGGGAAAATCTCTCAATCTTCCCTCACATTGAAAAGATATCCTATAATTTCCTATTAGGTTGGTAGGACAGGAAGTTACCTCAGTTTTAACCTTCCCCTACACTATGCAAAATGAAAAGAAAAAGTTGTTTTAGCTTTAAATATACTTTAAGTACCCACACAGAATATTCATATTCTACAGCCTTCTACATACATGCATACATGAGCACCCCAGACAATTATCAGATACTATCCATTTTTTTACTCTAAATTATAAAATAACTTGATTTAGAGCATAGTTTGGAAGGAAGGTTACATCACAATTTTTTTGTATAAGATTCCATGTGACTGGGAGCAGTGTTTCTTTTCAAATTGTAAATTTACAAAGGAAAAAAGTTTTAAACTGCTGGCAAATCACAACTCCCTCCTGTCTTCTTTTTTCAAAATAAAAATGGTACACAGATCCCCAAAAGTCCCCCACAAATACATAATAGACTCCTATTATGTATTCTGGGATTGTGGGGGACCTTTGGAGGGGTCTGCAAGATATTTTTCTCTTCAAATAAGCTGGCAATTAAGTTTTTTTTCTGGCAATTTAGACTGTCATTTTCATCTTTGTCACTTTATCAGCAAGAACAAAAATAATTTGCATAGAGCCCCCCCCCCCCCCCCCCAAAAAAAAAAAATGCATACCAGACCCTTTGAGTCTGGTATAGATTTTAAGGGGGTACCTGACACACAAAAAACTAAATAAAAAAAAAAAAATGTGTCAGTCCCCCCAGGAAATTCTGAGGGGTCTGGTATGGATTTTAAGGGGGACTCCATGCAAAAAACAAAATGTATGAGGTCCGACTAAAAATCCATTGCAAACCCTTAATCCTAACTTGCAGCGGAGCTGGCCAGGAAGGGGGACATGAGCATGCACCCTTCTGAACCATACCAGGCAACATGCCCTTGACATGGGGGTGATGTCTTGCCAGGGGAGACAATGTGGCAGAGCATCTTGTCCCTATGTTGATGAGGTAGTTTTCCCCACAACCATGGCTGGTGGTTGTGGGGGTCTGCGGGTGGGGTGACTATCAGAATCTAGAACCCCCCTTTAAATAGTAAGGGGGCCCTAGATACCACCCCACTCCATTGTAAATGAGTATGGAGTACATAGTAACCCCACTCATTCACAAAATAAATGTCATCTAGAAATAGACACCCACACATTTGACAAGTTCTTTATTAAAAAAAAATAAAAATCCGAAATCCCCTCATTGTAAATCTTCCATAAACCATGATGCCCAACACCCACCGACTTGTGGAAAAAAAAAACCTATGTCCCAGTGCACAGGACTCATTGGTACTTATAGCTGAATGACAGCTAGCTGGAACTCTCAATCTCGAGACATCTTTGTCAGCACTGACATGGTGATCACATTTTTTTTGTTAAACAACATGGTTGTGAGCCATCACAGTGAGCACTCTTTCAGCACAAAACTATTGGCCGCCCAATGATGCATATTAGGGTTGCACCAATACCAAGTATTTGCACGCGTACTCGTGTCAAAGCTCTGATACCTGAAACTGATACCTTTTGCGATGTGATTTGTTTCCATACAAAATGAATGGGATTAAATCGCAATGCAAAGAATTGCATGTGATTTGAACAGGAATGCAGTGTGATTCCTGTCCAGGTCAAATGTGGTTTTTCCCACCGCTTCTATGTGAACCCAGGCTTGTCACAGTGACTTCAGCCTGGGTTTACACAGGAGCGGCGTAGGAAACCGCATGAGATTCAGACAGGAATCGCACCACATTTCTGTTCAAATCACATGCGATTCTTTGTAGTGTGATTTGAGCCCATTCATTTTGTATGGGCTCAAATCGTACCGCTAAGGTATCAGTACTTGGTATTGACATGTACTTGACCAAAAGTATCGGTACGCTTACTTACTGGTAATAAAAGTGGTATCGCTGCTGCACATATGTGTTATGCGGGAAGCAACAGGTTAACATCAGCTGCTCATAAAAGGTTTAGATCTTCATAGATCATCTTAGCAGCAATGATATGGTGATCTCCTAGTTTTGATAAGGCCTAGGGATACTTTGTTTAAAGTAGGGTAGCAAGGGTAGGGTTAGGGCTATTGTTAGTGATAGAGCAAGCGTAGGGTCATCATTTGGGTTGGTGCTATGGTTACTGTTTGAGAACAGGTGCAGGAGCAATGAAAGGAACTCCGCTAACTCTTAGTAGTCATTTAAAGCACATCAAACCCTTAAAACTTCCCTCATATTGCTTTCCACTTTGGCGTAAATGCATATCTACGAATGCAGAAAATTTGCAAAAATGTCCAGATTTTCCCTAGAACTTCTTTGAAGAAAAAACTTCCAATTTCATTGGGCTCTTCGCAATGCAAACAGTTATTCCAGCTGCGTACACATGATCGGAAATTCCGCCAGCAAAACTCCGATGAGAGCTTTTTGTCGGAAAATGCGACCATGTGTATGCTCCATCGGTCTTTTGCTGGTGGAATTCCAGCCAGCAAAAGATTGAGAGCATGTGCTCTATTTTTCGGTCGGGAAAAGTTCCTATCCAAAAATGCGATTGTCTGTACAAATTCCGACGCGCAAAATTCCTACGCATGCTCGGAAACAATTCAACACATGCTTGGAAGCATTGAACTTAATTTTCTCGGCTCGTCGTAGTGTTGTATGTCACCCCGTTCTTGACGGTCGAAAGTTGAGAGAACTTTTGTGTTACCGTGTGTATGCAAGGCAAGCTTGAGAGGAATTCCATCGGAAAAACCATCCAAGTTTTTTCCGACGGAAAATCCGATTGTGTGTATGGGGCATTAGGGGTTGATTTACTATAGGCAAAAAGACTGTGCACTTTGCAAAGTGGAGTTGCACTCCGCAAGTGCAGTTGCTCCAGAGCTTAGTAAATGAGCAGAAGCTCTGCTGACTTCCATCATCCAATCATGTGCAAGAAAAAATGCTGTTTTTTTTAATCTTCCTTGCACGTGATTGGGTACTCTTTGCAAAGTGAAACCTTACCTCTTTTACTAAGCTCTGGAGGAGCTGCACTTGCTTTGCAAAGTGCACAGTTCATTTGCCTTTAGTAAATCAACCCCTAAGACTCTGTCTCTTTCAATGCAGATACAATATTTGCATGATCAGAGAAAGTTATGGAGGATGAGGCATTGAAAAGTGTCCTAGAGTCCTTTGGACCTTTGCCTCATCCCTTTTTTGGAAGAAAAGAGAGATTAGTGCTATTAATAACTAACAGTGCAAGAATAAATAAAATACTATATGGAGGTCATCTGACATGCCCTAACACTATGTTAGGTGAAAAATAAAGGTTTTTGTGAAAGACTTATGATTTGAAAATGATTGATAAGATAATCTCACTTGTGACCAACTTTTGTAGAATCTTTTAATCTGTATCGGCACACAGTAAGCACCCTTACCTTAAAACCAAGGAGAAGTTATTGGACAAATGATTTGCAGTCTCATAATTTAAAATTAGAATAGATCATTTCACTTCCTAAATTTTATCTTTAAAAATCTAGGTGACTTTTCCATAGCCTTGGTTTATAATATATGTATAGATGTGACATTCTGTGAAAACATTTAGTGAAAGCTCATTATGATCCTTTTATCCTTTTTGTTAATGTCATTTGTGGCAGTGAGTTGAAGAATGAGCTAATGGATATCGTAATAGAGCATGATTTTTAACATAATTGGATTAACTATCAGGTCCTTTTCTTTCCATCTTTTGTACAGTTAAACAAAGGCTGAATGTACAGGGGCACAATTTATACTTCCTTAACAATGCAGTTTTATAAATGTAAGGTTAAAGTGCATCTGACTTTTCAGAAGGTTAATGTTACAAAGGATGTCTGTAGGGAAGATAGCTACTGCATCCTATATTGTTGTTAAATATATTTTGTGTATCTAGGCCTGCATGTTTATGCTACAGTGAGAATGTCTTTGTTTTGCTGTGCTCTCCATAGATCATGACTTACAGTATTAGTTTGCTTTGATGGCACTGTTCCCTTTAACTTTGACAGCCCCGACACCCAGGCTTGGAATCACAGGTGCCACAAAAGGAGGTTCTTGGCAGGTGGTTCTGACCCATGCCATATGCCTCTGAAAAGATAGAGCCAGAGTAGTGAACTTATTAGGATGACTCATTTCACACATGCATGGTCGGAACAGTACTGCCCTCAGGCTGCTTGGTAGGAAAATGATTTGACAGCCCAAGGATTGTGGCTCGACAGCTTAGCATGCTCTTTTAGATCCCAATGCAATGTTTATATGTCCAACATATTAATTTTCAAACAAGGTTTGAATGGCCATTTGTATTCAGCACATACTGTATAAGTACTTACCATAGTTTCAGAATTTAAAGTGTATTTCCACTTTTGCTGCCAAATTTAGATAACACCTACTTTATATTTGTTATGTTCTCATTTACATAGCATACCTTAAAACAAATATTTAAAAGTGTTGCTTACTCTTTTGGATGTTATTTTATGATAACTCCAGCAGTGTAAATTACTATTTAGTTCTCTTTGTTTATGAGGGGGCTAGAGATCTGAGTTTGCCATAACTAACCCTGTCTGTACTGTGGTGGTAGTAATTAGTTTAATTGTTTTTATGTATGCCGTGGGAATACAATACAGACATACTATATAGTGGGTTTTCTCAAATTCGGCAGCAGGCGTGGTCTGCTAAGGATTTTAAGCAGTACTCCATGCAAAAAACAAGTTGCTATAGGCAGAAAGCAGTAGGCAGTGTCTGCAGGAGCCTGGCATTGCACCCGCGATCTGCTGATTAAGGGTACAATGTTCTGCAGGCTCCTAAGAAAATAATAATAAATGCACATTTTTTACCTTTACTTTGCAAAAAAATGTACATTTATTATAAAAAAAATCCCCATGTGCAATGGTCTGCTTGACTGCTTGTTCTCCCTGTTCTTGGTTATACTGTTCATAATCAATATGTATGTTCACAGTCTGATGTAACCTTACTTGTACAAATATAATAAAAACTTTTTTGAAAAAAAAAAAAATAACAATGAATTTAGCCTTTAAAGCTCTAGAGTAGGTGAATATAGAGTAACTGTAGAAAAATGTTACTACTGTCTCTTAAGAGACATAAAAATGATAGGGCTCACTGGACTCTACCTAAATAACCACAATCGCCAAATGATTCAAAACCCTGACTTCTTTCCTTCCATTTACCAAATATGGAGCATTTTTTTAATATTTGATAGGCTGGTAATAGGTACTGTATGGTAATCATACTGCTGAGAGATGAGTGTTGGGATATAACCAAGATGATATTAGATTCAATCCTATGCCTCAGTGTTTTTGATTGAGAGGCACAGTCCATGCACACACAGCTGACTGTTCATGGCCTGGAAGAACATTTATTTTTAACAAGAGAGACTGTCACTGTCATTGTTGTGCAGCTTTTCATTATTTGATGTTTCATAAAAGCAGATAACCAGAGGGAAACTGTAGATGAACAGTTGTACTTGTCTGTTAAGAGATGACACAGAACATGTAGATATGAATTAATACAATAGAACTGGATAACAATTACTGCAGTTCTCAGCCAACTGGAAAAGCAATAGTTAGAGTTCAACATAAATGTAGTATATGTCTTGTATTGTGATCCAAGTTACCCCAAACTATATCCTACTCAGTCCAGCTTATGTGATCCCTGAAAGCCCATCTCTTCAGAGACGCCTATCCTGCATCTAACTAATAAACTGTACTTTTAATTTCTCCATCAACTCATTCCTAACAGTTATTATCTTTTCTATCACTTGACCCTTCCTTTTAGTTGGTAAGCTCCAACAAGCAGGGCCCTATGATCTCTCTTGTATTGCTACAATTTTAATTTTTTTGCTTTTACTACTGATTACTGATCATAAATGTATTTAGTCTGTGGAAGCCCATAAGTCAGGTGTTTAATTTAGGAATTTTGTAAGCACTGGAGACTTTTGGTGGTGGTTGAGCTGCAGGTTTGCTAATTATTTGATATTCAAATATGTATTTATATAAAATACTGTATCCAGCATGTACATTTATAATTTTAATTTCAGCAGCTGCTATTGATGACCCGGGTCAGGTATTACCAGATATCTTTGGACATCACTTCATAAACTCTGATAAGGAAATGTTACATAAGGATCAGTAACAGACTTTTTGTGGTCTCTTTTTTCTACTTTTGTTAAAGTGAAAGAAAAGTCTAACTAAAACTATTCTTTAAAATATTCCCTCCTCCCTTCTCCCAGCAATCCTGCATACCCTGTATAAAATGATCTATGTACTTAAATAGTCCACCTTCTGGATCATACACTCATATTTAGGGTGTAACATGTAACATGCTCCAGTACATGTCCTCCTCACTCTCGCCACAGCGGCAGACGTAGGACTTGTAGTTTGAATAGGCCACAAGCGTACTGATTAGTACACTCATAGTAGAGGTATGAGCTGAAAACTAGAGGGAGACTGAGCAAGAGCCTGAATCTGCACTTGCAATCTGCTGGTCTTGGGTGCAATACTTTACAGGCTCCTTTATAAAAAAAGTACATTTGCTGTTTTTAGTAAAAGGTGAACTTATCCTTTAACTATTTTTAATCTGCTTCAGTGCAGTCATGTGACAATGTTACTGACCTGTGTCAGTGATCAGGAGAGAGAGAAGGGAGCATGACAACTGCTGGGCCTTTGGAGCCTATGGGTGATGTCACAGCCACTAAAGAATGTTTCTTTAAACAGGGGACCCATACCTGCAGGATTATGTGACCAGACAAGAAAGGATTAAAAAAAAAATTAAGTATACTGATCTTTTTTCAAGAATAGTTAGTGTTGAGTTTTACTACCATTAACTGCACACAATGAAATGATTAGGGGGCTTAGGAAGCCCTAAAACCACTAAAATCACTAGAGAGGGGGCCAGCACCTCTCAAACCAACCCCTTAATTTTGAAGGGCATGCAGAACTCTTAAGTAAAAGGCACTGTAAAATAAATATTTACCCTCTCCAAACTAGGAAATAGTTTGGATATTGTGCAATCTGTAAAACTGGCAAATATAATAGCTAGGATGGGTAGCACAGTAATGCACTTTTCAAATGAAGAACAGATGTGGGTGAAAATAAGGCGAATGTTGTTTGATTGTATTTTCACCCTGTAAATGTAATTTGAAAATCTCTGTGATACAGTATCTCACAAAAGTGAGTACACCCCTCACATTTTTGTAAATATTTTATTATATCTTATAACACTGAAGAAATGACACTTTGCTACAATGTAAAGTAGTGCATGTATAGTTTGTATAACAGTGTAAATTTGCTGTCCCCTCAAAATAACTCAACGCACAGCCATCAATGTCTAAATCGCTGGCAACAAAAGTAAGTACACCCTAAGTGAAAATGTCCAAATTGGGCCCAAAGTGTCAATATTTTGTGTGGCCACCATTATTTTCCAGTACTGCCTTAACTCTCATGGGCATAGAGTTCACCAGAGCTTCACAGATTGCCACTGGAGTCCTCTTCCACTGCTCCATGATGACATCAAGGAGCTGGTGGATGTTAGAGACCTTGCACTCCTCCACCTTCCGTTTGAGGCTGACCCACAGATGCTCAATAGGGTTTAGGTCTGGACACATGCTTGGCCAGTCCATCACCTTTACCCTCAGCTTCTTTAGCAAGGCAGTGGTCGTCTTGGAGGTGTGTTTGGGGTCGTTGTCTTGTTGGAATACTGCCCTGCGGCCCAGTCTCCAAAGAAAGGGGATCATGCTCTGCTTCAGTATGTCACAGTACATGTTGGCATTCATGGTTCCCTCAATGAACTGTAGCTCCCCAGTGCTGGCAGCACTCATGCAACCCCAGATCATGACACTTCCACCACTATGCTTGACTGTAGGCAAGACACACTTGTCTTTGTACTCCTCATCTGGTTGCCGCCACACACGCTTGACGCCATCTGAAACAAATACGTTTATCTTGGTCTCATCAGACCACGGAACATGGTTCTAGCAATTCATGTCCTTAGTCTGCTTGTTTTCGGCATGCAGGCTTTCTTTTGAGACGACAGCCATGCAGACCAATTTGATGCAGCGTGCGGCGTATGGTCTAAGCACTGATGGGCTAACCCCCCACCCCTTCAATCTCTGCAGCAATGCTGGCAGCACTCATATGCCTATTTCCCAAATACACCCTCTGGATATGACGCTAAGCACATGCACTCAACTTCTTTGGTTGACCATGGCGAGGCCTGTTCTGAGTGGAACCTGTTCTGATAAACCGCTGTATGGTCTTGGCCACCATACTGCAGCTCAGTTTCAGGGTCTTGGCAATCTTCTTATAGCCTAGGCCATCTTTATGTAGAGCAACAATTCTTCTTTTCATATCCTCTGAGAGTTCTTTGCCATGAGGTTCCATATTGAACTTTCAGTGACCAGTATGAGAGAGTGAGAGTGATAACACCAAATTTAACACACCTGCTCCCCATTTACACCTGAGACCTTGTAACACTAATGAGTCACATGACACCGGGGAGGGAAAATGGAAAATTGGACCCAATTTGGGTGTACTCACTTTTGTTGCCAGCGGTTTAGACATTAATGGCTGTGTGTTGAGTTATTTTGAGGGGACAGCAGATTTACACTGTTATACAAGCTGTACACTCACTACTTTACATTGTAGCAAAGTGGCATTTCTTCAGTGTTGTCACATGAAAAGATATAATCAAATATTTACAAAAATGTGAGGGGTGTACTCACTTTTGCGAGATACTGTAAATATAATGAATGTGCAAATTCAAATCTTGGTAAAAAATGGGCAAATAGTCAGTTGCCCAAAGAATAAATTTGAAATAAACTGAATGGACCCTTGGGGGGGGGGGGGTTACTAAAATTGGTAGACACAGAATCTGGAGCAGCTATGCATAGTAAACAATCAGCTTCTAACTTCAGCTTGTTCAATTAAAGTGGTTCTAAAGCCTCAAGGTTTTTTAAACTTATTCTTACATGAACCCGATCCGATCCAGTGACGTGCACGAGAGCAGCGGCTTTCTTGCCACTGTCTCCCTCCTCATTGGGCAGATAGATAGTAGTGGGAGCCATTGCCTTCTGCTGCTGTGAATCAAATGCTGTGACGAGTGAGTACAGGGTGAGGCTGAATTGCTTGGTCTGTGTCAATAGACGCAGACAGGGCAGCTTGGGAGCCAGCCTGCACAGGTGCCCCCATAGAAAGCAACTTTCCATGGAGGCACTCTCTGAAGAGGAGGAGACTGGAGTGCTGGCGGGGACCCCAGAAAAGGTTGAACGGGGCTGCTCTGTGCAAACCCATTCCACAAAGCAGATAAGTATACCATGTTTGTTATTTTATTTAAAAAAAAAAAAAAAAATAAGGTTTATTACTTTAAGCTTTGACAATAAAACATGCAAGCTGATGGTTACTATGCAGAGCTGCACCAGATTCTGTATGCTCCAGTTTTAGTAGATCTCCCCCTAGAGTCCAGTTTGTAGCCTCTCTAAAAGGCTAACTGATCTGGGAATGCTACCCACAATCCTTTTAAGTAAGATGACCATTAAAGGAATAGGTTTGAATCTGTATATGAAATACAATAAGCAAGCAAAAATATGAATATCATGTAAAAATTGCTTTTGGGTAAACCGTGTTTTACTTTTATTAGACAAAGTTAAACATATTAATTCCCTTTATTCATGTAGCTTAGGAAAACATATTTAGATCACCACACCCCTGAGCTATGATGCAGTTAGTCCAGAAATACATTATGCAACTGCTTATTACCACTAATTCACATATCTTCATCTGGCAAACTACCTTGTTGGGTGTCATTATGTGTTTTTGTGGTGCCTCTGGAAACATGCACTCTCCTCTGTGACTCCCTTTTTAATCACTGCTTTTTGAGTATGCTCATAATTGCAGAACTATCAGTAGATGCTATCAGCAAAGTTTGTTCAAAGGTTATTTTCACACTCCCTAATATCACACTTGCTAGGAAAATGAAAGCCATAGTTTTCCGTGCAGCATATAAAAGTGTCAGACATGGGATCCACACATATATATTAGAGGCTGGTGGACAAAACACTAATAGCTGAAAGATATGGCTTGTATAAGTTTTAGGTTTGGATTATAGCTTCTGTTTTAGCAGCTTTTCTACTTATTTACTCTTCCCTGATGTGTGAAAAAAAGAACAGGAGTTACAAAATAAAAAAAACGACAACTGCTTCGGCTTAGCATGCACTTTGAAGTGCTTTCTGCAGTGCAGCCGTTCGTCTGAGCAGCCAATTGCTACACCACAGCACCTTCACTTATGATGAACAGAAGCTGGCCTTAGACCTGTGCAGGGTTCAACTTTCTCACAATGCCAACACTTTGAAATTTCAAGGGCCCGAGCAGCAGACCCTGACATACATAAAAGCTAGCCAAGAGATGTGCTTTAAGCTTACCCCTGCTAAGCAAAAGACCAGTGATGATAGACCTATGCATCAAGAATATGCTGCTTGCAGATGCCACATGTTATTTCCTGAATTTAGTTCTATGTATGTATCCACCTGGGAACCTGTGTTTCACGATTGATGTGACTAGGCTCTTTCTGACAGCTCTGCTCATAGAGAATATACTGCCCAGGGAACTTTTTTTTTCTTTTTAATAATCACTGTCTTTCAACGATGATCAGCTGAGAAAGCAGCCAGGTGTTCTATGAATAGGAGCCCATAGTCCAGTGTTTTGACTGCTACCATTATTTTGCCTAGTTTTTCTTTTGTTGCTGCTTGTATTCATACTGTTTATGCATTTCACCATCTTTTGTGTAATCAACAACTGCCAAAACCTTGCTCTTTAAAATAAAAATGGATTCAAGTGACAGAATCAACTTTGATGATTTTAATAGTATACTCAATAGTTTGTGCCAATAGGACACTGGAGATTGGCCAGCGAAGTCTGGGTGTTAGATAGGATTTACCTACTGTGACATTGACAGAATAAATTATCACTTTCAACAATTACATGTGCTGTGTTCCTAAGTAAATGACACTCTAAACAAACTTAAATAAGTTGTTATAATTGTTTAAGTTTTATCTTGTTCATGCAGGGCATTGGTTTAGAGTTCTAATCCAGCCTGAAAGCACTTAGCATTCAGACATTTTCTCTCTTTTGTTTGAAGTCACCCAGTTTTTTGCATCAATCTCTGACATTTAAAAGGTTTTCACAAGAATTGAATTTATCATGTTTTGCAAGTCTTTCTTTTTGCTATGCACAATTTTACAAGCCTCTGAAGAAAAGAATCACAGACAAAATGAACTCGCTTGACACCAAAGATAAGACACAGCAGTTTTTTTTACAAAAAATGTTTTTGTGATTTACTTTGCGTTGACCTTTGAGGTCAACATGATTGTTTTCAATGTCAGTAAATAAATTGGGTTAATCTGGTATGGTTGTTTATTTGAATAACATTACAACAAATCTAAATACAAATGTAATCTAGACATTTTCAAAATGTTCTGTTCTTTTCATTTCAAATATAAAAGTGACACGATAAAACTTTTTAAATAAAGTTTCCTAAACTGGTGTCCCCAATTTATTGGTACAGCAATGTATTGTTTTTTCCCCAGTTTACTCTTATATTAAAATGGTGTTCATTGCCAAGACAGACATAGTTTACTAAACATGTCCCACCATTATTATATGGTATTGGTTGCCGTCTTTCTATATAATGTAGAGGAATTGACTTCAATGTAATTTTATTAGCTGGACTCTGGACTCATTATAGCAACCACATATATATTATAGTATTCAAGTTGATTGGGAGAAACCAGTCTGCCATATGCTAAGAATGTTTAGAAGATAAGAAAAATTAAAAGGTGATATAAATACTTTGCTCTGTCATTTAAAATGTTTTACCCTGCTAGATAGTACCAGGATTATCTCTCTCTCTGCCCATTGACTTCTAGATGTTGTAATGTATTAATAAAGCACCAAAAACAGTTGGGCCCATAAGCATGAACATTCTACACAGGCAGTATATCAAATTTATATAATTATCACCACTATACTTTCTGAATGGCAGAGGCATGCGTAAAATATTTAAACACATTTGTGAAGGGTTTGCAGCTGGACACTTTTATGTGTTCCCACATCAACTAAGACCAAAAATACAAAAAAAGTGTAGTGCTACCCTAATAGTGCATTTATGAAGAATGGTTGAACCCCCTCTTGCTATGTTGCTAAATTATACCATCCATACAAACCATGTAATATATAAAAAAGGACATAGTTTGAAAATCTTACTACTAATAAACAGTAGTGGTAAAACTGATTTCCAAGTGAATGTGCAAAATAACATTTTGAAAAATGTGTGCCCATCTAAATACAAATTAAAATATGTTTATGCGACAGTAAAATAGTGATGGAAACCCTTTAAAAGAAACCTTCCAATATCAAATATACAAGTTTTTGTAAATAATCAGAAAACATTTTTTGAAAACAGTCCATAGCAAAATAAATAGTGTCCAATCGCGTGTGTCCTTGTGTTCTTCAACCACTAGCACCATGTGACTTGCGAGCAGTCAACTTATGTGCTTAACTTCCACTCAGACCTATGAAAAGGTAACAATGCACTTTCCCCCACTGGGGGTCTTATCCAGTAGCTTAGATATCTCCAGATTCACTAATACTTTACCAGGTTTAAATCTCCAGCTTATGGATCAGCAATCTTCAGCATACATTTATGGCTCAAACAATATTATATTGGGCTTTACCATATAAAAATCTATTTTTTTTTTAAATGCAATACAACACTTACATTTTATGGTGCACTAAAATCTGTGCACATAGATATAAGGCTTGCATAAATATGGGTTGTTGCCCCCTTAAGAATCATCAGAGAATCAGCATCTCACTATACCAGGCTGAAGAGCATCACTTTTGGTCCGACGTGATGAGGTCACAGACTCCACCTCAACGCATTTCATCACTTGTCACGTGATCTCCTTAAGGAGGACTCACATGGCCATTTTCTGCTTAATATATCAGACCTTTGTTGAAGGGTTTCTAAGAAACCAGCGCTATCTTACTCAAGGGAATATAGCTGAGCATATGATTGGCAGCCATTTTGTCAGCTATTTGGTCTGCCCTTTCTAAAATGCCAAATTTGTAAAGACCAGGTTTCCACCACTATTTCACTATCACATATTTGATTTGTATTTGGATAGGCACAAGTTTTTCACAGTGTTATTTTGCACATTTACTTGAAAATAAGTTTTACCACTATTGTTAATTAATAGGAAGATTTTCAAACTACGTCCTTTTTTTTTTTTAATGTATGACATGGTGTGTATGGATGGTATAACTTAGCAAAATAGCAAGAGGAGGTTTCACCATTTTTCATAAATGCACTATTGATCCTACACTGGCAGACATTGCACATGCTTGTTTTCATGGGGGGAGCAATCAAGACACACATTCTAATCTGCCCAACCGATTGCCAAAGACACAAGACATTTACTCAATCCAGCTTAAAACGTCCTGATTGGGCAACTGTCATTTCATGTGTATGGGTGGTTTAACCCTTTCAGAAATATGTTAGTCTTTTTTTAGCTGTTTATTTTTCTACACTTAAAGCTGCACTTTATTACATTCTTAGCACACTCCACTCTGGTCATGATCCCTTTAAGATGGCACCCAGATGACTGGAGAGGCAATTATGTCGGGCTCATCATCCTCCACAAGAAACAGACAAGCAACACGATTGTGTGGAGTGAATGTTCACAAACCAGAGCCAAAAAGATGTCTCATATTGTAGTATTTATTTAATGGAAAACAGTAACATACATGTAAGGTGATAAAAGACAAAAACATCAGCAAGCACTTACAAAGACTTACTCTTTTAGAATGCTTTCATTGTGTATTAAACAAGTATACCTCTATCCCTACATATACTTACATTTCAGGCTGAGATATCTGGAAAAAAAGTTATTTGTTTTAAGTTGAAATGTCTTGATGCTATAAAGTCATACAATTCCCAGTACTATTTGTTTTGCTTTGTGGCATTTTTTAGCTTTGCCATGATGCAAAACTGTTAGTATGGGCAAGTTGTTGTAAGCTTACGCAGTTTTGAATATTTGAATGGGAATCACATACATGGCTGTTTCTTTGTCATTGATTCATTGATTTTGTTGGATTTTACCTTGTCAAATGTTGTAAATACAAGTTGCGCACTCTCTTTAATGCAGTTAAATTACTGGAGATGGGCATGCTGTCGCTCAGGTAAATGAGCTCTTTCAATTTTCGTATATAGGCTGATTTTCCCCTGAATTAAAAACTTGGCATCATTTTCAATAAACTTTTAGGATATGTGTAATGAACAATGAAATGCTTGCATTGTGGGGCAATTAAGTCGGGTGTGTATAAGGTCTGTAGGGGATCCACTACATCTCTGTATAAATGCTCTGAAAAAATGAAGTACTGCAAACACTCTCTCCTGCTCCTTGCTCTGTCTGGTACACTAAGCAAACAAATAATTTATGAAACTAATTGCACTTTGCATAGCCCCAAATTAATACACTCTACAATATTCATATATCCTTAGCAGAATCTTCCTTCGTTTTTGTATGTGATATCAAACACCATCCTTCCCATGAAAAATCCCTTTGAGAAGAAGAAAGGAGACTTCACAAACCCACCTCTTCAAAGTCAATTCCTCCAGCCAGGTAACACAAACTTAGGTGAAAAAAATCAACAGAACAATGTAATGCTGTCTTTAAAAAGTATACACAGAATTTCTATACAAACATTCTCCAAACCAGTCCATTTCCCTTCCAAAGCACATTTTCTCCAGCCAAATCATGTATAATAAATACAGATATAAATATATAATGCTAAAAACAACAAAAAATACACATATAAAATTATAAAAGTTTATCTCTCTCAAAAAACAATATATTTTAAGAATAAGAGAAAATCATAGTGCACAGATAACTATCATCTGTGCAATAAATCAATGCCAATATATCATAAAGTACAGCAATAAGTCAGTATTCATTCCAATATATAGTCTTGTGTCCGGGTCCATGCTTCGTAGTATCAGAGAGTGTGGACACCGCTCAGGTGGATGAGTAATCAGCCATTCAGTGTGGGTAAAACAATAAAAACAGGTAGGTATCTGCGCTACTGAAAAAGGTACTAATATTGAAAGAGGAAAGTAGCCAGCACTATTCATTGATAAGCAAATATAAAAATATAAAATGTCCACATGCGGCGCTAGTTTCAGTGTGGGTGCCAGCCCCGGCTCGCCACCGTGGAATACAGGTAAAGAAGAACGCACAGCACCAGGAGTTTGAATAAAGAAAGATCCTTTATTCACATATGCCAGAGGTATTCTGTGTATTCTGTTTACTTCTGGCATATTTAAATAAAGAATCTTTCTTCATTCAAGCTCCTGGTGGTGTGCGGCTGATTTTTTTCTACATCCGGGTCCATGCTTCCCTGATTCATTTCTGCAGTGACCCAGAAGTGTTCAATGACAATCTTATATCTTCCAACAATCTGTGTGTGAGCTTCCCAAAATGGTCTTGCCTTTCACCATAAAAAACACCCTAGTGATAATGTATTCATCTATAACCCTTGACATCTTAAATGAATAAACAGGTCAAGTAAGGCATTGATTATACGATATATAAATGCACATAAGTGTCTGGTTTCCTTCCTTATATACTCCCCAGACAAATTTTGTCCTAATCTCCATCATAATATACAGAAAAGAGAAGATACTCAGTGTAAACTGCTATATATTTAAACAGACATTAAATACGTTGATACTGTTCACTTGGTTTCGGTCAACCGCATGTGGTTAAACCCTGTAAAATTCTGGAGGAATGGGATTATGGGTGGGAGGAAATGTCCTTCCTTCTATATGTGAAGCCTGTACATAATGTCTATATGTTGGGCCCTGAGAAGGTGAAAGTATATTTGTATGTGTTTTTTGGTCATAGCCATTTTTTGTTTCGTGTTGGCTTTGAGGTTTCTTGTTTGGAGGATCTATCCCTGGGTCTAAGAGCTGTACGTTTTCCCCATTCACATTGTTACAGTTTATTAAAATGTGTTGTTTTGTGCTTTGATGTGCATTGGGTAAGGCAGCCTATTCATTTTGATGTGATAATGTACTTGCACAATTTTTTATTGTTGTGCACAATAATGCAGATGAGAAAAGTTTAAAAGCACAATTACTATGCACCCCTACACACGCATATGGCTGCCCCAGGTCAATACAAAATTAAAATGATAACTAGAAACAAGGTTTTTAATGCGTAACTCCACTTTTGTTGAGAAAAAAACATTCCCCTCTGGGTGATCTATGTACATTGCAAGGATTATAACAACCTTTGTTGCAGATTCCTACCTTTTGTTATTTTGAAGAAATCCATGTGTGTTTGTCTGTGCCTCTTTACTCAGTGGGTCTAATGGGAGTGGTTTCATAATTAACTGTCAGGTGTGTAGCTGCAGGGCATTAATGAGGAAATTTGCTGAGCCTGCATCCCTTTAGACATGCTCCTATTAAAAGTATCTCTCCAAAAATGACATTTTTGTTGCAGGGGATGCCTGAAATCTGACTTGTATCTTAGGCAGACTTCTGGGAAAATTGGTGAGCCAATCATACAAGCAGGAAATGATGTTTCCGGGGAGTGGTCAGTACACACTCTGTGTACAGAACAACTCCAGGTAGCCATATTGCAATGCATTCTCAGAAAATTACAGTGGCTGCAGATTGAAAAGGAAATGTAATTTTTAATAACATTTAATTACAATATAGTATTGGTGTCACAATTATATGTGCTATATTATTTTATCTTTATTTATTTTTTTCCCCACGAAAGTGGAGTTACCCTTTAAAATAGTAACGCTCATTGGTATTGCATTAGGCTGATCACATTTGAGTACATATACTGTATATCTAAAAAATATATACAAATTTTACATGGCACTCCCACAGATTTCAGTGACTCCCACATAAGGCGCCATAGGAAAGGTAATGATTTGCCAGCAGCCTTTTTATATCTCTGCATTTAATTACTTGTATCAGAAATCCTTGCACTGTGGGCACACCACATTTCAAGTTGTGGTACAGCCTAATATTAATAATCCTCTTAATTATGTACTGCATACAGGCTTTAAAACACATTAATGGACCTGATACTCACTTTAATAGCTTTTAGCCCTCATGCACAGAGTGATGATGTGGGATGACCTAATTTATTGCTTTTAATATTCCTAGATATCATGATGACAAAAAAGTATGTGCAAATAGTGATTTTGTGACCTAAATAATGCTTGCTTGTACTGAATATTTGGTAGGCATGCATCCTCTCTGAATACTATTTGCCCATCAATTATACTGTATAAGTTATCCATTTATTTATTGTTAAGGTAGGTTATGGAAAACATATGTGGCTTGATGTTTGTGCATTTTAATAATGTGCTTCTTAAAATGTACTCTAGTTGGGTCTATGTATAATTCTACAGTATATACTGTATATATATATATATATATATATATATATATATATATATATATATATATATATATATATATATATATATATTTTTTTTTTTTTATTGTAGCTGTTTCAAATTGTTTAAGCAATACAAACTTTGACTGGACTTTGATTTTTGCATAGGTGCAAAATCCCCCAGATAGCATCCAGAGGATTAGATTTCTTTTTTCATAGACCTAACATTTAAAGCTTAACTGCAGGTTTCTACCTCCCAAATCTATTCCTTCCTACCTGAAACCCAGCATTTTACAAGCTACAAATTTTGCAGTATACATAGATTTTATTAAGTTTGTACTAGATGGTCATGGGCAGCATCCTTCCTCTTCTTTTCAGTCATCATGGTAGGCGGTCCTTTCTGCTGGATAGAACTGGGCTCACATTAACGGTAGTGGCGTCTTATGCAACATTTTTCTGTAAGCTTAGACAGTGTAATGAAGCACCAACATGGAGGTGTGTTTGGGCTCACAGGAAGTGGCTGTCATTTTAGCTCAGAAAAAGAGCAGTGTTCAGATGCAGAAATATTTGAAATCAGCAGACAATTGTCCTTTTCATTTGGGATGGGGTAATGTCTCTATTTCAATATATTTTTTTTTTAAATATCTCTCTCTTAATTCTATTGCTTAATTTTTCACTGTGGAGAACTGGTAAAGGGTCTAAATACCCCCCCCCCCCCCATACCAGTTTCCAGAGAAGAGGTTATAGATTCACCTGGTACCATAAGCTGTAATTAAGATGTGCACCTTATGCAACCTTCCCTCCTATAGCAATTGCCTAATGCTGTATAAAGAGGCTGATATCAGCATAGCAGTACAATGTTTGTCCTCATGCTGTACACATAACCAGCAGCCAAACCTAGTGTACTAGACTATTATTGCTTGGGGATGTTTGATTATTTTTTTTGTTTTTTAAGCAGTAGAACAATTATTCTGCAGCACATACTGTTCCATTCTCTGAAGTTTCGATGTACAGATGATTGTTTTTCTGTTGATGTTAATGGGGGAAGGGAATTGACAGTCTCTGTTTGAGTAATTTTTTAATCTTTTTTTCCCAAGACAAATGAATATAAAATTAACATTTACCACATTTGTAAAGTCACACATGTATACTATTAATATATAATTAATGAATGGGCCTCAGTGATGAACAGAGTGGCATTTGTGTAATGGGGGTTTGGTCAGTTCCCATGGCCTGTTTAGAGTTGTTTTCTGTTGCACAGGTAACCTAATTATCTTATTTTAGTGAAAGGTTTGCTTTAAAATATGAAGCGGACATAATTTTAGGGGCCCTTTCTGTCTGGCAAAATAACTCACTATCTTAGACACATCCTAAAATGGAATTAAATATGAGCAAGGAAAAAATTGTTCTATTTTGTCACTTTTAATAAGCAATCTGCCATTAAATTCAAATATGGCAATATGGGATATTTCATGAGAAATAAAACAGCTAGTGTGCCAAGGTCGCACATGAGCGCTGCAAACTGCTGTAGAATTTATAGCAACACTAAAGGCAAATGTACTAGAACACAGAGTTTTATTTTACATCTTACACAACATTATTGGAGAATAAAATACAGGAATGAAATATACGTGTATGCTATTTTTATCATAAGAAGAAATCTGCTTGATTGTATAAAAGGCAGACTGTATTAGTTATATTGTTACTAGCAGGGGTGGACTCATCTGAGTAAATTGTGCAGCTGCACAAGGACACACTAGGATATTAGGGCCCTATGATCACCCCCCAGCTCCTACTGTTACATAGACCGGTCCTGTGACTTGAAAAAGAGGCCACGCCCAAAAACGCATTGTAATGGACACAAAGCATGCTTTACGTCCTTCCTGGTAATCCTCCGCTGACTTTCGCGCACGTTGTTGCATCACTTCTGGTGACGTGAACAGAATCCCGGTGCATGACTTTTGGTGGCGAGGAACCCTCGTGTCAACACCAAAGATTTCTGGTTTTAGATCTTAGGGGACTCAGTGGTTCCACTCCCAAAGTAGTCTGCTCTTTTGCCCCTATGGTCTGGCTATCCACTTGGGCAATGCCCACTCCTATTACCACCAAGCTGCCAGATCACACAGCAAGAGTCTCAAGTCGCATCTGAGCATACATTATATTCCTTCTATGTGCCTCATTAGTGTTTTTGCCTGTACTCATCAATAAAGTGTATTTTTTTTGGACTTTAAATTGACCAAAAGACTTTTTCAGGACTTTTATTATGGTTATTAGAATTGATTGAGAGAAGCGATGTGGCTCATTCAGTCTAATTTATACACTTCTGTTACACCAATTCCTAGGTGAACAAGTTATATATTGGACCTACTACTATTTCCAAAGGCTTTCTTTGCACTCTGGTGTTTCGTTTTCTTCCCTAAGGTTCTACTATATCCAAGGGTCTACCAATGAGCAGCATGAGCATGGGACTATGTGAACGCTTGGCACCACGCGTGGGTGCTTCTACCAAACAGTGCCTCCTGTACTCCAAACCGTTCCAGCAGACTGAGAGCTAATACAAGCCATTTACCCCAAGCCTCATACATAGACAAGATGTTGAGGTAGAGCAAAAGGAGTGACTGTTTATTGAAGATAAATACAGGTTTTTATACGCTTCAAAAGTAGGTCAGTCACCACATGAACAATAAAACCAAATATTACCCAAAACATCACACAGTGGTTTAGCTAACAAGGTAGAGTAAAGGCTAATCCCATCATAGAAACCTCCAAGAGTAAGCCAAATTAGCCAACAGACAGAAACAATAGGTGACTCAATTAACAATGGGAATGCACACCTAGGAAGCACACAATGGGAGAGGCACACATAACAAACAGTAATCCCACCCCACCTCAGACTGGCCGTCAGTCTGAGTAAAAAATAAGAGCCTTGCGAGCTACTGTGTGTGTTCACTAAAACATATAAAAGTCGGCTGCTGACACTGTTCACAGTCCCATATGCATGTGCTAAATATAATTATATCAAGCGCAACACTAATACTGGTATTGGCCTACAACAGTTTATGAGACAAACTCCTACAATGTTCCTGTAGTCTAAAAAGGTGGCATTAATAGATCTCTTGAGGGATATTGTTGATAAATATTTCTGTCTCAAGTGAAGGAACCTCTCCAACCAAGTCTGCAGGAGGGCCACCATATTCCCTCTGACCATTAACATGTACAAGATTAGTATTACACCTTTCCATCCACTCCAGAAGAGATGCTTTATTGTCCTTATTCAGAGAAATAATCCAAGCCTCGCTCTCAGCGTTCATCACATCATTGTCCATCATTTGAGAATGATCTGCTCTCTCCATGGACCATAATCACTGGGTAGGAGGCTTGCCCCTAGTCCACTCCAAAAGCCCCTGTCCTGGTTGGATCTGTCAGAGACTACATCATGATTAAAGGAGTCAGGTTTTCTCTTCTTTTAAGATTGTAGCGCCAGGCTTTTGCTTGGTTTTTTATTTTTTTTTATGAATTGGATAAATAATAATTAGCACAGCTCCAACTAAACTTGCCACTTTTTGTGTAAGATAATTATCTCCTATCATCAAAAGCACCATACAGTGGTCATAATGCATTTTTGTTCTGATTGCGTTTAATTCCACACTATGACCACCAGATGACATAAGATATAAACATATTACACCAAAAATTACAAGTTACATTTGGGCTGTGAGAATATTTGTCTGTTTTGTAAAGCAAAGTTTCTATACACAGGTACCCTATTGTGATTGCATGCCTGTCTTCCCAATAGACCTAGATGATTTTATTATGTGATTAGGATTTGGATTGCGCTACATGAGTATGAAAATTGCAGTACTTCACACCTGCTTTCTGACTGACAGTCAAGTGACTTTGACACCCATCAGCAGCTGTTGCAGGGTCCAGTTGCTCTACATGAGAATGTAGGTCCAAATATCAGTGCATCAAAAATGTATGCTCAAGGATTTTTGGTTTATTGATGTGCATATATGTACCCTTATCCTTGCTGTTCTGCTGGAACCTCTATTCATCATGGATGTTAACAACTGCAGATGGTTGTTCAAGTCATAGGAGGAGTCCTGAAGGTCTGACATCTACACAGGAGTTCCTGTTTATATATGATGGCAGGATTGTGTAGATAGGCACCAGCATCCCTAGGATCAACATATATAAACACAGTTTCTTTTTGTTATGGGAATTTAAAGGTGCCAAAACTTGTACCAAAATATGCTCTACTGTTAAAATTAATCTTTTATTATAATACAGTTAAAACAAGAGCAATTTGAACTAAGTACCATAATTTTACAGGTATATTACATAATATGGATACATAGAACTTATTTCCATGTGTTTCACAGTCAATAGCTATGTGTTCTCCTCCACTTAACAGTGAGGTTCCCAGATGGAAATAAGAGTCCACTCAGGGCCAATGCAATAATTATGACACGTTTCGAGGGTATGCATCCCCCACTTCCTTAGATTGTGTGAAACTATAAGATACAATCAGAATACATTTTGACCAATTACTAATTATATACATACTTTTTACACATTTCTTTAAATACCTTAAGCTAAAATAGAAGGTTAATCCTGGACTGGAATAATGGGCCTCGGGACCACCATCCACACCAAACCTCCCCCAGGGAGGAGGACAGACTGTCCTGCAGCAATAAAAAGAGAAAGCCACCTTTCAAATCCAAAAACAAATAGTTCTATATCTAGTCCATAATCATCCAATCTGTATCACAAACTCAAAATTAACAAGTAAATATTATACCAAGGAAAAAAGATCAGGCTGCACTTCTATATTTACTTTAGTCAGGGTCATTTAGGCCTAAAACAAAGGCTTGTAATTCATGTAAGCGTTTAATAATACAAAAAGCAATAGATGATGGCGCAAAGTAAAAACAAATTCTGTTGTTTGCATAACCCATTGAAAAAATCTTCAGAATGTTTCTATTATGAGATTATTTTTGATGCTTGCTTTCAATGTATGTAAAACATTTATGATGTCTGATTGCTACACCTTATGGCATAAATTCAAATTGGCATATAAACTATGAATAGCATTGAGAACCTTGATGGCATTGTGCTTTGTAATCACCAACGTCACTCTGCAGAAAGCCCTTAGTTGAATAGCATTTTTCCATTTAAACAAATAGAAAACTGTGTACTGAGGTGTATATTATAAGGAAGGAATGATCTCCCTGTAAAGGATTGGATAATTGTCTTTTCTTCTCGCTTGTGTGTGAATTGAACCTGGTATAGTTTTATAGTTTGGTTATGAGTGTTTTTCAAGATGAGAGCACCAATGAGGTTGTGGGTTTAAACTCTTTTTAGGTTTTCAGACCCCTGCCCACCTTATCCACTGTTCTTTTCGATAGAGATATTGAAAATATACTACATTATTGATTATAAATATCCCTTTGAAATTATTTCAGTGACAGAGTAACCTTTATTTTAAACTATAAAGTGGAAGAAGTAGTAATAGTCACAAAAAATTGGATTATCTGAAAAAACTCCACTCCCCTTAATTAGTATATTAAAGTGAAACTTCAATCTCCTAATCAACATTAAATATTTTTAATCCTTATGCTGCAGCATTATTAAATCGATAGGAAAGTATATCATGTTTTCTTAAAATAGTATGCCAGCTGAACAATTATAAAGGGTATTCACAACACATGTTGGGAAATGAAGTCATACATCCCAGGAGTTTCAGGAGGGGAGGAGGAATTTTCTTAGTTAAGCACACCATCCTGTCTGCGTGCCTGAGCTAAGGGCAGATGGATTCCAGAAAGTAAATGCTACATGAGTCATCTGCCCTTACGCAAATGACCATGGCAAATACTAGGGGTGTTTTTCAAAGTAATTTCTCAGCAAAATAAAGCAAGGAGACAAGATTGGGTGGGTGAGTTTAATTTGAATATTAAAAATACATTACATATTATGTTTGGTTTGTGGTACTTTGACAGTATCTGGGCAACACAAGCTGAAAACCCTACTTAATTCATTTTTAAAATTCAAATCAAACTCACCCATACATCCATATCTTTTTGCTTTATTTTGTTGAGTAATCACTTTGAACCCCCCCCCCCCCCCCCCACAGGATTTCCTGACCTGTCTCTCCATCCAGCACCCAGGGCAAGAACGTGGAACTGCCCCCCTTCTCCCACTTCTAATGCATGTTATAGGATGGGTGTACCACCCTACGTTCATTCTCTGCCCCCTTTGCTCTGCTTTGCCCAGGGCAGCTGCCAGTCTTGTCCACCCCTTAATTTCTTTTTGGTGGTATATCACCAAAAATGACATTTTTGCTGCAGGGGATGCTCAAAATCTGACTTGTATTATAGCCTCTACTTCTGGGAAAATCAGTGAGCCAATCACACAAATAGGAAATTACATCTTTGGAGGTCATGAGATCGCAGGCCACATAATCCCCCCCAACCCGGAATTTACCCAAACAAATTAACACAAAAACAACAGTATGGCTTGAATCATGGCCATGGCACTTTATTGGTATAAATGAAATTAACAATTTTTCCAACCAATTTAATCACACATAGAATAATGAATAAAACATGCTCAGTCATAGCACTTGAGCAAATATCATAACTTTTAGACTGGAATTTCCCCTCCCCTGACTCAAGGGTGCCAGACCACATAAATGTGCCAGCGACTGGGGGATCAAAGTCCAGTGTGTCCAACCAGCAGCACGAAGCACAGGCTGCTACTGCCTTATATACGGGCCAGATACGTTCCAGAATGTTCATCATGGTCACCTGCTTCACCTGGGCCGGTCAGAAAACACCTGCCCAGGTAGCCTAAAAAATGAAAGGGCCAGCAACACCAAAATTCTAACATATACTTTTTTATTTTAAACAATATACATGGGGGGTGGGGAGGGGGAGTGGCCACAAACCCATGTGCATGGACACAAATAAATTGCGCCCCTTTATGCCATTCTTTACACCAGCAAGTTGCCATATTGCATTCCATTTTACAGAAAATTACACCACTGCAGACTGAAAGGGAAAGGTCATTTTTAAAAACATTAAATTACAATAAGGCTTATGTCTTTCTGTAAGGTATTTTTTCAGTGTTCAGAAACATTTGCACATTTTAGCTTACAAAATGACATTGCATAATGTATATTCAGTTGATGGCGTTCAGAACTTTCATTTTTTTGGTATTGTGATTAAGCAGTCAAGCTCTGATGAGAAGTTGCCTCTCCTCATGTGACAATAATGGGTCCCTGACCCATTCACAAACAACAAATGTATTTCAGCGGCACACAGATTGCTGTTGTATGCGTTATATTTAGTCAGCAAGTGGTAGGTGCACAGTTGAGCCATAAGTCAATAGAATCAATGATCATGTTAGAAAAATACATTTTCCCCTAACTGAGTTGTAAACATGTTAAAATGATTGTATGCACTATTGAAACATCTCCGAAAATCCTGTATCAATTTCCATCTACACAACAGAAGCAATAATGCAGTATCCCCAAGAGGAACATTAATTCATGGATGACCTTTCTGAGGAGCTGCAATTCTCCAGAGCATCGCAGCATAACAGACCTTCAAATACAATATGGGAAATTGCACACAATCATAGCTTATTGTTTTAAAAGCACCGATTAAAACAGAGGAATTATTGTCATTCTTTAGCCGGACTGTTTAGTTTTCTGCTTGATTAAACTTTCCAACATATATAATTTTTTTGGAATATTAATTTTCTGTCGTTTGTGAGACAGTGGCAACTTAATTCAACTCAGTATGTTATTATCCACGGCGCATATTCATACTTATCCTGCCATGAATACAGAGCTTCAATAGCATGTGCCTTTTATATCCGCCTTGAGTTCAGCTTTAACTGAGCATAAAGCAATCTAAGTACAGTGCCTTGAAAAAGTATTCATACCCCTTGAAATTTTTCACATTTTGTCATGTTACAACCAAAAACGTAAATGTATTTTATTGGGATTTTATCTGATAGACCAACACAGAGTGGCACATAATTGTGAAGTGGAAGCAAAATGATAAATGTTTTTAAAATTATTTTACAAATAAATATGTGAAAAGTGTGGCGTGCATTTGTATTCAGCCCCACTACTACTTCTATTTCTACTTTGTAGAACCACCTTTTGCTGCAATTACAGCTGCAAGTCTTTTTGGATATTACTCTACCAGCTTTGCACATCTAGAGAGTGACATTTTTGCCCATTCTTCTTTGCAAAATAGCTCAAGCTCTGTCAGATTGGATGAAGAGCAATTGCCACAGATTCCAAATTGGATTTAAGTCTACTTTGAATTGGGCATTGTAACGCATGAATATACTTTGATCTAAACCATTCCATTGTAGCTCTGCCTATATGTTTAGGGTCGTTGTCCTGCTGGAAGGTGAACTTCCACCCCAGTCTCAAGTCTTTTGCTGACTCTAACAGGTTTTCTTCTAAGATTGCCCTGTATTTGGCTCCATCCATTTTCCCATCAACTCTGACCATCTTCCCTGTCCCTGCTGATGGTGTGTTCAGGGTGATGTGCAGTGTTGGTTTTTCACCACACATAGCATTTTGCTTTTAGGCCAAAAAGATACATTTTGGTCTCATCTGACCAGAGCACCTTCTTCCACATATTTGCTGTGTCCCCCACATGGCTTCTTGCAAACTGTAAACGGAACTTCTTATGGCTTTCTTTCACCAATAGCCTTCTTCTTGCCACTCTTCTATAAAGGACAGATTTGTGGAGTGCACAACTAATAGTTATCCTGTGGACAGATTCTCCCACCTGAGCTGTTAATCTCTGCAGTTCCTCCAGAGTTACCATGGGCCCCTTGGCTGCTTCTCTGATAAATGCTCTCCTTGCCCGGCCTGTCAGTTTAGGTGGACGGCCATGTCTTGGTAGGTTTGCAGTTGTGCCATACTCTTTTCATTTTTGGATGATGGATTGAACAGTGCTCCGTGAGATGTTCAAAGCTTGGGATTTTTTTATAACCTAACTCTGCTTTAGACTTCTCTACAACTTAACCCCTGACCTGTCTGGCATGTTCCTTGGCCTTCGTGATGCTGTCTGTTCACTAAGCTTCTCTAACAAACCTCTGAGGGCTTCACAGAACAGTTGTATTTATACTGAGATTAAATTACACACAAGTGGACTTTATTTAGTAATTAGGTGACTTCTGAAGGTAATTGGTTCAACTAGATTTTGGTTAGGGGTATCAGAGTAGAGGGGGCTGGTAAAGGGGGATGAAAACAAATGCATGCCAAACTTTTCAGATATTTATTTGTAAAAAAAATTGAAAACCATTTATCATTTTCCTTCTACTTCACAATTATGTTCCACTTTGTGTTGGTCTATCACATAAAATCCCCATAAAATACATTTACGGTTTTGGTTGTAACATGACAAAATGTGGAAAATTTCAAGGGGTATGAATACTTTTTCAAGGCACTGTACATATTACTTTGTTGCATCTACTTACATTTAATTGATTTCTACAGGCACCATAATAGGAAGTTTCTTGTTGCTGTGCTGTGCAGGTGGCTTTTCAGTGATCTTTGTGCACAAAACCTGAAGTGTAGACTTGTAATAGAATTGTGTTTTTTTATTTTCTTGCACATTCTATATAAGTAGTTATTGTCATTTTTCCAAGTTTATGTCTAGACCAGGGATCTCCTAACTACGACCCTCCAGCTGTTGCGGAACTACACGTCCCATGAGGCATTGTATAACTCTGACAATCACAGACATGACTAGGCATGATAGGAATTGTAGTTCCTGAACAACTGGAGGGCCATAGTTTGGAGACCCCTGGTCTAGACTATGGAGTAATATCATCAATTATGTCTTTACTGAAAACTTTCTACAAATATGTTACCATTGTCATATTTGAAAGATTTGAAGATTAGGATGCTGTACTTTTTTGTTTTTTTAATCACAATCTTCCTAAAAGCTTAAAACTGAACTCCAGGTACAAAAACATTTAATTGTAAAACTCTTTAAAAAAAACAAAAAACTGTAAGACAAAGATATAATGAACTAGTATGCATCGCATACTAGCTTTTTATGAGATACCTTAGAACGAAACCCCTACAGCAGGGCACGCACATTGCTGAGATGGCTGATATCTTCCCCAGAGTTTCTTCTAGGTTTACGGGCTCCGGCGCTGTGAGCTGCCAGAACCGCGATGACGTCACTCCTGAGCATGGAAGCCACCTTTCATGGCACAGGGCTTGGAAGGAACGGCACCCATGGCCGTTCCTTTAGAGCTCATGCGCCAGTGAGGTCACTGGCTGCATTTAATGCAAATACCTCCTAAACGTTGCGCGTTTAAACAATATTTACACTACCTATAGGTAAGCCTTATTATAGGTAAATGTCTGCATAGCAAGTTTACTTCCTCTTTAACCATTTGACCTCAGAAAGATTTTCCCCCTTTCATGACCAGGCCATTTTTTGCGGGGTTTTTTTGTGTTCCTTTAACTGAACATTGTGTGGTTGTGCAACACTGTATCCAAATACATTTTTTTCATTTTTTTCGTACAAAAAGAGATTTCTTTTCGTGGTATTTATTCACCACTGTGGTTTTTATTTTTTGCTCTATAAACAAAAAAGACCGACAATTAAAAAAAAAAAAAAAAAAACAATATTTTTTCCTTTCTGCTATAAAACACATCCAATAAAAAAATGTAAAAAATCTAATTTCTTCATAGATTTAGGTCAATATATATTCTGCTACATGTTTTTGGTTAAAAAAAACCTGCCAATAAATGTATATTGATTGGTTTACGCGAACGTTATAGCATCTACAAACTATAGGATATAGATTTTTTTTATACTAGTAATGGCCGCAACTGCAATATTGTGGCAGACATCCTTAACACTTTGCCTGGAACCAGTGACACTAATAATGTGATCAGTGCTAAACATATGCACTGTCCTAATGAAACTGGCTGGGAAGGGGGTTAACATCTAGGCTAATCAAAGGGTTAACTGTGTGCCTGGCCAGTGCTTGTGTGTTAACTATGTGCTGCTATTACTAGGGGAAGTAATCGATTCTAGATTCTAGAATCAACTCCATTTCTCCTCCCCCCCCAGAACTGAGATATGCCTTGTTTACATATCTCAGTTCTCTGTGTACTGGCGATGATAGGCAGGTGCCAGAGGACATCGAGTGCCCAGCACATGTAGATCAGCTTCTGCTGTGAATTATCACAGCATAAGTAGTCCGCCGGTGACACTTGTGCGCCCCCTACAGTCAGAAGTCTGGAATCACATATATATATATATGTGATCCAGCACACAGCTGCCGCTCTGTAGCAGTAAAAGTGCTATGGGGTGGATGGTAAGCAGTTAATAGAAACAAATATAAGTCCATTTTGTGTGCACCAAATGCCTATGTAAACTAAGATATGACCTTGTAAAATTAGCAGTGACATCACTGCTGTCCACCTGCATGAGGAAAAGGAGCATCAGTGACCAGTCTGTATTACAGAAACCTCCTGCACTGAGGTGAAGTGCTGGAGTTGTTTAATGCTGGACTATGCATAGATCTGGGGGGGGGGGATATACAAAGGGCACTAATATTCAAATATATGGCACATGGCATTTTTACTTAGAAGAGATTTGTTTAGTCTGGAGTTCAGCCTTAAACAGGAAAAGTTATAATTTCTATAGTGTAGCAGGCGATTGGAAGAGTACTCCTTTCCTAGATGTAGACTAAGTGACATTTAACTTAAGGAGAATTCAAACTGAAATAAAAGTTCTGAACTTTTTTTTTTAATGGAGCAATATGTTTTGTTCTGCACATGCCTATAAGTTCTTGCGCCAATATTGCAAAAGATATTGGCATAATAAACTTGTGATTTTTGAAAATAAACACCAATGGGTGTACTTAAAATTGTTTTCACGCAAGATTCACACGGCTTTCACCCAAGATTCATATATTTTAAAAAATGTATGAATCTTAGGTGAAAGTTCTGTAAATTTTATGTGCAAACATTTATAAATAGACCTCCAAGCATGTCCAGGAGAGGTGAGCAGGAAAGGCTGACTAGCAGTGTATGTGATTAAAAACAAAAAATATGAAGACAGATGCGCTCACCCACTAAATCAACCATATAAATAAATAACAGTCAAAAAATTGCATCATCATGATATAAACGTGAATCTAAAAACTTCATAAAATGTATAAAGTGCAAAAGGGTACCAAATATATATAACAAAATACCAAACAATGCAAAAAAAAAAATATATGTAACAAAATGCCCAATAAAAAAGTGGAGAAAGTTTGTAACTCAAACAAAAATATAATCAATCAAAAATTGGGACTATGTTACATATAAGTTTATTACATTTTTGATTGATTTTATTTTTGTGATTGAGTTACATACTTTCTGCACGTTTTATTGGATATTTTGTTACACACACACACATATATATATATATATACCGGTATATATATATATACATATATATATATATATATATATATATATATATATATATATGTATATATATATATATATATATATATATATATGTATATATATATATATATATATATACACACAGTGGGGACAGAAAGTATTCAGACCCCCTTAAATTTTTCACTCTTTGTTATATTGCAGCCATTTGCTAAAATCATTTAAGTTCATTTTTTTCCCCTCATTAATTTTTGTAGATTTATTAAAAAAGAAAAACTAAAATATCACATGGTCCTAAGTATTCAGACCCTTTGCTCAGTATTTAGTAGAAGCACCCTTTTGATCTAATACAGCCATGAGTCTTTTTGGGAAAGATGCAACACGTTTTTCACACCTGGGTTTGGGGATCCTCTGCCATTCCTCCTTGCAGATCCTCTCCAGTTCTGTCAGTTTGGATAGTAAATGTTGGTGGACTGCCATTTTTATGTCTCTCCAGAGATGCTCAATTGGGTTCAAGTCAGGGCACTGGCTGGGCCATTCAAGAACAGTCACAGAGTTGTTGTGAAGCCACTCCTTCATGATTTTAGCTGTGTGCTTAGGGTCATTGTCTTGTTGGAAGGTAAACCTTCGGCCGAGTCTGAGGTCCTGAGCACTCTGGAGAAGGTTTTCGTCCCGGAATACCCCTGTACTTGGCCTCATTCATCTTTCCCTCGATTGCAACCAGTCGTCCTGTCCCTGCAGCTGAAAAACACCCCCACAGCATGATGCTGCCACCACCATGCTTCACTGTTGGGACTGTATTGGACAGGTGATGAGCAGTGCCTGGTTTTCTCCACACTTACCGCTTAGAATTAAGGCCAAAAAGTTCTATCTTGGTCTCATCAGACCAAAGAATCTTATTTCTCACCATCTTGGAGTCCTTCAGGTGTTTTTTTAGCAAACTCCATGCTGGCTTTTCATGTGTCTTGCACTGAGGAGAGGCTTCCGTCAGGCCACTTTGCCATAAAGCCTCAACTGGTGGAGGGCTGCAGTGATAGTTGACTTTCTACAACTTTCTCCCATCTCCCAACTGCATCTCCGGAGCTCAGCCACAGTGATCTTTGGGTTCTTCTTTACCTCTCTCACCAAGGCTCTTCTCCCCCGATAGCTCAGTTTGGCCGGATGGCCAGCTCTAGAAAGGGTTCTGGTCGTCCCAAACGTCTTCCATTTAAGGATCATGGAGGCCACTGTGCTTTTAGGAACCTTAAGTGCAGCAGAATTTTTTTGTTAACCTTGGCCAGATCTGTGCCTTGCCACAATTCTGTCTCTGAGCTCTTCAGGCAGTTCCTTTGACCTCATGATTCTCATTTGCTTTGACATGCACAGTGAGCTGTAAGGTCTTATATAGACAGGTGTGTGGCTTTCCTAATCAAGTCCAATCAGTATAATCAAACACAGCTGGACTCAAATGAAGGTCTGGAAACCATCTCAAGGATGATCAGAAGAAATGGACAGCACCTGAGTTAAATATATGAGTGTCACAGCAAAGGGTCTAAATACTTAGCACCATGTGATATTTCAGTTTTTCTTTTTTAATAAATCTGCAAAAATGTCAACAATTCTGTGTTTTTCTGTCAATATGGGGTGCTGTGTGTACATTAATGAGGGAAAAAATGAACTTAAATGATTTTAGCAAATGGCTGCAATATAACAAAGTGTGAAAAATGTATTATATATATTTAGATTTCCACTTTTTTACTTTATATAATAGCAGTGTACAGTATTTGATCCTAATCGTGAGGAACCATGAAGAAACAATTTTTGGTACATAAATATTCAATGTTTAGTGAAGTTATAAAACTGCAATTAAGGAAAATACTATGGATGCACAAATAAGTTGCTAGCCCAAAAACTCTCCCGTCAGCCATCTTTGTCCCTATGTCATACTTATGAATAGAATAAAATATTTGATTCAGTACATACTGTAAATGGTCAGCATTAAAGTGTATGTATAGACATTTTTTTTGTGCTGTGTTCTTTGTGTACCAGTTGGGAAATTTCTCAACAGACTCAACATAATGTTAGTGGAAATCTCCAAAATTGAGGGGAATTTCCCTTCTTAGTTGGAACAGGTGCCTTCATCAGAAGATTTCCCCTTAAGTCTTGCATTGGGGAGACCTGTAAAATGTGGGATTCCCCCTCACTTGCTTTGACCGCAATGGTTACCACTGTAAATAGAGTGGAGACTCTCTTCAGCGGGGACTCAGACAGCAATAAAAACTTGACAAAAAGTCTTAAAATAAAAAATGGTTTACCTAGAGATACACTTTAATTATCTTGCTACATTCACTGCTGGGGTCCTGAGTCTGGTTCTCACCAGGCACTGTGCATGGGTTTCCTCACACATTTTAAAATATACCGGTAGGTTGATTTGCTATAAAAAATGTTTTCCTATTGTGTGTGCAATCTGGAAAATTAAAACAGTAAATAAATGTTTTCTCGTGTGAGCATGAAGGAAGATAGATAACCAGTGTCAGCTAAGACGTAAGCAAGAATTGTTTGACTGTAACCTCTTGACAGCAGACCTTAGCTTTTGTACTAATACAGGTAAATTGTCAATCATATTTCTCCCTCTTGTCTTACTGCCACCTTAAATGCCAATAGGTGTCATCTGCCATCTTACAGAGATATCTTACAATGCCAGCCAAGTATTGCCATGATAGCACTCCATCTGAATCTAAATGCTAAAGTGTATTTGAAGGTCATGATAAACTTTGAAGCATCCTACACAGAGTCAATTGGGAGAAGAGAAACAAACAGCCACAGGAGAAAATAAATGGGTTGATCACAGCTTGTGATAAAAAGAGGCACTGAAAAACACAAACCTTGGGCACAAATTGACATGTTAATGGTAAGAGAATGCTGTGTTTTCTTCAGCTGTGATGGGTTATGAAGGGGAATTATACAGTTGTCATGTTTCTGTAGCGGGTATTTTAGATAAGCCATTTAAAGGACAGCAGGCATTGTAATTTTGTGTAGGTAACCACTGGGAAATGTCATCAATTTCTTCGTCTGCTGACAGAAGCATATAGAATTCTTATATCTAAAATTGTTGATAATATGGCTTTTTGATATGTTTGAAGTAAACCTCTCCTGCACTGTTATGCCATGTCTAGAGATATAATGATTGGGATAAATATGTTGGAAGGTGCTGATAATACCAGGCTTGATTACCACATGCACATTGTTATTGACAGAATATTCCGAATTAATGTGGACCACCCTCTGTAATTATTATTGCAGAGCCCAACTTGTGTACAGTGCAAATCAAGGAACTTTTTTTCTTGATATGACAAGGACAGTCCTATTTTTCCTTTTGTTCTAATAGACTGGGGGGGAGGGGGAGGTTGATTTAAAAAGGATATCATAATTTGTTCCATGTTATATGCCATAGTATTACTTACTAACATGACCTACATTTTCTAATTCAATTATAAAATGAAGGTTGTAGTATTTTGTGTTGCAAGGCCAAAAATATAGTACAGTACAGTTCTTCTGTAAGGTAGGCTGTGTGTAGAAAAGCATATGCAACGGAACAGTTTGATTTTAGTAAAATGAGTGTGCTGAGGTTTATGTGTCTGTTAGGGCTCGTACACACTAGCGTACATTTTTACCACCCCCAACTACTCCTCTTTAGCTGGGGGATGACCTCTGCTGCTGCAGGAATTATACCACCTCTCACTTTCAGTGGGTGTAACGCAACCCATTGAACTGAATTGGGCCACTTTGCAACCACCTCAAAGCCGCGTGCAATGCACACAGTTTCAGCATGCTAGTGCGGGGTTCAAGGGATAAAGCAGGCAGTGAAGGCAATACATTGCTTCCTCACTGATTGTCAAATGCTCTTTAAAGGACAATCTAAATGCAAATTGCTTTATAGAGATCTACCCTAGTGTTAACTAGCGCTTACATTCTTGCTTGTGGCAAGGCATGTGTGTACTTTGTTTAGGGGAGTAGGCTTATGTTTTACTTAAAAATGCCCTTTAAACACCTCCCACTGTTAATGCAATTTGACCACACTCACAGTTCGGCATGGCATGGCCACTTTCTTCTTTCATATCTTTTTTTTTTTTTTTTTTGGCCGGTGGGGGTTAAAAAAATGATGGGTCCCAGGTGCTACTTGTGCTAGGCACTCCACTGCCACAGAGTTCTCATTGCTTGTTTTTTTACCGCTCCTTTTTTTTTCAGCTTTGGAGCACGTAGCATCTTCGTAAATCACAGTGCTGTGCTTTAAAAATGTGTTTTTTTCCTCCAAACTAGTGTTATGGCCATGTTAAGGTAACACTCTTGATTTATAAATACCCCCAAATGACGTTTTCCTATATGGGTGCTGGGCATTGCATTTCAGTATTAAATTATGTGTATTGCATATTCTTTGCTGACTGGATTATCTGTGCCCTGTATATATTATTTTTTTCTTTTAAGATTCAGTAACACAATTAAACAGAATTTATTACCTATATAGGGGGGACATGCACTGTGTTATCTGTAGCTTATACCAGCACTGTCTTCTAAAATATGACAGGCATGAGACAATTAAAAAATCAACTCTGAAAAGTTCTGAACCGGCTCTAAAAAAAAGTTTTTCCCCTGCATATCATTAATATTTATTTGTTTACGTGTTGCAGGCAAGGAAGCAACATATTACATTTTAGCATTTGCCTATTTTAGATACACTAGTTAGACAACTAATTAGCATGCCTTGGATGCTTTTGAATTCCTCTTAGAAGATTGCTTACTAAATAATTGATACTGTGGATTACTAGAGGCATCAACAGAACATTAGAACATTATTTTGGAAAGCATCATTACAAGTGTTGGCCTTTCATTACCATGAATTAACGTAAATTAGGCTCAACATGAAAATGTAATGCAGAATTAATGCTGTATTTTGGCCATGTGGAAACCTGTCTCACATCCCTAAAAAGCAAGATAATACGAGTGTTTAAAGCCCAGTCCCATCTAACTTCTTCTCCCGCCCAACATTTCCCTTTCTTCCCTTTTTGCAATGCACCTCCCCTAAAAAAAAAAAAAAAAAAAAAAAAAATATTATATATATATATATATATATATATATATATATATATATATATATATATATATATATATATATCTTTTTCTGCCTCACAGGAAGCGTGTTGAATGACACTGGGAAACCAGTGCTGTGACTATGGTTAAAAAGTGCTGAAGGTAGGGTAAAGATTATAGTAAAAACATTTAAAAATATATATTTTAACCAGGTCTAGATTGTATTATATAAAAAAAGAAACAAACAAAAAAAAAAAACTCAAATAGAGTTTTAAAATAGAATTGTGTTTTAAATAAGCATTTATATCTGCTGCTTCTTTGCAAAGCACAATGTAGTAAACTTTGAATGAATATATATATAAATATACGGTATATGACAAAACATAGAAAAAAGTAGTACATATTTTGACAGTGCTGTACCTTGTTATGGTGTCAGAAGTGTTAGATGTCACCCAGGGTGCTCACTTATGCAGGTTGAGGGGCTCAAGGATGTCTGTAATGAGTGGAAAAAAATGTTTTTACAGTTTTTTGGCAACTTTTGGACTGAGTTCTTTCTGGTGCCCAGAGGCTTTGTATTGGGTATTTTACTAGAAACCAGCATCCTCAAAGTGCAGGTGTGCATAGTCCTTTTAGTGTAAAAGCTGTCTAGTGTCTTTTCTAGCACCAGGAAGAGGTGATCAGACCAAGTCATCGCCTGAGAAAAGTATTAGGAGACTGTGGGGTTTATTTACTAAAGATGGAGAGTGCAAAATCAGGCTCACTTCTGCATAGAAACCAATCAGCTTCTAACTCCAACTTGCTCAATTAGGTTTTGGCAATAAAACCTGGAAGCTCATTGGTTTCTATGCAGAAGTTAGCCTGATCTTGCACTCTCCAGCTTTAGTAAATAAACCCCTTTATGTGATTACGCAGGAGTCTGTGCAAGTCCAGGCTGGGCAGTTTGTCACAAGACTGAATGCAATAACATGGTGAGTCCATGCAGAGACAGACTCTGGGACTATATTGCCTGGATAGCTATGTAAATGGAAAATTTGGTGTTGTAATGCTTAAAACCCCTGCAAGGATAACTCTCTGTGTGATTTTTTTTAACTTTAATTTTGAATAAAGATGGACAAAAAGCCCTGAAACATACTTCTTTGGCTACACTGAAGTTTATGAAAAGCACTACACTTGAGCTGATCATCACAATACATATTTGTATGTAGACAAATAGAAAAATATAGATTGTTTAATCTTATTGCTGTTTGTTTAAATACTGTAGTGTAGTTTTATAGATTAATTATGACATTTATATGGAATTGCACTGTATTTCAAATTTCCCCTGTCCTACTGCACAGCCTTCTTTACTGGTATACTTTGCTTCTTTTAATGGATGTGGGCATTATACAAAAAAAAAAAATAGAGTTTTATAGATCTATAAAAAGTAGTATGCTTAAAGGAGAAGTGTGGGATTACAAAAGACACATATGCATACTGACATATGTGGATGCAGCATTGGTTTGATGATGCCCCTCCAGCTTTTAATGGATCGCCAGGCTATGCAGGGCCGGGGGTGGCTACATTCTGAGAGGCTGAACCAACTGCTGGTCAGGGTTCCCGACGTTATTGTTGGGATCCCTGCAGAGCCTGGACTGGCTTTGTGGCATCAGCTGACAGCAAGCTTTAGCCACTGTCTGCTGAATCTGGATCAAAGGAGTGCAGAACTAAGTGCACCCCAGTGACCCAGAAAAGAAGTATGGTCCATATTACTCTTTTAACTAGTTCCCTGCCCAACCTATTGTAAGATGATGGCTGGGCAGGACCGCTCTTGTTCTGGGAGGATGTCATATGACGTCCTCCCATTCTTGCCATGAATGCGTGTCCCCGGGGGCGCACATCACGGCAATCAGTCATGAGCTGTGTCCCTTGGGCACAGCCTAACACAAAGCAGGGTAAAGAGCTAATGACATTGGCTCTTTACCATGTGATCAGCTGTGCCCAAATCAACTGTCACTGTCTGAGGAAAGGAAAGCCGATAATCGGCTTTCCTGTAACAGGGGACATTTACACTAATAATCAGTGCATTCCCATCAGTGCCAATTAGTGTTGCAGCATATCAGTGCCCATCAGTGCAGCATATCAGTGACCATTAGTGCTGCCTTATCAGTGCCCATCGGTGCTCCCTTATCAGTGCCTCTTCATCAGTGCAGCCTCGTCAGTGCCTTTCAATGCAGCCTATCAGTGCTCATCAGTGCAGCCTCATCAGTGCACATCAGTGAAGAAGAAAAACTACTTATTTGCAAATTTTATAAGAAAGAAAGAAAAAGTATTTTTTCCCCCCAAATTGTTGGCCTTTTTTCATTTGCTTAGCAAAAAATAAATAACCCAGAGGTGAATAAATACCACCAAAAGAAGTCTCTACCTGTCCCAAAAAAATAAAACACATTTCAAATGGGTGCAGTATTGCATGACTGCGCAATTGTCATTCAAAGTGTAACAGCACTAAAAGCTAAAAATTGGCCTAGGCAGGAAGGGGGTAAAATTGTATTGAGGTGTTCAATACCAACTCAAGCTGTTTAACCCCTTGATGCACACAAAATGCAAATATGCGGCCTTTGGCTTCAAGGGGTTGTACTGGGGTGATGCAGCTGCAGGCATCACCCCGGTACTGTTTTTCAGAGCCGGCAGTTGGCTTTCTTGTAAAAACAACCAATGCTGTTATTACAAGCAACGGGAGGCATCGTTCCCCCCCGCCACACACTGCCTTCCAAGGCTCACCTGGGCCTCGGGTCTCGGATCTAGTAACCCAGAAGAGATGTCATGACATCACTTCCGGTTAACTGGAGCCTTAAAGGCACCAGATTTTTTTAAAAAATGTCAGTATTCAAAACAGCCAAACTTGGCATTTTTGAATGCTTTTAAGTGCAAAGGAGGGATTTGTGATCTTATAGACCCCGGATCCCTCCAAAAAAATACCTGACACATGACTATTGCTATCACAAGGGATGTTTGCATTCCTTATGACAGCAATAAAAGTGATTACAAAAAAACATTTAAAAGGACAGTGTAAAAAAATAAAAAAAATAAGTGAAAAAAAAAAAAAATTTAAAGAGCCCCATCCCTCCGTGTTCATGTGCAGAAGCGAACGCATAAGCAAATGTAAACAGTGTTCAAACCACACATGGGAGGTATCGCTGCTATCATTAGAGCGAGAGCAATAATTCTATCTCTAGACCTCCTCTGTAACTCTAAATAGGTAACGGTTACGGTAATGGAGATTTTTAAGTACCATAGTTAGTTGCTTTTCCACAAGTGTGTACAATTTTAAAGCATGACATGTTAGATATCTATTTACTTAACTAATTTGCATAACTTCATCTTTCACATTATACAAATAAAAAAATTGGGCTAACTATACTGTTGTTTTTTTTAGTTAATTCATAAAAAATTTCCCCAAAAATTGTGTTTGAAAGACCGCTGCACAAATACAGCGTGACATAAAATAAAATTGCAACGACCGCCATTTTATTCTCTAGGGTCTCTGCTAAAAAAAAATAAATTATATACATATATATATATATAATATTTGTGGATTCTAATGCTGCGTGCACACGAGTGGACTGTTCGACCGGACTGGTCTGACGGACCGAGTCCGGCAGGCAATTCGACCGTGTATGGGCTTCATTGGACCTGCAGCAGACTTTTTCAGTCGAAAATCTGACAGACTTTAGATTTGGAACATGTTTCAAATCTTTCCGATGGACTCGAGTCTGGTCGAAAAGTCTGCTCTTCTGTATGCGAGTCCGACGGGCGAAAACCGACGCTAGGGGAGCTATTGGCTACTGGCTATCAAGTTCCTTATTTTGGTCCGGTTGTACATCATCACGTATGAATTCGTCGGACTTTGGTGTGATCGTGTGTAGCCAAGTCTGTTTGTTCGGAAAGTCCATCAGAACTCCGCCGAAAGTCCGTTGGACCAGTCCGGTCGAAAAGTCAGCTCGTGTGTACGCGGCATAAGTCATTTTCTAGCAAAAAATACTGATCTTAACTTGTAAGCAACAAGTGTCAGAAAAAGGCTTAGGTGTGAGGGGGTTAACCACTTTCACCCCCTTCTTGCTCAGATCACTTTCCAGTTTTGAATGACATGCTAAACCAATGAAAAAGACCAAAAATTAAAAAAAAAACATGTTCTTTATAAATTTAAGACAAAATGTATTCTGCTACATTTATTTGGCAAAAATAACCCAACTTAGTGTATATTGTTTAGTCTGTGTAAAAGTTCTAGTCTACAAACTATGGTATATTAGGGGTACTGAATTAAAATTCACATCGCTCCAATCAGTAAAATGTTCACCAATTTCACAATCCAGTTTTTACACGTGTCCTCCATCCCCCTGCATATCGCAACCCCCCCCCCCCTTACATCACAATTTCCCCTTTACAGCAGTGTTCTAACCCCCCCCTTCACAGTGGTGTCCTCTGCTCCCCTTCACAGCACCCTCCCTCACAGTGGTGTCCTCTGCCCCCCTAAACATCACAGCCCCCACAGCTATTCCCCCTCTTCACATCACAGACCCCTCTGCAGCTCTGCTACTCTTTCACATCACAGCCCCCTGCAGCTCTGGCCCCACTGCACATAACAGCTCCCTGCAGCTTTGGCCACCACCATCTAGTTCCTCCAATTAGGAGCTGGTTCTTTCTCCCTGGCTTGGCTACTGTCATTATCACAGCAGAGCAGAGAGAGGGAGGCAGAACAGTTCTACACACAGAGTGGAAGGCAAAGTAGCACTAGATGGAGAGCAGGAGCTACTAGAATTAACTCTTCATATTCTTAAAACTGGTGATTGGCTGCTAGGATCACCCTGCTTTTTCATAGCCTAGCCACATAGAGGCCCAACATCCAACATTCCCTTAGACATTCTAGGGGCAAGCATTAGGCCTCATTCACACAAGGCGGACTCCGTTTCCACGGAGCCCGCCTCGGTCCGCTGGCTCAGCGGGAGATCTCTTCATTGATCTCCGCTGAGCCGGCGGATGACAGGTCCCTCTCTGCTCACTGAGCGGGGAGGGGCTTGTCAGGCGCCGCTGCTGCCTATGGAGGGATCGGATGAAAATGGACAGCATGTCCATTTTCATCCGATCTCACCCGATCCGATCCGCCAGCGACGGATCTGGACGTAGGGCCATCCGTCTGCTTTTAGCGGATCGGACCGGGTCGGATGTTAGCGGACATGTCTCCGCTAACATCTGTCGCTCCATAGGCTAACATGGAGCGCCTGTTCAGGTCCGCCATCAAAACTGACAGGCGGACCTGAGCGGTCCAATCGTGTGAAAGGGGCCACTCATTTCTTGATTATGTATCACATTTTTGGAGGCTCTGGAGCACCAAGACAGTGAGAACACCCACATAATAGCCACATTTTGAAAAGCAAACAACACTATTTTCATCATCTTTGCTGAAGCCTAATTTTGTCAAAACACCCTCGTACAGCAACACATACAGCAATAAAAGTCTGGCAGGGTTCTAGTTTCCCTGTATGTTACTGTAAGTATGGGAATGGGTTCAAATCCTTCACCACATTATCCAAAACCTAAAAAAAGTAAAAAGGTTTTGCCTGGACAAGTGGACATACACTTTAATGCCCGTTCACAAGTGGCATATACTAAACACTGAAAGCCCTCTCTGCCAATCTTAGAATAAAGCCACAATAAACCTAAAAATCAGTCCTATGATAAATTATGTGTAAGATCAGGATGTTGCAATTGTTTTTTGTATTTTTATATCCACGGACAGAATTGTGACGATACAGTGACACAGAGGGCTGTGTGGATTGGAAATTAGCACAAATTATCATTTTCTGTTTAATGAGCTGATTGAATGTATGGGTGCAATCAGTGTAATTGTGAACACATTTATAAACAAATGCTGCTGGTGTCTTTTTCCTTAGTGCAGTTGTTCACTGGCTCCGCAGAATTCCTTTTAAGCACGGAATTATTATGCTCTATGCAACCATAGCCTCAAAATCAACTCTAATTTGTCATATTACTCTGAATTAAATGTTTACTTTTGAAACAAAGCTGAGTTATCACCCTCCAGCAAATAGATGCTCACTGTAATTAAACAGTTAGGTTTAAGGTTTTAAATCAGCCTTTCAAATAAAACATGGATTTCATAATATTTAAATATAATTTTTCTACTCTACGTTATTCAGCCCTAACCTAATATTACATTGCAGCTGCTATACAGTATAATGAATTAAGATCAGTGTATGACCAGCTTTAAAGTCACCTAATCCCAAAATCTTCCAAATTAAGCCCGCAGATGCAAAATACACTTTCAATTCAACTCTATGGAGATTCTCTAATCTATGCACCAGCAGAGTACAAACCCACTATGGGCCCTTTCACACAGGTAGTCAGGGGTGGTAAAAACTGGTGGCAAAGCCACAGTTTTACCACCCCCAGGCTGCACACCCAACTCCTAACAGTACAGCCAGACAGGTCTGGTTTCATGTTACAACTGTTTTGCTACATTACAAGGTTAAATCCTCCACACCACCTGCCAAATGCCCTCTGAAAAGTCATATGTATGCAAATCACTCTTCAGAGGACACCGCAAGTGTGAAAAAGGCCTGTATGGAGAGTGTATTACATATTGCTTATGGCTTGGCTGTTTCCTGGGCAATATCTTGCTGGGTTTTGCTACCAATGTAGTGTGACATTGGATGTTGCGTATACGCATGTTTTCTGTATGTTGTTGCACTTCAGGAGTAGGACAGCCCATTCATTTCAGTGGGCTGCTTACATGCCGTAAAGAAGCTCATGTATCTTTTTGAGTTTCACTCTTTGTACGCCTTTGTTGGAACATATTCTAACAATGATTGGCACTGCGAGCATGAAAAATTGTGCAATTTTTCACGAGTTGTTGTGCTATGCTAGTGTGATTGGGGCCTAATACTTGCAGGTGTCTGTGGGCAGAGATGCTGCAATAGAAGTGTAACAATTCCACTTTAAGGCAACAGATTCATTGGCATGCCTAACAGCTAAGGCTCTGTTTCCACTAGTGCGACTTGTCATGCGACTTTGGACACATAAAGTCTCATGGCAAGTCACAGCCCATTGATTTCAATGGCACCCGTTCCAATCTATGCGACTTAAAGTTGCAGCGACTTTGAAAAGGTGCCTGCACTACTTTCATGTGACTTTTGATGCAACTTTGTCTCAGAAAAGTCAGATCAAAGTCGCACTCAAAGTGGCATCAAAGTCACACTCCAAAGTCGCACTTTGTTTGTATAGTTCAGCTACTTTGATATCACTGGACTAGAAACTTCAGACAGTAGCCAGGTTTGAAGACAGCTTTGTGTGCCATGCATAAAGCATTTAGCGTGCTCTGCATTTTAAAATGTAACAGTATAAATTGCATCAAAGTAGAAAAACAACAAAAAAGTAACATATTTTGATAAATAATTTTAAAAAAATTTAAAGCAGCATATTGTTTTTCTCACTGTGCATTTTGAGGAATTATCTTCTGACTGTTAATGAATGTTTAACTCCCACACAATTCTCAAATTGCACGTACAAAGAACTGGTAGTTATGTAATGCAATAATCATACCACGCTACAAAAAAGTTGAAGTTGCTAAACAGACAGTTACATAATTTCAGGTGCTAAAAAGTATTTTAGTACTATAATATCATTTAAGGTTAATTGTTCTGGGAAAAAAAATCATTAAGGCCTCATGCACACTGGGCATCAAAAACACAACTTTTAAGGGTTTTTGACTTTATTTTCTGCCTCTAAACATCCCTTTATTTTAGCCTATGTGGTTGATTTTCTAAAGCTGGAGAGTGCAAAATATGGTGCAGCTCTGCATAGAAACCAATCCGCTTTCATTTGTTTATTTTGTCAAAGCTTAATTGAACAAGCTGAATTTAGAAGCTGATTTTCTAACATGCACAGCTGCACCAGATTTTGCACTCTCCAGATTTAGTAAATCAACCCCTATGTGTCTTTGCATATATAGACATTTAGAGGTAGGAGTGTTTAGAAGCAGAAATAACAATCGCTTGCACGTTCAGGAAAGGAACACTTTGGTGTCCTTTTATGAAACTGAGATCAGCGGCGATCCCGAGTCTCACCGCTGATCTCAGCGCTTTACCAGTTTATGAAACTGAGATAATCAGCGGAGAACATGTTCTCCGCTGATTATCTCAGCACAGTGAGAATTCACAGAAACGGCCAGTTTATGAAGGTGCGATCTCCACACCTCACTGGCGATCTGTGACAGAATTCTCACTTTCTGATTCACCATTTCAGAAGTGGAGAATCAGAGTGAGAAGCCTGAAACTGGCTGATATTCTGGAGAAAGAAAGAAGTCTTTTGACTTCTTTCTTTCACCAAACAGTCAGAGAACACCTTCCCCACCATTACACACCCCAAAACCAGCAGGATAGGAATTTATAGTGTATATATATATATATATATATATATATATATATATATATATATATATGTATATATATATATATATATATATATATATATATATATATGTATATATATATATATATATATATATATATATATATATATATATATATATATATATATATGTATGTATATATATATATATATATATATATATACACACATACATACATATATATATATATATATATATATATATATATATATATATAAATATATATATATAGCTATATATAGATACATATATATATATATATATATATATATATATATATATATATATATATATATATATATGTATCTATATATAGATATATATATATTTTTTTTTAGATGTTCACGTCTCTGGCTGGGTTCACACTTGTGCGATGCGTGAACCAGCGTGATTCCTGTGCGGGTTTTCACATCGCTCCTACATTGACATCTGCGCACCACTGCGGGTGTCAATGTAAAGTTAATGACACCCCCAGATCATTTCACAGATCGCAGTGCGAACTATGTAATGGTGCAGGAATCGGATCGCATGGGTGTTCACACCCATGCGATCCGATTCCAGTGCGGACCAAATAAAGGGTCCTGTACCATTTTGGTGCAAATGCAATATGATTTAGGGCCAGTTCCCACTGCTGCGGTGTCCGAGATCGGATGTGATTCGCACCGCAGTGCAAAATCACATCCGATCTCTGTGCGATGCGATTTCAGCCATACAGATAGTATTGCTAAATTTGCATTGCCCTCGGACCAAACTCTTACAGGACCCTTTTTTTGGTCCACAGCAGAATCGGATTGCATGGGTGTTCACACCCATGCGATTCGATTACTGTCCGAGTTTGCAGATCGCACTGCGATATGCAAACTGATTTGGGGGTGTTAACTTTTAGGCCCAGTTCACACTTGTGCGATGCCGGACATTGCACAGGCATCGCATGTTATTTGCAGCACACTGCCATTCACATTACATGCGATGTCTGTGCGGTGCGATATTAGCTGTACAGATAGTATGGCTGATATCGCACCGCATTCGGTGCAAACACGCACAGGACCCTTTTTTCTGTTCGGACCAGAATCGGATCGCATGTGTGTTCACACATATGCGATCCGATTCATGTCCGAACTGTCAGTTCGCAGTGCGATATGCAAGCTGATCTGGGGGTGTCCTTAACAATGTATTGACACTCCCCAGCGATTCGCATATGGCAGTGTGAACTGACATGCGAGTCGGTGCGATGCGGGAACCCGCAGTGGATTCGCAGTGTTCTCGCATCGCACCAGTTTATCAATTTTTATGTTTATCTATAATGAAATATATTTTATTTTAATTTATTAATAAATATTTATACTTGTATACTTTATTAAAATTATTTTTTTAATGATTATAAATGTATTTTGCATTTATATGAATGGTGTATAGCTGCATTACATATGTGCATTACATTCATTTACTATACACCATTCACATTTAAATAGGAACATGTATGATCTTTAAATATTGATAAAAACAATGTTTTTTTTATAATTAGGTTAATGTATATTGTGTAGGGGGAATTTATCTTTATTATTTTATTAATATGTTGGGGAATAATGTGTGCTGATTTGTGTTAAACTTTTGTATTTTGTGGTTCCTCATACTGTAATCCCGCTATATCACACGAGATTACAGTGAGAGGAGCCGTTCTCAGGAGTTCCCGGCGTTTGTAGATCGCTCCTCAACTCAACATGAGAAGCGATCTACACACTTTCATAAACAGGCACTCAGAGGAGAGCGATCTCCTCTGAGAATGCCTGAGAACTGAAAAGCGGTATTTTACCGCACTTTCATAAAAGGACACCTTTGTCAGGAAAAAAAAAAAGCTGAAAGCACATAAATGCTTGCATACATGCCTAAATGCTAGGTGAGTTTAGTGCTTGAGCCTTCATTCATTCAGTAGCTAGAATAAATTAATATGATGGCCAATGAAATGAATACATGCCTAAATGCCTGCTCCTGCTTCTTCTCCTGCCAGGAGAGAAGGTGTTCAGAGGAGCTGGGCAAACACCTAGTGTGATTAAGGCCTTAATGCTATGGTCATATGTCAGTGCTGTATTTACATCTTAGGAGCCTAATAGCACAGATTACCTGGTGCCTTAAATGTATCTAAAGCCAAAACTTGAGTTGTGAAGGGATAGATCCAACTTCTTAAGCTATAATAAGCATCAGGAACATACCCCAGCATTTATAGCCATGCAGGGATGTAAATCACCTTAATTCAGTCACCATGCAATGTGTCAAAGCTAGAGTTGCCACCTCATCCCTTTAAACCCGAACACATATTGATTACACAGGTTCTGTGGCTGATTAAGGTGGTAATTAAACTCACTTGGTGCCTTATCTGCACTAAATTAGTCTCAGAACCTGTGTAATTCATATGTGTTCGGGTTTAAAGGAATGAGGTGGCAACCCTAGTCAAAGCAGATGTTGATTGTCCAAAAACCTGATGAGACGTTACATTCTGTAGATGTGTTAGGGTGGTATTTAAGATAAGTGGCAACACATTTCACTGTGCTTGGTGCATTACCAAATTTTGAAGTAAAGTTGGTTACACACAGGCTGGAAATCAGTCCAAAAACTGTTGGTTTGGCCGGAACCAGCCGACTTTCGCCTACGTGTACAGCTCCTTGTCTGACAGAAGATGATCTCACGACCAACCTCTGTCAAATGAACATGCTGGAAAACCAGCACCCAAACAGCGCCCTCTGCTCATGGTTGCAAGCCCTGATCCCTGTGTTCTGGTGGGGGGCTGTCCCCCTGCCAGAACACAATAGCTAAGCGGGAAGGTCACTAACATCAGATGTGTAAGTATGGTGATCTGTAAGTTTTTTTTTTTGTCCTGTCCGCTGGGTTGAGCGAAAAAACTTCAGATGTGTACCTAGCATAACACATGTGTTTTATGGCATGTTGGCATTATGCAATGGTGTGAACTTACTAGGACTAAAAAACTAGGAATGAGGTGAAAGAAGTCACGCTGAGGAGAAGACACTGGGTGCTCTAGCATATTAGCTACAGTCATTTATGTCACTAGGTACAGTGCAGCCACTGTCTGTCTATTCCAGCGTCTCCTCATTGGTATACTGCACCCACATGTAAATGTGAACCCAGTGGGGGATATTGCAGGTGCAAGAACAGGTACATATAAGACTTTTGGGAGTTTCTGGGAAAGGGAGGTAATTTAAAAGATAAATGTATTAAAAGTTCAGTATCCTAAAGCCACTTTACTAAAACCAACTGCTACAGGCACTTAGGGGTGGATTTACACAAAAGCAACTTTCTGCCATTAAGTCTGATATCCATGCATGTTCAGATAGACAAAGCTCTTTCATTTCCCAATAGTGTCTAAACTTTCCTATTTCCCCATGAAGCATGCCTTTTGGCCTATGGGGCAATTTGCTATAGTGTTGGGGCAATAAGAATGTGTGTGTGTTTGTGCATATGAAAACTGCCAATAATTTGGGTTTAAAGGCAGAAAGATTTTGTAGTTTTAGTATAGTGCTTTAAATTAAAGGGGTGAGAAGTCACCTAAAGAAGCAGCAACATTGTACAGAAACTCTCAGGCTGCAGCATTGTACTACATTTTGACTGTACATGTGTACGCAAGGCTGTTCAGTTCATTAATTCAGTGCTGACATTTAGGAGGCAATCAGAAAGGGTTAGAACCCCTACCAATAGGAATTTTTGCAAGCCATGTAAATCCAACCTGCACAAGCAATTTAAAATGGTGGTAAACGTTAACAGTAATGCTTGTGAACACGGTTATACGACTCAAAAAAAGGTCAAATGCTTTTATATACTTTCAGAAATATATTAATGTTTTATAATACATTTACCATGCATATTCAATGAATTAACATGAGTTTCCTGACTTGTATATAGGAATAAAAGCAGCTCAAATGGAGCATATTAGGTTATGCTGAGTTTGCAAGCAACCAAATGCGTTGCCTGCAAAAAGCGACGATAAGTGCCAGTTGAAACTGCTCATGTTATTCCGTTCAAAATCCAAGTACCTTATTCCACATCCATCAAAAAAATGTTTTACAAATGCATGTCAGCAGCAAAATACAAACACTCATATACTCAAGCCCTTACAGCCCTGAAGGAGTGATTTCTTGCACACTATAGCATTTATAGATTTGCAAAGGCTGGAAGATGAAACTATTGTTTTTACAGGCTGAATCAATCTGAAATCTGGGTCCCAGGGCAAAGAGTTAAGACTTTGAATTTAAGATCACTTTACCTTTTTATATCCAGTAGTGAAAGCACATAGTCTCAGTTGAGATTACAGTAGTAAAGTCTGTAAAATGTGTCAATCGTAAAGGTATTGCATTTAATTCCTGGAATTTATCAGTTGAATAGACCCTGGAAAGGAACAAATATGTTTTTGCATCATAGATATATAATTGTAGAATCTTAGCGCTTGTAGAGTGCAACATGGGACAGGTATGTTTTATCTCCAATTCTGCAGGCTCTTGATAAGGAGTAAGTTTTCATAATAATGTCTGGGTGGGGGAAGGAATAAATGTTAGGGGATATATTTTAATTTTTATTGTTTTGGGGCTGAGCTCTACTGGATCAGCAATAACAACTAAGGTACATCACTTTTTGCACATTACAATGTTTTAACAGGGTTTCTTTGGTTTTGACTGTGAGCAGAAAGTTAGTTTTCAAACTCAGTCAAGTCAATATCTGTAGCAGACCACGTACACAGCATGATGTAATGTGTTCAGGTTATTCATGAAAAATGTTATTGAAGTGCTAATTCATTTTTTGGTAGGAGAGTGGAAGATTTGTATAATGTGATAGCATTCAGAATAATGACACAGTAATCCTATATTCTATAAGGCAGATTATGTCCTCACAGTTGAAAATACAAAGTTCATTCTTTTATCTAATTCTCATTAGAGGTTACTGAACTTGGAGGGTTTCATTGTAAGGGTGTTGTCAAATCTTTCAAAGAAAACTGCCGCTCTACAGATGAAGTAGAGATTATCGAAAACTTCACTTCAGGAGCTAGTAGACAGCTTTTCAAGAAAGGATTTAGTGATGTTAAAGATGAGCATTACAAGCACCCAGCTGGAAAGACAAAGGTTTCATTCACTTCATTTGTATGAGATAGAAAACTTATTAAATGATTCTAGAGAATATCATCTAATTCTGTGCAGCTGAATGGCATCCATTAAGTGGTTGTTTTAATTAGAGATGTTCTGTAATATGGCATAACTCCACTACCTGATACATTTGACATAGGACAGGGCAGTGAAATCCTCAACTTTGGAAATAAGTGAACAAAATTTTGCTTTATTATGCGTGTTCCATATTTTGGGCGTCTGTATCATTACCGGTTTGAAAATTACTATTTTTTTTTCTTGTCTGAACAGACGTTGATAACATGATATACAGTTCCCCAATAACAGCACACAAACTTGGTATACTTAGTGAAAGATACAAGATTTAAATGAGACAAACTAGGCCTTGGCAAAGCTACAAGGATTATCGGGGATCAGTGTTTATCACAGCAGTAATTGCTGGCTGTGTGGAAAGCCATAAATAGGTGTGGCTGCCAGTGAACGGGGCTGGCGGCCGCACCTAGCCACTCACAGCTGCAGCAGGAATCAGAAGATTCTTACCTCTACAATTCACACTGGCCCAAATCGCTGGTGTGAATGTAGCCTTAAAACAGAACTAAATCCACAAATTTTAACTGATTCCCAAAACATTTACATTCAAGGCATGCCATACCATCAACCAAACTATGATGTCATCAAGTGGCTGGTGTCATAAATGATCACATGCAGCACCATGACAACTGCATATTAAACAGAAGCTAACATGGCCGCTTTCTTGGCTAAAGGATAGGAGGGCTAAGTTCTGCTTTAACGGGGAGTCACCAAAATAGGAACAATCTCTATTAAAAGTAAAGAAAAAAAAATGTTATTTTCACTTTAATACTTTCTGCAGCCGAACTTACAATCAAAACTACTCTATAAATGAGCACAAGGGCTTTCATCTATTGTTTTATTTGATATCTCTGTGCTACCTGGTACTACCATCCAATTTCGTGTAGAACTGGGTCTCTACAAGCTGTGTAACAGGAAAGACAACCTCTGAGGAGGCACACCTAATTTTATAAGGCATGCTTTCTTTCCCTGACCACCAATGTAAGAATGAAAATGCAGAGAATCAGCCGCAAATATCAAGGAAGGAAGCTTTATGGCCAATGGGAATAATGTCCTATGGCTATGGCCAGCAGGAGGAAGAATCCCCTTACATTAATAGTCATTGGGAATAATGTTAAATTTTTTATTGACTTTGGGCATTCTTCCTCCCACTGACCTTAAACCTAAGGGGCATTTCTTAAACTGATTGTCCGTGAGAAAATGCAGGGAGGCACCTAAAATATCAGTGATATTTGCACTACTTGTGATTAACAAAAGTCTCCTTCATCTTCTCAATTGGCACCAACGCCTCTACCAAGTGACAGAAGTCTGCTGCTGCTATCAGAAAGGATATCAGTCTGCTCAGCCATGCCCACACAGCACCCTATGGCTAGCTGTACTTAGGGCAGATCACATCCTCCTCCCTGCACTTTGCACACTACTGCAGTAGTCATTGGTGTCCACTTACTAGGTTAGCAGTTTGTAAACATTGCTTTCCATGCTCCATAGATCTGTGATTTACTGTTTCTAGGTTAAGATGATTGTGTGATAGATTTTTGTCTTGGTCAACGTGGTAATATAGCTTTCAGGACTTTATCAGATGGTATGCTTGTTGCACACTGCTTCTGTGTATACATCACATATTTACGGTACTGCTGCCTGATTAGGGTAAGGTGACCAGATTTTTAAAATGAAATCTGGGGACATATTTTTTTTTTTTTATTGGCAAATGGTAAACTATTTTATAAGCATATTTTCCTTAAATTATATATGCAGTGTATGTGATATGTGTTTATGGAATGATTGTATGATAGATACATTATTTCTCACATTTCATCCATGAGCTAAAAAAAAAAAAAAAAAAAAAAAAAAGATACGTCCTAGAATTTTTTGAGATATGACTAGGAAATGTTATGAAGATAAGATAAAAAATAAGAGAAAAAACAGAGTGCAGCGTTCAGGAGTGTGTTACCTAAAGAATGCAGGGCTAAGGAGCACGCTACCTAAAGATGGCAGGGCTAAGGAGTGCGCTACATAAAGAATGCAGGCCTAAGTAGCACTCATGAGCATACTACATAAAGAATGCAGGGCTCAGGAGTGCACTACATAAAGAATGCAGGGCTCAGGAGTGCACTACATAAAGAATGCAGGGCTCAGGAGTGCGCTAACTAAAGAATGCAGGGCTCAGGAGTGTGCTACATAAAGAATGCAGGGTTCAGCAGTGCACTAAATAAAGAATGCAGGGCTCAGCAGTACGCTACATAAAGAATGCAGGACTCAGAAGTGTGATACATAAAGAATGCAGGGCTCAGCAGTGTGCTACATAAAGAATGCAGGGCTCAGCAGTGTGCTACATAAAGAATGCAGGGCTCAGCAGTGCGCTACATACTGTAAAGAATGCAGGGCTTAGCTGTGCCATCTATGCAGCCTCACCAGTGCCCATCAATGCAGCCTGACCAGTTTCCATCAATGCAGCCTCAACAGTGCCCATCTATGCAGCCTCTCCAGTGCCCATCCAATGCAGCCTTACCAGTGCCTATCTATGCAGCCTCACCAGTGCTCATCTATGCAGCCTCACCAGTGCCCATCAATGCAGCCTGACTAGTGCCCATCAACGCAGCCTGACCAATGCCCATCTATGCAGCCTGACCAGTACCCATCTATGCAGCCTGACCAGTACCCATCTATGCAGCCTGACCAGTGCCCATCTATGCAGCCTGACCAGTGCCCAGCAATGCAGCATGACCAGTGCCCAGCAATGCAGCCTGACCAGTGCCCAGCAATGCAGCCTCACCTGTGCCCATCTATGCAGCCTCACCAGTGCAGGGGATCAGAGAGAAGAGAGGAAGAGGAGAGCTGGCTGGATCGTCACATAGGCCGGCATTTTCAGCTGTGACAGCTTTAACTTGATTGGCTGGGCACCCGCCGTCACACAAGTCCTGCCTCCTGGATTGGCTCCTACCTATAGACAGCACATGACCCAGCATTGGACAAGTGTGCTGTCTATCAGAGGAGCCAAACCAGGAGGCGGGACTTTATTTGATGGCGGGCAGCCTGACCAGTGCCCATCAATGCAGCCTGACCAGTGCCCATCAATGCAGCCTGACAGTGCCCAGCAGTGCAGCCTGACCAAAGCCCATCAATGCAGCCTGACCAGTGCCCATCAATGCAGCCTGTAAGTGCCCAGCAATGCAGCCTCACCAGTGCAGGGGATCAGAGAGAAGAGAGGAAGAGGAGAGCCAGCTGGATCATCACACAGGCCAGCATTGCCGGCTGTGACAGCTTTAATTTGGTTGGCTGGGCACCCGCTGTTACATGAGTTCTGCCTCCTGGATTGGCTTCTACCTATAGACAGCACATGACCCGGCATTGGACAAGTGTGCTGTCCAATGCCAAACCAGGAGGCGGAAATTTATGTGACGGCGGTCATTCAGCGATTCAAATTAAAGCTGTCACAGCGGGTGACGCCAGCCTGACACCCCCCAGTGTGTGGTACCCGGGGCAGAGCGCCCCTGTTGGTATGCCACTGGCTTCAATGCCCCCCTCTCTGCCTCAGCACCCGCCCAGGATCGACCTTGCACCTATCAACGTCTCTGCTTGCCGGGGACACAACCAGGGACAGACTTACTCCGGGGACTGTCCCCACAAACTGGGGACGTCTGGTTACCCTAGATTAGGGTGTATGTAGGTTTGACCTGTGTTCATTTATAGTTATAATGCTATAATATGTGCTTAACAAGGGTATCACAAGTGTATTGACAATTCTGAATTATTATGTGCTCAAAGTTAAATAGAACTTGTATATTCAATAACATTCCAATGCACTGAAATTTGAATTAAATATGGTTCTCAAACTGCATCACTACTGTTATGCTAAGATCTTAAAAATCTAAATCAAAAGTGATTGATATGTCACTTCCATGCACAGAGCACAAAAAGGTGAGAGAAGAGCATGCATAGCAAATGAAGGGGTAAGAAACCACTTCTGGACAAGCTGTAATAATTTAAGTGGAATTACAGATATAATATAAATAAACAGTGGGAATGGAAAGTATTCAGACCCCCTTAAATGTTTCACTCTTTGTTATATTGCAGCCCTTTGATAAAATCAAGTTCATTTTTTCCTATTAATGTACACACAGCACCCCATATTGACAAAAAAAAAAAAAAACAGAATTCTTGAAATTTTTGCAGATTTATTAAAAATGAAAAACTGAAATATCACATGGTCCTAAATATTCAGAGCCTTTGCTCAGTATTTAGTAGAAGCACCCTTTTGATCTAATACAGCCATGAGTCTTTTTGGGAAAGATGCAACAAGTTTTTTCACACCTGGATTTGGGGATCCTCTGCCATTCCTCCTTGCAGATCCTCTCCAGTTCTGTCAGGTTGGATGGTAAACGTTGGTGGACAGCCATTTTTAGGTCTCTCCAGAGATGCTCAATTGGGTTTAAGTCAGGGCTCTGGCTGGGCCATTCAAGAACAGTCACAGAGTTGTTGTGAAGCCACTCCTTCCTTATTTTAGCTGTGTGCTTAGGGTCATTGTCTTGTTGGAAGGTAAACCTTCAGCCCAGCCTGAGGTCCTGAGCACTCTGGAGAAGGTTTTCTTCCAGGATATCCCTGTACTTGGCCGCATTCATCTTTCCCTTGATTGTAACCAGTCGTCCTGTCCCTGCACCTGAAAAACACCCCCACAGCATGATGCTGCCACCACCATGCTTCACTGTTGGGACTGTATTGGACAGGTGATGAGCAATGCCTGGTTTTCTCCACACATACCGCTTAGAATTAAGGCCAAAAAGTTCTATCTTGGTCTCATCAGACCAGAGAATCTTATTTCTCACCATCTTGGAGTCCTTCAGGTGTTTTTTTAGAAAACTCCATGCGGGCTTTCATGTGTCTTGCACTGAGGAGAGGCTTCCGTCGGGCCACTCTGCCATAAAGCCCCGACTGGTGGAGGGCTGCAGTAATGGTTGACTTTCTACAACTTTCTCCCATCTCCTGACTGCATCTCTGGAGCTCAGCCACAGTGATCTTTGGGTTCTTCTTTACCTCTCTCACCAAAGCTCTTCCCCCCCGATAGCTCAGTTTGACCAGACGGCCAGCTCTAGGAAGGGTTCTGGTCGTCCCAAACGTCTACCATTTAAGGATTATGGAGGCCACTGTGCTCTTAGGAACCTTAAGTGCAACAGAAATTTTTTGTAACCTTGGCCAGATCTGTGCCTTGCCACAATTCTGTCTCTGAGCTCTTCACGCAGTTCCTTTGACCTCATGATTCTCATTTGCTCTGATATGCACTGTGAGCTGTAAGGTCTTATATAGACAGGTGTGTGGCTTTCCTAACCAAGTCCAATCAGTATAATCAAGCACAGCTGGACTCAAATGAAGGTGTAGAACCATCTCAAGGATGATCAGAAGAAATGGACATCACCTGAGTTAAATATGAGTGTCACAGCAAAGGGTCTAAATACTTAGGACCATGTGATATTTCAGTTTTTCTTTTTTAATAAATCTGCAAAAATGTAAACTTAAATGATTTTAGCAAATGGCTACAATATAACAAAGAGTGAAAAATATAAGGGGGTCTGAATACTTTCCGTCCCCACTGTGTATATATATATATTTATACTGAAACACTTCCCAAGTATTAAAGTCTTGCCCTTTGGGAAAGGCTTTAATATTTGTCTCAGCTCCTAAATAGATTTTATGCATCTTAAAAGTGATACATCTCTGGTGCCTAATTCTGGCTCTGGTTACTATGGAAACTGAGATGTTAGAGATAGGAATTGCACGAAAACTGAAGAAAATATTTGGTTTGTTTTACTAAAAGAGTTGAACATGTTCATCTATGTAGGGGGACAGTCTTCACAATGGCTTGATATACAACAAGGCACCCTCTGGAGAAAATGGAAAGGCTCTCTGCAGTAAAGGCAAACTGTGGTCTCTCAGGAAATCCCTAACCTGCATGTAGATGTAGAAACTTTCACTGCTTCCTAACCATTATTCAATAAAAAATTTCTAAAGAACTTCTTAAACCACTTGCCTATTGGGCACTTACCCCCTTCCTGCCCAGATCAATTTTCAGCTTTCAGCGCTGTCACACTTTGAATGCATGCATGAAAAAGAGATGTATTTTTCATGCATGCGTTTAATACTGCATTCACTTGTTTTGTTGTTTAGCTTATATTTCAAAGAAAACAAATTCAACCTTTGTGGATTTGTTAACCTTAAAATAGTATTGTCTAACCACTTGCTGACCAGCCGCCGCAGTTTAACTGCGGCAGAATGGCATGGCTGGACGAAGCAATGGTATGTAACATCGCTTCACCCTGTGGCCACCCACTGCTCGCCCCCGGAGCCGATGCGAGTGCTCGGCGGTCGCGATCACCACCGGGCTCCCGCGATCGCTGGATGACACATTGAGAACCGGGATCTGTGTGTGTAAACACACAGTTTCCGGTTCTCTTAGGGGAGAAGAGACTGATCGTGTGTTCCTACAAAGTATGAACAGTGATCTGTCATCTCCCCTAGACAGTCCCCTCCCCCCCTTCAGTTAGAACACAGAGAGGGAACACAATTAATCCCTTGATCGCCCCCTAGTGTTAAACCCTTCCCTGCCAGTGACATTTTTACAGTAATCAGTGCATTTTTATAGCACTGATCGCTGTATAAATGCTAATGGTCCCAAAAATGTGTCAAAAGTGTCCATTGTGTCCGCCATAATGTCACAGTCCCGATAAGAATTGCAGATCACTGCCATTACTAGTAAAAAAAAAATAATAATAATAAAAATGTCATAAAACTATTCCCTATTTTGTAGATGCTATAACTTTTGTGCAAACCAATCAATATAGGCTTATTGCAATTTTTTTTTTTTTTTTACCAAAAATATGTAGAAGAATACATATCGGCCTAAACTGAGGAAAAAAATGTTTTTTTTATATATATTTTTGGGAGAGATTTATTATAGCAAAAAGTAAAAAATATTGCGCTTTTTTCAAAATTGTCACACTTTTTTTGTTTAAAGCGCAAAAAATAAAAACCGCAGAGGTGATCAAATATCACCAAAAGAAAGCTATATTTGTGGGAAAAAAAGGACGTCAATTTTGTTTGGGTGCAACGTCGCACAACCGCGCAATTTTCAGTTAAAGTGACGCAGTGCCGAATCGCAAAAAGTGCTCTGGTCAGGAAAGGGGGTAAATTCTTCCGGGGCTGAAGAGGTTTAGGCTCGGTTCACACTAGGACGACTTGTCAAGCGACCTAGGTCGCCTGACAAGTAGCGTCCCGTTCAGTACAATGGAACCGTTCTAATCGGAGTGACGCAAGTCGCTCCGACTTAGAAAAAGGTTCCTGTACGACTTCGGGGGTGACTTGGGGTGACTTGCATAGACTTCTATACAGAAGTCGTTTTGCAAGTCGCCCGGGCAGTCGTGTGCAGGTCGCTTCGGTGAGGCGACCTGCAAGTCGTGCCGCCTCTGGTGTGAACCGAGGCTAAGGGCGCAAAAGTGAATGTACAGCATGATCCTATGAAATGGAACAAGGCAACCAAAAAGTGCTAACTACACCTTTCCACAATGTTTTCTTATGTGTGAAACAGCCGAAATATGTAGTTCTTATTATGCATGAAATGTAAAATGAAAGCTCTTTGGAAAGGGCCTGTGTTTGTTTAGATTAGGGAGCTTCCTCATTTGTTATTTTTTTCCTTCCCTATTTAGACTGCTCAGACAGCTTGCAACATCTTAATTAGCTTCATCCAGAGCCAATAAATCCACACACATAAACAATCACTGCTGTGAGGGAAATTTGTATTTTCAACTTTACATTTGTATGATATGCGAAGAGCTTTTCTTTTTCCAACAAATCACTTGGCAGCTGAGCTAATGATCAATACATATGGAAGTTCTTAGCACTTTTACAGCATTTCAAAAGTTTATAGTCTTACAAATTTGTAAGGAAAGCCCCATTTTTTCTTGAAAACTAGAAACCTCATATGGTTGGGATTTTTAAAGGCAACAAAAAATAGAAATATTTAAAAATTGAATACATTTTATTATACAAAAATAGTTAAAAAATAATTGAACACAAAAAAATATACATATTAAAGAGAATAAATATGATACACATAAATATGATACACTACATTGTTATGGGATGATGGCAACCCTTTCACACTAATTTTGGAGAAGTCTATATTCATTCGCCCCATTTTTTCTTTTTCTGAGACGTTTTTTCTACTAGTGTCTTCTTTTCAGTTGTTTTCTGTCTTCACCTCAAAGAAAATAGTAAAACAAGATTATTTGCATTTTCTCTGCACCTTTTCTGGTTGTGGTTAATTCATGCTAGATATCAAAAATAGGAAGTGGACAATTGATAGTGATATGATGAAGTATGCCGTTAGAACCACATGCACAGGCACACCTGTTTTAAAAACTTGCCATACTTCCTTACATTCTGATATGAAAAAAAGAGGGACATCTTTGAGCACCTTTGATTATGAAAGCACAATTCAAACCTCTGTCCTACTCCTAGTCACATTGGCCACCAAAAGTAAAAGTGTTCAAAAAGATTGGTCAAACACAGAGGTGCTTTTTTTCCACCACTATTCTTGCTTTTCAAACTTAAATTACAATTAATAATTGTAAATTATTTTCAATAATTTTTCAAGTTAGATAAAAGGTTTGGTGTAACATACGACTTTTGGTAGTTAAATAGTTCATTTTTAATAGAGGCTCATACTGTATGTCAGACCAAAAAGAGGAAAAGCCCCTCCAAATGAAGGCTAATTGGGAGCTATGCTATTCTGCCAAAAAGTATTTTATCCATATAACATATACTGGGATTTACCAGAATTCGGTGCTGGCGCCCCAGTGTGAAAGGGGCCGTATTCTTTTCCTTTCAAAGCAGAAGTGCCATTCTTTAAATATATCCTCCTGGAAGCTCAGTGCTGACACTCAAAAAAACTGTCATAAAAAAACAATGGTTCTGAATTACATAAAAAAAAAATGAAACCTTTTTTACCCACTTAACCACTTAGCCTTTTTCTGAGATTTGGTGTTTACATGTTAAAAACAGGTTTTTTTGCTAGAAAATTACTTAGAACCCCCAAACATTATATGTTTTTTTCTTTTTTTTCTAACACCCTAGAGAATAAAATTGTGGTCGTTGCAATACTTTCTGTATTTGCACAGCGGTCTTACAAGCGCATTTTTTTGGGAAAAAATACACTTTTTTAAATTAAAAAATAAGACAGCAGTAAAGTTAGCCCAATTTTTTTATTTTATAGTGTGAAAGTTAATGTTACGCCGAGTAAATTGATACCCAACATGTCACACTTCAAAATTGCGCCCGCTCATGGAATGGCGGCAAACTTTTACCCTTAAAAATCTCCATAGCCGATGTTTAAAAAATTCTACAGGTTGCATGTTTTTAGTTACAGAGGAGGTGGTTTGAACACCATTTTCATATGCAGGCACTACTCACGTATGCGTTCGCTTCTGCACGCGAACTCGGAGGGAAGGGGTGCGTTTAAAAAAAAAAAATTATTATTATTTATTTTACCTTTTATTTTATTTTTTATTCTGATATTTAAAAAAAAAAATGTGTAACTTTTATTCCTATTACAAGGAATGTAAACATCCCTTGTAATAGAAAATAAGCATGACAGGACCTCTTGAATATGAGATCTGGGGTCAAAAAGACCTCAGATCTCATATTTACACTAAAATGCAATAAAAAAAAAAAAACAAATTAAATGCCATTTTAAAAAAATGTCCCTTTAAGAGCTATGGGCGGAAGTGACATTTTGATGTCGCTTCCACCCTGCACTGATCTTCCCCTCATTCGTCTCCATGCTTAACAGGGAGAAGAACCCGATCGCCTCCAATGCTATCGACAGCTTCGGTAAGCAGCGGAGGACACCGAAGCACAGCAGGAGTGGGGGGCCTCTCGCAGAGACCACTTTTATCTGAAAGCAAGCGCTGAAGAAGAGGATACCAGGGTTATGGCAGCTAGCTGCTGCCATAACAACGATATTCCTCTTCAAATTAATGATGTAAAACGATGACGGGTGGTCCGTAAGTGGGTAATTAACAGTTTATGCTACCCATTCTACATTTACAACCACATTGTTTTACTGGTTGGAGTTCATCTGCACTGATGAGTTCAAATGCCTCATGATTGAATAGATTTTCCGAAAGTAGGTCATTTCTTTCTCTTGGTTTCTGCATTCTCCTTGATAATTGTTGCATCTCTCATTGTTGGTCTCCCACCCCATCTGGTTCACCTTTTGTGGTAGTTCCCTTCTGCCTGCCCTTTATTTCACTTTGTTTCTCTTGGCAGATTCCATTCTGAAGTGGGTCCAATCAAGTACGGTGTTTCCTAGGGCTCAAACTTTGATCCCTTTCTTTTTAGCAATTACATGTTTCCACTTAGCCAACTTCTTAGATCACCTGGGCTCAATTATCACTTCTATGCTGACGACACTCAGATATACATCCACACTAAACCAGATTGTACTTTGGCTGCTTCCCTCCTAACTATATCTGTGATATAAACTCTTGGATAGTCCACATTTTCCTCCAATTAAACTGTGACAAGACTAAAGTCATGCTTATTGACACTCCCCATCAATTATGTAAGGTCAGACCTGGTAGCCTATCTATAGATATAGATATATTCCCCCATTCCCCTTTTCACCTACCCGCTTAACCATGTCTGCCTGATCTGTTCTCTCCCTCTTTGGGCTCTAATGTGCAGTTTAGCATGGAATCTCCCTTCTTGTTTCATATGTTCTTCTGTTAGCTCCATGAATCAATGTTATTCCCTACTTAATTGCCCATATATTTCTGCAGGAGGATCTTCTCTAAATATTTCAGAGCAGTATCTACATGGCTCTGAAGGTGAAATTTAATAGACTTACTACCATCTGGTAATTGTTTCTCCACCCTTCTGTTGCTACAGAAGGGTCTTCATTAAGGATGAGCCGAACACCCCCTGGTTCGGTTCGCACCAGAACTCGGGAACAGGCAAAAAATTTGGACGGGGACCCCTACACCATTTTTTTTAAATTTTTACACAGGGTTCCCCTTAGAATCCATGCCAGACCTGAAGGATCTGTATGAATTTTAGGGGTACCCCTACACCATTTTTTTTTAATTTGGTGCAGGGTTCCCCTTAATATTCATACCAGACCCAAAGGGCCTGGTAATGGACGGGGGGGGGGCATGCAGTTTTTTTCAATGAGTTTTAAATGACTTTTCTTCCTTTAGAAATGTCATTTGCTGCGGTATGTGGCACGATATTTAAAGGAATATTTCATTTTTATTGTTTCACTTTGAGCATTAATAAAATCACTGCTCCCGAAAAAATTTCTGTTTTTAAAACTTTTTTTTAGCATTGATACATGTCCCCTGGGGCAGGACCCGGGTCCCCCAAACAATTTTAATGACATTAACTTACATATAAGCCTTTAAAAATAGCACTTTTGGTTTTTCATGTTAGTGTCCCCTTTAACGCTTTCGAATTTGCTGTGAACACGGCATAATGGTCGCTGTTTGGTGAACACCCGATGTTCGAGTCAAACTTACATTCGACTTGAACATCGGGCTCATCCCTAGTCTTCATAGGTTATACTGTTTTACGATCCTTGCTATCACTTTTGTATACATAGATGATGCAATAATTGTGACAAGGTTGTCACTCTATGCTCATTTTTCATGAAATCCATTGTTACTCTCAGTTTGTCTGTTTGATATTTTAAATGACGTTTAAAGAATACATAAAAAACAGTTTATGTGCCTCCAACAGCCCAAACAGAGTGTCCATTATCAGCCCTGATCCCAGGCAGAGACCAGATCAGCCTCACTGGCTGACAGCTATAAAAGGGATCAGTGTGCTTACTAGCATACAACTATTCCTGAAAGGAAAGGTAAGACCGCACTGGTATACCAGCCTGTGTAAACATTCTTACAAATGCCATTCTTTACTGGTGAAGTTGTGTGAAGTTGATAAAATGGTGCTTAGGCTTAAATGGTGCTTAGGCTTTCACATAAATAAATCCCAAACTCACTCCCTATCAAAAAGGTACATCCTTTTACTTACCTTAGATTAGCTGGTAACTTTCACCACTGGCCACAGCCTGTGCCAGCTCCAGTTCTCTTCACAGTGTTCATGGGCTTGCAAGCCAGCATGGAGATTACTTCTTCATTAAATACTATGGTGAATTCACTGTGTATATTTCTTAAGCAGCAGACTGGCAACTTGGTAAGGATGAGACAGGAGGCCTCTGTAGAAGTAAAGTTATCTTTTAAAATATTCTTATGGTGACTTCATTTGAAAGCCTCTCATGTAAGACATTTATATTTAGGGGAGCTCCAAGTGAAGCCCATTCACCCCATACTGCATATAGTAAGGTGCACTAAACATGCATGTTTATGCAGCATATTACATGCATTGGTAAACTGCAGTGCCATTTATTGTGAATGGCACCTTTAAAACATACACATGCAACAACATTATGCAGTGCACTGTACATTGTGCTGTGCTGCAAAAAAAATGCAACTTGACCTGGATTTTCATGCATTGAGATCATTTGAGCCCATCTATTTTGAGTAGGCTGTTTAATGCAATGTATACCAACTTAAGTATTGCAGTATACCTTGTTCTTGTGTGAATTGGCACTCAGAGAGCCAAGTTGAGGACTATATAATGTGTTTAGTTCAGATGGGTGTGGCTCTCTGGGCACACAGAAATTAATTTGAACATTAATATGTACCTACAAGAAAAGCAAGGTCCCTGTACATTAAAGTGGCTCTTTACTGCATCTGAGCACCACAAACCAAAAACACTAATTTATTTTTTTTAATATTCAAATCATTTTGAAAACAGCCCCCTAGCATTTCTGGCTGTGGCCACCCTGAGTAAGGACAAATGATTCATGTGGCATGTGGCATCATGTGGATTCTTTCTGGAATCCATCTGCCCTTAGCTGAAGCATGCATGCGGGAGGATGTGCTTAGCTGAGAAAAGTCCTCCTCCTCTCCTCCCCTCCTGAAGACTCATGGATTATACAACATCATTTGCCTAGGCAAAAGACTAGAAAGTAACTGAAGAAATGTAAAAAAAGTTTAAAAAATTCAATATGATATATCACCTATCTATTTGCTAATGCTAGCAGCATGATGATTAAAAATAATCAATGCTGGTTGGGAGAGTGAAATTACACTTTAATGAGCTGATCAATCCTCTTTAACAGTTCAAAACACACTACGTTATTTAACTTATGACGAGTGAACCAGAATGTTGCCATGCTATTTGAGTGCAATCACTGCAAATGAAATGGTGGTGTATGTGCATCCATGGCTACTACAGAGATGAATTATTGGTACAATTAGATCCCGTAGATGAAGTGATGACTAACAACACCACTAAACAGTATGTTTTCCATGTATTTTATGCTCTGAGCAATTTATCCTCCCTAGGCAGAAAAGTTAAACCAAGCTAACTGTAAAAGTAATGCATTACTCGACAAATAAGAAAAACTCAAGTGGCTTTCTACTTCAGAAAGGCTTAGGTAAGAACTGCTGATGCTCTACACACAGACAATGAGTGTTTACTAGCACAGCATTTTTGCTAAAGAGACAAAAATGACAATCCAGATGCTGAGACATTCTGACTTATTTATTAGAGTTCAGGGAGTTTTTACTGTCCGTTAAATATTTATTTTTATCATTATATGTTTATGTCATACATAATAATGCATTTGATTACATAGCACAAATGAGCATAATCTACCTGAGCACTGAAGCACAACTGATTGTGCTGCTTTTCCATAAGCCAGTTTTAGTTCTGCTGAACAAAGATTGGAGCATCCCCCAATACTAATTCAAATAGAGGAATTTATGTTAGTTGCTTTTACAGTTTTTTTTTTTTTTAATGAACACACCTTGTAATAGTCTATGTTTTTATCTCCTTGAAATTTAGCCTAAGGTTGAATCAATTATTCAACCCAATTAGGAGTGATTGATCCAGAGGATTTAATCAAACTCATTCCTATGGTCTAATACTTATTTGGTAATTCAAAATCTAAACACCTATAAAGTGACACATACTCTCCTGTAGAATACACTGCCAATCTCTGCTGTATTGCAGAGAATTCAGTACCTGTAGAATCATCAGAATCTGACACTTTAGGTAGTGTCAGATTTCTGTTTGTTTCAATTTGCTGGCCTCTGTGTCACTTCTGTGTCCAGTTAGTGATTTAAGGAACACAGAGGACAGCAGAAGACCGGGAATCTGACTCAACTGGAAGTGTCCGATTCTGAAGCGTCTTCAGGCATCAGCTTACCTTTAACACAGCAGAGTTTGGCAGTGGGCGTGGGGGGGGGGGGGGGGGGGACCTGGTGAGGTGAGCATTAAGGTTCTTTTTCGGGGCCATATTTTCTGCACTTTTATTTTGTAGTTTTCAGAAAACCATCATGATGTTCCAAGAAATTGATGTTTAAATGTATTTACAGTGTCTAAACAGACTAATTTTTTTAGTCCACATTTCTTTTTGTTTTTCTTAGATCTTTTTGTACAAGGACCTTCAACTTGGTGCATTACCCTACTTTGAATGTTGAATGTTTTAAAATTGTCTGGGTAATTAAAAAAAGGATTTGCATGTGGTCAAATGTGCTCATTAAACTTATCTTTTTGTGATGCACCGAATATAATATTTTCTTTCCTCTGAATGCTTTATGCTTACTGCAAACCAATATACTGCATCATGCAGATTTTACATAGTTACATAGTAGGTAAGGTTGAATAAAGACAACAGCCCGCCCAGTTCAACCTGTGTAGGTGTACGTGAGTCTGTGTCATTTCCCATGTCCCTGTATATAGTGTTCTTTAAGATGCACATCCAAGAGTATTTTAAAAATACCAATATTCCCTGCAGACACCACCACTTGTGGAAGAGAGTTCCACATTCTTACCGGCCTGACAGTGAAAATCCCCCTGCACAGCTTAAGGTAAAACCGCTTCTCCTCCATTCTCATTGTGTGGCCCCATGTCCTCTCACACCCCCTGAGATTGTTTAGCTTTTTTCCTATGCTGGCATCACCATTGAGGTATTTGTAAATCGCTAGCATGTCCCCTCTCGCGCATCTTTTCCCCAGCGAGAATAAATTTAGTGCTTTTAGTCACTCCGTGTATTTGAGGTCCTCCAGTCACCTTATTAATTTAGTTGCCCTTCTGTGGCCTCTATCCAGCTGCAGCACATCCCTTCTGAGGACTGGTGACCAGAACTGGACGGAATACTCCAGATTTTATAAAGTGGCAGGATTATAGTTTTATCTCTGGAGTATATCCCCTTTTTTATGCTTATTCTGCCAGCTTTGGTAGCTGCAGCTTGACATTGCATGCTATTGCACAGTTTATCTTCCACTAGGAACCCCAGATCTTTCTCCATCCTTGACTCCCCCATAGGTTCTCCCCCCAGTGAGTAGTTTGCGTTTATGTTCTTAGCCCCCAAGTGCATTATTTTACATTCCTTCACATTAAACCTCATTTGCCATGTAATTGCCCACTCCATTATTTTGTTCGGGTCTTTCTGTAACATTTCTATATCCTGCTGTGAAGTTATTGCCCTGCTTAATTTTGTATCGGCCGCAAAAACTGAAATTGAGCTATGTATCCCTAGCTCTATGTCATTTATGAATAAATTAAACAGAATTGGTCCCAAGACAGAACCTTGTGGTACTCCACTTAACACTCCAGACCAGTCTGAGTACATGTTATTTATCACTACCCTTTGGACACGCCCCTGTAGCCAGTTTTCTATCCAAGAACAAACCTTATGGTCCATGACTGCAGACATCAGCTTGTAGATTAAGTGTTTATGGGGAACTGTATTGAATGCTTTTGCAAAATCCAGATACACCACAGGCCTCCCCCTATCTAGATGGTAGCTCACTTCCTTGTAGAACAGGGGTCTCAAACTGGTGGCCCTCCAGCTGTTGCAGAACTACAAGCCCCATCATGCCTCTGCCTGAGGGAGTCATGCTTGTAACTGTCAGCCCTGCAATGCCTCATGGGACTTGTAGTTTCGCAACAGCTGGAGGGCCGCCAGTTTGAGACCCCTGTTGTAGAATGTTAACAGATTGGTCTGGCAAGAACGACCCTTCGTAAACCAATACTAATTACTTCTAATGATACTGTTTTCATCAGCAAATTCTTGGATATTATCCCTTATAATCCCCTTATGATTTTTCACTCTTTTAGAGGTTTTTGTTATTTTAATCAAGAAAATCTAGAATGTCATGTTCCAAAATACTGGAAAAAGCTTCAACACCAGTTCTTTAAGGTATTTTGTATATGAATTCTTTACATGACTTGGGGCTTTTTAGTGTTATATTAATTTTAGACCTGTATGGTAATCAAGACCCACTGCAACCTGACTCTCCTACTGCAATAAATATATAGTTGGGAAAATAAGTGCACAAATACTGAGCCAAAAAGAAAAAAACTGTTCAAATCTACCTTTAGTGTGAAGGGGAGAATGTTTTTTAGTCCAGGCAAACCAAGTGCCTGAAATAGCTTGCAGTTTCAGCTATTTAATGACAGCTGACAGCCTACTACTTATTGGATTAATGTCCTCTCTCTTGTATGCTTATATTGCATACATTTTTTTTCATGGCTTTCCAAGGTAGCAAACACAAATACCATAGTCAAGTCAAACAGGAGTAAACATTGTGAGAACTGCCTTAGGAAAGCAGATAAAAAAGCCTATAGTCCAAAAAGTTTTAGATTTTCCCACCACAACCTTAATCAGAGGGATAAGTCAACAAAGTCATCAATAAACTGGGTTTAAATAAGTTTGCTGATCCCTAGTGCATATCTTTGGGTCATCAGTTTGTATATCTAATTGATATATACCTGTGTGTGGTTGAAAGGCTCATTTTGTTCAATTAATCCCATGTACATATTCAGTAAGACTCTGAAAAAGTTCATTCTCTTAGCTGTCTGAGCAAAACAAAAAAAATGCAGCTGATTTGAAATATATTACGTTCAATAGTACAGCTTATATCTGTCTCCTTGTATTGCTGCTGAAATACCCCAAACCATAAAACAGGGAACTGTTACATCTAAGCAACGAAAGTTTGAAACACAGAAGACAGCTTTTCTGTCTCATCAAGCCTAATTAGTTTTAAAAACAAATTCAAGGCACAAATAACTTAAAAAATAAAGTTTCAATTTATTAGCTCATGGCTGATTGCTTATATGCGGTTACTATGTGCCTCAATGAACTGCTTACTAGCAATCATAAATTTACATTTCAAGTGCTGCTTTTTTAGTTTGAGAACAGCAGGTGCAATATTATAGTTTTTATGCAATGATGTATGCAAAATATGTATATTTTGTTGGATATTTTTTAGAAGTATATGTGTAAATGGCAATAGCAATAAAATCTTCATTGCACTTAATTGGTGACCTAATTTGCTATCACATGGATTAACAACAAAAGGCAGTAGGGTTCAATACAGCATTGCATGGCTGAAAACATGAAGCAGTAAGAAGAGAGGCTGTGTTCCTTGTACACACCCCAAAGCTTAAAGCGGTTGTATGCCTAAAAAAAAACAAACAAAAAAAAAAACCTGTATGGCACTGCATACTAGCTCATTATGAAATACCTGAGAACGAAGCTCCCACAGGGCCACCTGGTCACCACTGAGGGAGCTGACATGCGCTTCTTCCAGGTTTGCGGCTCCGGCTCTGTGAGGGTCCAGAGCCACGATGACATCATTCCCGCCATGGGTGCGGGAGCCCTCCGTTCCAGCACGATACGCCGGACCTTCACTGCGCATGCGCCGCTGATCTATAAGCTTACCTATAGGTAAAAATGACCAAGCGGACAATACAACGGCTTTAAAGAGTAAAAAAACAATCCCCTTTGGGCGTTCAATGTACATTGCAAGGAATTTAGCAAAATGTTGTTGCAGGTTCCAACCTTTTGTTATTCTGAAGAAATCTCTGTGTGTTTGTCTGTGTCCATGTAGTAAGTGAATCTGAATGGTAGTGGTTTCATAGTTGTGAATCAGCTGCTGCATCAGCAGAACTAATGAGGAAAATTGCAGGGTCTGTATCACTTTAGATGTAATTTCCAACTGGGAGTATGACATTTTTGTTCCAGCGAATGCCTGAAATCTGACTTCTGGGAAAATCAGTGAGTCAATCACAAGTAAATGATATTTCTGGGGAGTGTTGTGTACACATTTTGTGTACAGAACACCTCCAGGTAGCCATATTGCATTGCATTTACAGAAAATGATAGTGCTGCAAATTGAAAAGGAACGTTCATTTTTAATAACATTCAATTACAATATGACTTGTGTCGCAATTGCATATGCTATATTATTTTTTTCCCCATAAAGGTGGAGTTCCCTTTTTACCCTCGCGTTTAAGAGTGATTAAAATGTGTATCAAATGTACATGCAAATGCTTGAGAATTTACTAGAGCTTAAGAAATGTTAGAAAAGCATTTTATTTTTAGAAGATAATTTGTGGTGTAACCAGACAACCCTGTTTGTTAATTGCATTGAAACACACTGTAGGCAGCTTATTGTGTACAGGCCACACAAACCTGAAGGTGGTAGGATCAGCGGAAGAAGTTAGTATTGACTAGAACATCTTGAGTACTGTTTCAATCAGTACTCTTCTGCTATTGCCTCTGGTAAAGAGAATGAGCTAAAGGTATAGTAAGCTAAAGGAATGAGTGCTGGTGGAATGATGGTGGATTGTTTTTGGCATCCTGCACTGTGCTTCTCTGTGAGTGTCCTAAACTACAACAAATGTATATGGCTAACTATTATTGATCATTCTCATGAAAAGACAGATACAGACAATTGATAAAGGCTAATGGAAGCCAGCTTTACATCTTGAAGAAGAATGTAATGATTGTTCTGTAATATAGTGGAGGAATAGTACAGATGTCTTTTCACTAAAGGAAAGAGATTAGCAGATTGCATGACCCAGTGGCACTATGAACGACGGTGGGCCCTCCTTCGGAACTGATGAGGCCTGGTACATAAGGGCTGCATGTACTGCCTTATCAGTGGTCCTGGCAACATGCCAACATAACTTTTACATCATAGCAGTCATTAATATTTCCTGCAGCTGTCATGTGACCTGAAAAATTACTGTTGGGCTGACCACTATCAAATCACTTCTCTGTATGCTCTGACTAAAGCTGCCATGTTATAATAAAACACAATCCAACTAGCTATCATAATTCCAACAGCTTGACTGTAGCATGCATTCTCTAGACCCCTTCTAATTAAAAAGCGGTACAGTTGGTATGTTACAATAAAACACATTGGGGGAGATTTACTAAAATTGGTGCACACAAAATCTGGTGTAGCTGTGCATAGTAACCAATCAGAATTTGAACAAGCTAAAGTTAGAAGCTGGTTACTATGCACAACTGCACCAGATTCTGTGCGCACAAGTTTTTGTAAATCACCCCAAACCTATATACCTTCATGGCAGCAGCATGGCTGTAGCATGCATTCGCTTGATATTTTCTAATTGAAAAGTGGTGCAGGTATCTGCCCTGACAGCAGATTAAAAAAATAGAACTAGGTCTTTGGGGGTAGGGGGTGTCCTACCCCCTCACCTTTTCACATGTCTATATGTACCATGTAAAGATAGAAGTTGTTTTATCTTAATGCATTCTATGATTCTCCGAGAAGAGGATGATCTGTGCTGCTCTGTGCAAAACCACAGAGCAGGTAAGTATAACAACTTTATTTTTAAAGGAGAAAAAAGTCTTTAGTATCACTTTGAAGAGAGGTTAGAACCTTACTACCACTTTTTCACTTTGTGGGATTTATATAATTAGGTGTTAACAATGCAAGGATATTATTTTCAGGTGTTAACACATATGAAATCTTTTTCAAGTGGTATCTATGCCTAACTTTCTCTCAATAAATCATCCAATAATACTGCTTCAAATTACACCCATCATATGATATGTGCACCTGCTGTTTAATTCAATACTTCCAAAGAATTTATTGTTGGGTCTTAATCATTTATGAAGTATTTAAATTCCATTGCATTCCGATAAATTAATGAGGGTTCTATCACAGGAGCTGGATGAGATAATGGCTCCTGAGTTGGCCAATAACTCGCTGATGTGTAAAAATGAACAAGGTGCCTTTCACACCAAAGTCATATAGGATTTCTTTTGCTGTTTCCAGTTAGCAATGTCAAGATGTTTGTGTGGTATGACAGCTTTAGTAATATTTGTTACCTAGCAACACGGATGTGGAAAGCATGTGTAATTGTTGCTCCTCTGCAGAATGGAAACTAGTGTACAGAAAATGAAATATATTTATTATTTAATTAGCCAATGCTTAGTTTTGTTTTTTTTTACAGCCAAATGGATGAAAATTCACTCTCATCTGCTGCTATCATCCTAGAAGCACATTAAAACATTTAATTAAAGCATGTATATGATGGTGTAATTTATTATTCCATAGGCTTCTTGCAAATCACTGGGTAACCAGTTTAAAATGAAGGCTAGAAAGTGGCATAACAAGCATCTTAAAAAATATTAAGTATCCGACATGAACAAGACAGGTTAATACCTCTAGGAGCTACAAGTAGTAATTAACAATATGGGTGTTAATATCCGACTTGAGCCTTCACTTGCTGGGATCACTCTGCTGGTGAGTAGTGACTAATTAGGAAAAAGTTTGCTATTTATTTTATGACTTGTACTAGGCACAATTAATTAAAAAAAAAAAAAAAGCTGCGACTCTCTAGGATTTGAACAAGGATGTCAGAGCAGTTTAGCTAGTAACAGTTAGACCGAACAACCAACTAGATAAATATAATGAAATCTGGCATACCTTGAATACTTATCAGTCTCTACCTGCTTGTTAAAGCCTTCCTCTGGGTCTGTAGCCTCTTCTTCTGGGACCTTTTCCTTTTTTAATTATTCATAATTCATTCAATGTGACCCCATTAGCGAAAAGCGAATCAGCTTGAAAACCAGATGAATTGTGAATTGTGCCTTTTTCTATTCCTCAGGATATATGCATTCTGATTTGTCTACTCTTCAGAGAATCATACAGTTCATGAATCTCATGGCTGCTTGGCATCCTAAACCATGTCATTCTCCAGAGATCAGACAGATCTACATGCATATATTCCGGAGAGTAAAACTGTACTGCATCAGTCATCATCCCTATAAACTCTTTCTTCTCTCACTACTTTTACTTTTAATTATCTCTTCTTTTTTACCATCTCAGCTGTATTCTATGTTGTACTTTTCCTACTTTTAAACTCTATCACTCATTTCTATATCCCTATTTGAAATATTTTACAGCTACTAAAATAAAAGCACTCACATTAAACTGTTTTGAAGATGGCTATACTGTGATATTACCTTGCAACATACACAGGTCTACAATTATTAGCAGTAGACAGATTTATTCAATATACCGCACAGAACATTGCAAAAAGAAACATGAAGCAGATTATGTAAATGCTGATGTTATGTTGGGTACTTGCTGACTTGCAGACAATGGGGTTGATTTACTAAATTATTAGGCAAATAGATTGTGCACTTGGCAGGTGAAGCTGCTCCAGAGGTTAGTAAATGAGAGAGTGCTTCTCTTTACAAAGAATACCCAATGAATAAAAGAATGAATGAATGAATTAGTGACTTGTATAGCGCTACCTATGCGAACTGAATTGCCTCAGGGCGCTTTTGCCGCCGGTGTCCATCTGCGGTATAGCATGATCCTTTACCCCATGGGGTCCCGACGTGCTTACTAGGAATCACATGCTAGGAACATAAAAAAATAAAAAATGCCTTTTTGATTGCACATGATTGAATGATGGAAGTCATCAGCGTTTCCCCTGTTTTACTAAGCCTCCGAACATCTGCACTTGCAGAGTGCACAGTCTATTTGCCTAACTTAGTAAATTAACCCATGTGGTGAATTGCAATGGCATTAGTCTGCTCCCATTTCCTACCTGTTCTTTGCAGAATGTCTTACAGCATGTTAAGATTTTATATTAAAATGGTAGTAAAGTCTTTTTTTCAACTTGTACCTACAGGTAAGCCTATAATAAGGCTTACCTGTAGGTACAGTGAATTCCTCTTAAACTTGCATTGTTTAGGAGATATTCATGCTGCATGCAACCAGTGACGTCACTGGTGCATGCACTCTGAAGGGACGGCATACCTGTGCAGTCCCATCAGAGCTCTGTGCCACGGCTGTGACTCCTGTACACATGCGTGGGAGGGACGTCATTGCAGCTCGGCTGATCAGACGTCTAGAGCACACGAACGCGGAAGGAAGACCAGGTGAAGATGGAAGCCCTGTCAGCAGTTGCAGCATGTCACTGGAGGACTTTGTTATAAGGTAAGCATTTCATAATCTGCTAGTATGTGATGCATACTAGCAAATTATGCTATTATCTGGCAGTTTTTTTTTGTTGTTTTTTTTAAAGGCTAAGGTTTACTACCGCTTTAATTCAGCAACTGTTGAATATAGTCAATTAATCCCAGTCTAGTGCATATTTTTTTTGTTGCGTTGCATGTCCAGAAAGAGCAGAGTAGTGGGGCAGAGCTGTATATGTTTGTAGGAACTAGATGGACAAAAGCACAAATCCTTTGGTAGGTAAAACAACGTCCATATATGTATTGTATCTGTGTATTCAGCTATTTGCCTGGGGTGCAACTTTAAAAGTAAACATGCTTAGAGAAGTATGGAGGCTGTCACGCTTGACTTTTTTCTGAAAAACACTAGTCAACTGGCTGTCATGCTTAGTAAATGGCTTCAGTCATTTTTGGGTCAATGACCTGGGCTAATTTTTCAAATATACAAGGGGCTGTTTTTTATTGTGCTCTTTGTTAAGTTTTAAACTCACCCCGAAATTGAGAAATCTAAGATGACTTCTTGGTTGTAGATGGTCTGCAGGAAGTTTGTCTATCTATAGTGAGGAATAAAAAGAGACAGGCAGGTGTTGACTGTTCATATCATGTTGAAACAAAAACCATTGTGGTTTCAGGGCTACATACACATAATGCATAATGCAAATTGTTGCATTGTCTATCTTGTCTAAATAGTCAGTGAAATTTGTCAGCAGTTCATACACACCAATGCAAAGCTTATGTGCAGATAATCTGCATCTGCATTTGTTTGGGATTCTACAGTGCTGATTATATTTCTAGCATGACCACCTATTTAGAATTACACAGTCAAAAATATGCAAGACCTTTTCAGCTTCTAGATCTTACAAAACTGCGAAACTGTTCAACTCACATTTATTGGATTTGGATATTTTATTAGAGGCAACTGCAAACTAATGTGAAGACAGGTTCCTATTACAACCTGGCAGCTGCGTTCTGAGAAATATGGCACATTTAGATTGAAGCAATGGAATGTGACCCTGCCAATAAAGCAAGGTGCCTATCATTTTTATATATTTCACAATACACAACACCTGTGCACTACAAATTATTGTGTGCATTTTTTAAAGTAATTTCCAGTCCAAAGTAGAAATCTAAATTACTTTCTGTACGCTATACAGACTTGTGAATTGGGATAATTACTAAGATAGGAAGGAATACAAATGCTAGAATACACAAAAGCAACCAATCAGGTTCAAGATTTCAGCACTAGCAAACTCAGTAAAGCAAGCAGATAAATGATTTACTGGTGTTGGGTATTGTACATTTTTGCTTTTCTGAACGTTAATATTATAGAGCAATTCCAGGCTATAAGTAAATTAAACACAGATTCATTATCACTATCCAAGAAAACTGCAAATCTCCTGGCACGGGATTTCACAGAGCTTCGATCTTAGAGATCTTCATCAATCCTGTATTTTATAACATCTTTCTCTTTCTGTACTCGTTTTAGGTCTTTATTACACTAGTGCAATGTGTACCTAAATACAGGTAAATGCATAGACGCATAAAAAACAATTTTTTTTGTTTTTTATGTGTCCTGTTCACACCACAGTGCTGCACTGACCTAAATTTCGTAACATTAAAATGCAACATGTATGCATTTTAACCTCTTCCCACCCACAATATAGCCGAATGATGTCTACAGCATGGGCTTACTTTGCCAGGAGGGCGTCTATTGATGTCCTCCCCTGATCGCACTGTGTGACGTCTTGCCAGCACGCTCTGTGATCACTGAATTCTTTGGACTCAGCTGATCACAGATAGGGGTAAAGGGCCATTCACAGTGGCCCATTACCATGTGATCAGCTGTGTCCAATGACAGCTGATCATAGAAGTAAACACAAGCCGTTTATTGGCTTTTCTTTCCTCACACTGTCAGCGTGAGGAGAGAAGAAGAGAGCCAATAACTGGCTTGTGTTAAAGGGATATGGGCACTGATAATCAGAATCCTGATTATCAGTGCAGTTCCAACAGTGCCCACCAGTGCTGCCAATCAGTGATCATCAGTGCTGCTAATCAGCGTTCATCTGTGTTGCCAATCAGTGCCCATCAGTGCTGCCAATCAGTGCCCATCAGTGCCTCCTCATCAGTGTCACATATCAGCGCTGCCTATCAGTGCCCATCAGTGCCCATCAGTGCCACCTATCAGTGCCCATCAGTGCCACCTATCTATGCTGCCTATCAGTGCCCTTCAGAGCCACCTATCAGTGCCCATCAGTTCCACCTACCGGTGCCCATCAGTGCCTCCTCATCAGTGTCCCATATCAGCGCTGCCTCTCACTGCCCATCAGTGCCACCTATCAGTGCCCATCAGTGCCACCTCATTGAAGGAGAAAAATTACCTGCGTGCAAAATTGTATAACAAACTATGAAAAATGTTTTTTATTTTTTTCAAAATTTTCAGATTTTTTTTTCCTTTTTGTTTAGCAAAAACTAAAAAACCTAGTGGTGATTAAATACCACCAAAAGAACGCTATATTTGTGTGAAAAAAATTATAAAAATGTTATTTGGGTACAGTGTTGTATGATCGCGCAATTGTCATTCAAAATGTGACAGCACTGAAAGCTGAAAATTGGCCTTGTCAGGGAGGGGGTCAAGGGGGTTTTTGCAACACATGTAAATGCATGTAAAACATGTGTCAAAGCAGCGCAGTGCAACACAATGGAAGTAAAGGAAAAACTTTGCATTGTCATTGTCGTGGTTGTTAAGCCACTTTCACATCTTCATACCATCCCCTCTGTGTTCTAATCCTGTGTGCCCCTGTGTGAGTGATTTGTAAAAAAAAAAAATCTGCTATACCTCATTTCACAGCTCTTCTCAGTGATCACATGATCGGCTGGCTTTCTTCTCTTCCCGTCTGATAGATGCAGCGGACGGGGGCAGGATTTCTCCGCTGACATCACTCGGGAGAGGAGAGGAGAGAGAGCATGATCGCTGAGAAGCGCTGTGAAATGAGGTATAATAGACTTTTTTTAATAAATCACTCACACAGGGGCACAAAGGATTAAAACACAGAGGGGATGGTATGAAGGTGTGAAAGTTATTTGAGCAGCAGGAGTTGAGGGGGTAGGCACTGTCACAAGATGACAGGCAAGAAGGGGAGGGGGATCAATAGAACAGAGGCGACATATAGCAGGCTGAGAATGATGGAGGCACGTGCGCTCAGCAACCCTGATATATCACAGTCAGTGTACAGTGGGAGTGTATAGCCAGGCAGGATCAGCCAGGTATTACAGGTGTTACAGGGGGCCAAATGACATAGCACAAGCACTGTGATGTATAAAATGTTTTAAAGAAACAGAATGCAGGTGCTTTCTAGTCAGCATGTCAGAATTATTTGATTGAAGACTTTGTAGCTCATGTTTGGGCAATTCATAAATCCTGGTATAAAGTCCAAACTCTCCTTTACTTTCACATTCTGAGAGCAATGGATGTACCCAATAGCATCTACTGGCTTGCCCCAATTATTATTATTATTATAATATGGTATTTATACAGCACTAAAAGTTTGCTCAGCGCTTTACAAAATTAAGGCAGACATTACAGTTACAATACAATTTGGTACAAGAGGAATCAGAGGGCCCTGCTTGTTAAATCCCCAATTTCGTCATATGCCACCGTCTCCTCAATATAGCTAGTGCAAGCACAGTGATTAGAGCTGTTGTGCTAGACATCCTGTTTACCAAAAAACTTTCCGAAACTCTCCAAAAAAATCTCCAAAAATTTAAATTTGTTCACTAATGCCTTCTCCAACCCACAAACAGGAACAGCACGTGATTTTACCGGAATACCTCCAAAATGCATTTTACTGCACACTAAAACGCATGTCAACATGCGTCAAAACTTGCATCAACGCAAGTCAACACACATTAAGCTGCACATAAAATGGATGGACTTGTGCATTTTATTGCACATCAATTTGAATACAGCATGAATCCCAAGACAGGCTTGAATCTTACTGCATGCTGTAAGAAACTTTTTGAAGGAAACCTTGCCTGAAACAAACACGGAATCTGCCATTGCTAACTTCCCAATTTTGCAGTCAGCATAACAGCCAGGCAAGTAACATGTTCAGAAGTAGGCCAGTACTGGCAGCCCCTATATTTCTGGTAGGAAAGGTTTATTTTAAGGGCTCATTCACACTACCTGCACAGGAAAATAATTTAGTTTCTTGTGTGGGCTAGCGCTCCTTTGTATTCCAGCTTCAGGGAGAGGTGCCTTGTGCTTTACTGTGCAGGGAATTGTTTAGCCTTGTTTCCCTTTTTTGTTAACTGTGTTGAAATGTTACAGAGTGTGACAGAGATGGATGAATGGAGACTAGCAGAGCTGCGATCCATTGGGGAAAAATGCATACCCCATACATTTTTATTCACCACATTGCTTTGCACCCCAGGGCTTTATTCTAGTGTGAACAGGGCACATAGAAAACAATTGCCTTTTGTGTGCTCTTGCAGAGACTTGAACAGGTATCTGCACATAGTGTGAAGGGGCCCTAATACTGGCACTTTAGTTGCTCTCTATGTGAGAAACTGCAATGGCCATGTTTCAAAGTTCAAACAAGCTATTAGTGAGGGTTCCCCAGACACCAAATTAACAACAAACAGCGTTACAAGGCACAGTGCACAATATCTAAAATATTGTTCAAGGTTTAATTTCCAATTTTTATTGCTATGTACGTTTGAGCTGAAAAAAATCCAATTTTCGTGAAAGCTTAGAGAATCAATATTAAACTTGTTATATCCATTTCCTGATCAACAAAACAAAGAACCCAATACTCTCTTAGGTTGCAAAAACTGATATAAATGAATAATAACATTTTAAATATTCCATATAGATTTACAGTTTTCAAAATACTGTTTTCCATTGTAATGGTAAAAAATGTATTGGTTCATTTGAACTCGTTTTGAATTAGTTTGGTGCTCTCTCAACAATGATTTTATCGGATTGATTTACTCAAGGTTAATAAACTGATCACTTTCAAAGTGAGTTTTCCCATAGTGAATGTGGTGAAAATTCACTTTGCAAAGAATGCCATGTGCAAGGAAAATAACAAAAGTTATTAACATGCAGATGTTTTAGATAATGAAGTTTCACACTAATTGTCTGTAATTATCTTAGAACCTGTAGTTCACCATAGACCTTGGAGAGCAGTTGTATGTGCTGACACAATTTAACCATCTGTACTAGCCGCTGGTCACTATATACTAACTGTTGCGTTAGATTATCTCCTTGTCTGGAAAACATCTGGATCAGGAGATTGTTATCTGTTTGGCACCTTTATGATAATATTAATGATGATTTCACTCTTATTCTCCAGCATATGTTAGGAATAAAGATGAAGCTGATAACTTTAGATATATTATGTTATGTAGTTCTTATATGTAGTTTACTGCATCAACCAAATACAGAGTACTTTTTTTATATTTTTCTTCTCATTCTTGATGGCACATCACATGGGCTATATACAGTACAATATGGCAAATATTTTGTGGAGACCTAACCATCACACAAAAGTATGTGGCCACAGAATAGAAAGATATTTTAAAGAGTTTGCTTCCAACCGTGTGACAGCTGTTTGGGGAAGGCTCTTTTCTATTCCAGCATGACAATGCTTCTGTGTATGCAGTCCACGAAGACGTGGTTTGAAGAGTATGGTATGAAGCAGCTTGTGTGGCCTGAACAGGACCCTTACCTCAATCATCCTGAACACCTTGAGGATGCATTGAAACACTAATGGTGAGCAACCTTTTTTCTCATCCAAATATATAAAAAATATGTACAAAGCTATTGCAGGTGCACAGAAACTCTGTGCACAGCAACCAATAACATCTAGAAAGTACCAGGGACAGAGAGAGAACCCTGAGCCAAAAGGCAAAAAAAACAATGAGGATCATAGAACAAAACTATGAAAAATTCCATGTACAGTATATTCCACTGTGATTGTATTGGCATGAGCACTGTTCTTTAACAGAGCTGCAGCATCATTTGCAGACCGGGAAATCTCAAACTGCAATAACAAGCAGAAAGGGTGCAGCTAAGTGTAGCAATAAGATGCTTTATTAAAAGTAAACAGATAAAATGGCCACTCACAAACACAGGACAATATTACTCTTATCAGTTTACCAATGCTTCTTCATAGCACTGGAGCCCAGGGGTGGCAGATGGACACAGCCGAAAAGCTTTACCGCTGTACAGCGGCTCCAATACTTGATGCTTCTTTCCCCTGCTTGCTCCATACGGGACACACTAATCACACGGTGCATTGCAGGATTAGTGAACACAGGTGGTTGATTGAGGATGGAAGTACTGATCACAGTGTCCCCAGGCATTTTAGGCTAAAACATAATAAATCCAAAGAGGGTCTCAAGGTCTAAGTCCTTGCAACCTTTCGCGGAAACCTATCCTTTGCTGAACGATTACAAAGGTTGTGCCATAGAGAAACCTTTTTGGATTTTTCTATAAACACCTTAGCCCCAAAAGGACTTGATTAAGTATGTATCATTTTGTAATCTCTTGGATATTGGCATTTGCTCATATACTGTATATCTGATAAACCCTTTTAAACATATACTGTATACTTTCCTTTGTCCTTTGCTGTGCTCTCTATGTTGTGAGACAGCAAAGTTTTTTTACTTTTAGTCTTGACCTATTTCATCTATTTGAATTTATTGTTGTCATTTAATCAACATTATATCAACCGTGCAGTAAGTTAGATCTCCATCAGTAGGAGAAGGAAAAAAAAAAAACACAAACCCAAATAATAAATTTGAAAAAAAAAAAAAGAATTTATTGTTGTTTTATTCATGACACATGATCTACACATCATGATTTGTATACTTTATTAAGGAATTTTGTAACAATATGTGTCCCCTTGGACTTGTTGTCTCCTTGACTGGAGTCCATGTACACATAACACAATATTACTTTTATACATTGTCTTATAATTTTTTTTTTTTTGTGAGTTTGCCTGTTATACATTTTGATCAAGGTGCTACTCCATTCCACTCTCACCCAGTGTATAGATTTCTTACAGATTGTTCAACCACCTCCCACCCCCTCCTTAACTTTTTTTTTTTTTTTCCTTATAAAATGTGTTACAATTTTTGTACACGTATATATGTTTTTTTTTCAATGCATTTCCCAAATATATACATATATTCAATTCCTTTTTTTTTTTTATTAACTGCATTTTTAAAAAAGTATTATTTTAAGTCCTTTTTTTGAATTACCGTTGCACCTTTTTTCTATTTGGTAAACAAGCTGATAAATTCTCTCATATACATAGTGCTTTACACTTAGGTCTGCCTATTTCCGCTTCTCCTTTGTGTCTGCAAATTGCCACATCACTAATTCCTTCCTTTCATTCTTTCCCATGCCCTTTATTCAATCCATTCTTTCTTTCCCCCCTCTCATTCTGCCACATTATAATTTGGATGTCTGTTCTGCCCTTATCTGCCTTTCCTTCTCTCCACTTATTTCTGATTGGGTCCTCATTCCTGTTTTCCCACCTTTTGCTTTGTGCTGTCTTCTGTAATTGATGCTGGTGCCACCCCCTTCCCGCCTCTCTCCTCATCCATACGCCGCTCCCGGGCTCAAGTGCTATAGAGAAGCACTAGTGATCTGATATGTACCATGTTGCCCTGTGTTTGTGAGTGGCCATTTTATCTTTTCACTTTTAATAAGGCATCTTATTTCTACACTTAGCTGCTCCCTTTATTTTTGTTATTGTTTTTTTCTCATCCAACATCCGTACCTGACCTCCTAAATATCTATGCATAATGTGGAACAATATAAATGGGACTAGCCAATTATTCTTATTGCAACGCTGACACTGCATCTTGCTTTGCAGTACTACACAGTGCGTGTGGTTAATTACGTTTTCTACTATTCCACATTTTTTTTTATATTCTCAAATGTGTTTTAAATGCCTTGTTTCCTGAAAAGTTTGTAATTACTCTATGTACAGGGCACCAGTCTTTTTGATCTTCATATAAAATGGTAGACTCTCACAGTAATCATTGGTATCCAGATACTATGTGATCTAGACTAGGAGCCAGGGAACAGCAGTTTTTTTTTTTAAATTAATGTCAAGAAATATGATTTTTTTTCTACTCCAAATAATAAGGTTCTTTACTAACACTTCCATGTGCCCTATGCATTTGTGTGAATTTTAATGAAAGGTCCACAATAAATAGGGCAACACCATGTCTGCAATAAATTGCAGAGCTCCTTCCAAGTCTAATCTACAAAACTCCATATTTATTTTATTAACACTAACACTAATATGTAAGAGCAAGCCTACAAAATTGTGAAAGTCACATTCAACGTAATAATTCAAAAATGTGCTCATTTGAAATAAACTGTTCTTTTACTAAATCCTTTCTACTGTTCTATTTCTACCCTAACATAATTTCATTTTATGTGTTTCTTCATTTGTAAATGTGATTTTTTTTAAATAATTCATCCTTTAAATGTTTTCATCTCATATAATAAATACATTGCTGACAAAAAGAAAATGATGTCCAGGTAGGTTTTGCAGTGTTACATTGGAGTATGAAAAATACTTTGCTATACATAATTATTTCAAGCCATTTCAGAAAGCCTACTTCTGATAATAGAATCTTACAAATTCTTATCACCATGGCAGTTCTTAGTCACAGTTTTTCAGAAACAGCAATTATTACTTTTAATAAGCTAATTTCATGTGGTGAGGCAGATAAGATGTAACTTTAAGCCTTTTTAGAATCTTGGGTAGCAAATCTAGATGCATGGTTTGTAAACATGATTGATAAATTGTTAGGTTTGGCTATCAGGTTGATATCTTAAGCATAAATACTCAAATGGATAATATATAGTGTTCATCGATAAGAAGCTAGGACCTTGAAAAAAAACTGAAGCACTTGCAACACAAACCAGCAAATAAGTAAGTATTTAAAGAGTAATCTGCATACTTTGTAGTCATAATCGGGTTTAGTAGACATTTCTAAGGTTGAGCACCAATACATTTAAATAATCTTTGTTCAAGTGGTTCTAAAGCTTTTTTTTTTTTTTTTTTTTAACCTGAATGCATTATTTGCATTCAGGTAAAAAATGTTTAGGCATCAGTATCCCTCTCACCCCTCCTTACATGAGCCCTCATGTGATCCAGTGCTGTGCCATTCTGCAGCTCTTCTCTCCCCTCACGTCCTGGCCTCACAGGCTTTGCTGCAGTAGCAGAAACCATTGGCTCCTGCTGCTGTCAATCAAAGGCAGTGACAAGGGAGTGGGGAGTGGGGCTGAGTCCCACTGTCTGTGTTTACAGATGCAGACCGTGAGGCTTGGGAGCAAGCCTGCACGTGTGTCCCAATAGAAGCCCCTTTCTATGGGGGCACTTGCCAGAGGGGAGGAGCCAGGAGCACCAGCTGGGGACCCGAGAAAAGGGGGTTAGGGGCAGAGCAGGTAAGTATAAACCTGTTCATTGTTTAAAGAAAAAAAAGGAAGCTTTACAACCACTATATTGGATATACTTGTCTGTACATATATTCCTAAAAAACTGTTTTATTTGTATTCCCTCTGTTATAAATAAAACAATCACAACTCTGAAATCTTACCACACTAGAACTATTGTAGAAAAGCTGATGCCATAATACTTGCTCCATATTCAGAAGGGCTCAGTTTTTGACAATATAGGGTACTTGCTGTTCTCATTGAAAAAATACATGTGGTTTCTTACAAAGTACTGCCATGCAACAAGTGAAAGCATTTATGGTACCATTAGTGCTCTTTAGTTACTGTGCTAGTGTCAGAAATTTCTTTACGTTTACATTATTTTGTACTCTGTGTATTTCCCTACACACAGACATCTATGCAAGACCAATAGATGGGCAGTAGACTTACAGTTACTGCTTAAAGTGGATGTAAACCCTCACATAAACACAGTGAAGTGAACACCCTCAGATGATACACAGAGATACACAGAGATGAAACAAATCTCCCTACACACGTTTTACATGTATATCTGCTGTCTTCAGCTTTCTGCATTCTTTAGAAAGAGCACATTGTGTTAGAAATTGTTCTTCCTGTTTCAGCAGTGGGAGGGGAGTCTGGGCATACATTGTGTGTGAGCTGATTGGAGGAAAGGCACACCCCCCCTCCACATAGGCAGAGGAACCAAGAAACTTGCAGAGCTGTGAATAGACAATAGACAAGGAACGGAGCAGCAGAAAGACACAGGACTTAGGGCTTTGGAGAGAGATAATTAAACACTACAGATATATGTGGTCAGATTTGGTCAGATGTGGTCAGGTCAGATTTCATGAATAGGGTTTACGTCCACATTAAGCCTACCTCCTGGATCACTATTCATTTTCCAAGGTGTGTTGAAATGTGTTTTTTCTACCAGGCTTTATGTGAAACCAAGTATGTGGTTTAACCACCACCAGCAGGGAGTGTTTCAGGATCACCAGACTACAGTCATATGGCATGTGTTAACTGGTACACTACAGCTTTTGTCAGAAAAATTAACCCAAATATCCACATTATTAATAAGTGATCTGTTCACCTTTAACATATTTTCCTTTTCTAATACTTTTCTAATACTTTTCTAATACTTTTCTAATACTTCCAAGATCAGATCTACACCTGGTATGCTAGACTCCTTGGCTGCCATCTCACATGACTCAGGCAGCAGTAATATTACACAACTTAAACCATGCATGTGCTTTAACCCCTGAAGCCTGTGCTTATTTATGTATATTAGAGAAAACAGATGGTAATTTGTCAAAAGTTTCCAACCTGGCTGATTATTCTTTCTCTAGTTTGAGGATTCCTGAAACTTTGAAGCAATTTTCATATGTGCTTTATGGCTGTGTTGTGCTCAAAACAAATAATATTTTATGAAGAATTTGTTATTCCATTGTACCTAATTTTTGTAGAATGGAAACAAAATCATCATTGTTGTGTCCAGACATTACACACCATGCAATTGTTGATAAATTTCATTGTAACAAAATATATAGATATGGAGACACTATTATGTATATACATTTTTACACTGTTTCAGTGAAAATGGGATACTTATAAATGTACAGATCAATTGTCACCAGAGATCCAATTAATCTCTATTATCATATGGTAGCTGTAATTACCTAATTATCTCACTTGGCTATAAGGAATGATTATTTACCAATCATACTGTTGAAATTATATCATTGTTAAAGCTTGTTACACTACACTGGGCTGGTTGTTTAGTACTCTAAAAATAATTTCCCTGATTTAATTGAGCTCTTAATTATATACAGATATGAAGTTCAGGTATTTGTGGTAAAGAATATATGTATGAATAAAGTGTATGTACATATATATATCGATTCTATAGATGCAGATAGATATTTTTGTTAGCAGTGTAACCAAGTCGAATGTCACTTGCAGTAGTGAGGTAAATTGTAAATGCTTGTGTGCATGATAATGAGCCTTCAAAAGGCTTATATGTAGAGGAGATTGCCTCTTAGAGTGATTGCTCTTTCCCCTCAGAATAGGGAACAACCTTTTCACCAAGGTCACGTGCATTAATGAGGAAGGTTACAGCAGTGTGATAATCAGGGTGATGATGGGCAGCACTCTTTTCCCCAGGAATTATTGTTCAAAGATGTATTGGCAGCCTTAGCCTTGCTTTTCTATAATGTATTTCAGTAGTCCATTAGTCCAACAAAGAGGAAGAAGACACTCACCTTGTTAAAGCCAAGAGTGCACACACAATTAAAGTGGACCTTCAGTTATTTTTTCAACTTTTTTATTAAATCTTCTGCCCTTGCTGTTTTAACTTTGGATAGTAAAACATTTTTTTTTCTGCCAGTAAATACCTTATACAGCCCACTTCCTGTTAATTGTCTGGTAATTAGCCTAGGCTTATGACATCATGCACAGCTCTCTCTCTCGCTCTCTTGAGAGTTTGCCAGGAAGGGAGGGGGAATGAGTTATAAGAGGGTCAATGAATGCTGCAGAGCATGAGGCGTGCCTCTGTGTGCCTCTGTGTAAATCCAGGAAGTGAACAGGCAGCAACTTCAGCTGCCCACAGTTAAAATTGCTGCAGCCAGACTCAGTGGAGGGAGATTTCTGCAGCATATTTGGCAAGCACAGAATCACAGTATATATAAATTAATATGCAAAATGGTTGGAGGGAAGCTTCAGCATGGCACAGATGTTTTTATTACAAATTATGTTAGCGGACTGCAGTTCCTCTTTATGCTCCTAGTGTGAAATAGGTTAGAGAAGCATGTGGATTAGCCTTGTACCGGACTATATTCGTTTATTTATGAGTTTACTCTGGACTTTAAGAAGGAAAGTACTTTCTTCCTGTCTGTTAGAATATTGTGCATGGCTCATGGACTTCCTGGAGCCATTACCAATTAGTTGGTGGAGCAAGGGGTGGAGTTGAGTGTTTGGGGTTGTCTATAGTATCAATTGTTCAATGAGTGCAGGTCAGGGAATAGTGTGTTAGTAATAAAATTATACTTTTTTACTATAGGACAGGTGTCTCGTGGCAACACCCCATATAACTGAGTTGTAAGCTACCTACATCACCCACATTTTTTTTTAAAAGTGCAGCCAAATTTTGAAGCACATTAGCCACCTGCAAGTACACTTGACAGAGTTGCATTTGTGGTACATTTTTGGAGTTTCCATTTTTACAGTCCCAATAGTAATCACTTAATCCTGTTTTGTTTCTCATTCACAAGGGGGTTTAGGATTAATTTATTCTGAGACATCAGTTATACTGTCACCTACAGGAAGACATGGACACTGGCAAACAAAATGGCCGGTGACCATCCAGGTATAATTCCACTCTAGCGCACGCTTCAGTATTTTGTTAGTGTCTTAGTGTCACTTTCCACCAAAACAGTATACAGTAACAGAAATAGAGTCACAATTGTAAACTCCACGCATAACACCTTCCATTACTTTTATTTGCAAGAAACACATGGTTTCACCTCAGTTAGTCCTTGTTGTCATCTACAGTGATCTTGTCACCTGGCCATTTGAATCTTTTCTGCTCTCAACAGTTGGTTTATGAGGACCCATAGTTTTTACCTAGTGTTTTCATTAAAGTAATTAATTAATTACACCATGTGGTCTGAGGTAGCTTCTTCCCACCATTAAGTTTTTCCTTGCTGCCTCCAACAGTGACCTGGTCACCTCCAGGTATGGAACATCACCTGCTTTCTGGAACTGGTTGTGAGTACTCCGGTGTTTTTTACCTAGTGTTCTATATTTTGTAGTACCTGTTAAACAGTACAATATGTCAGATCCCAAGCCACAAGAGAAGCAGTCCTGCTGCAGCAGGTCTCCGTTAATAGTCCACCAACACTTTTGGAGCAATTTGCTGTCCCTCCTTCTGGACCTGGATTGTTGTTCCCTGCTTAAGTAATACAGTCCTCAATTATCCTTAGCTCTGTCAAGTTTGCCCCCCCCCCCTGTTCCTTATGCAAAGCAGATTTACACAGCTTTGCTAGCTTATATGGGCCATGTTACAACTATGGTTGCTTACTCTGAACACAGAGGCTGTAGGTGTGCATTTTCTTTTATGCATTCCTACAGCTGTAGTGGCCTCCAAGCCTTCTGTCTGACAAAGATACTCAAAGATCCTTGGTAAACCTCAGTCACAAGATTATGTTACTTCAACCAGGACAGTGTTCTTCAGTTTCTATGTCTAGCTCCAGTGCAACAAAAGTAAATTTCTGTTCACTTCACTGGATGTAGTTTGTCCTACATGGGCGTACTTCTCAGGCGGTGTTTCCATTATGGGACTCACTCTCTTTGTCATTCCTGATGATCTCTCCAAAGGAGAACAATCTTCTAATCTCGCCATTTCATAATTGCTCTGACAAGTTATTGTTCAGGCTTATGGCCTTAAGGATAAGGTTCTATCTTTTTCTGTTAAGATATACTCTACAAGCTTGGTGAGTGCTTCTTGGGCTTTTAGGCATCAGACAACTGTTTCCCAGATTTGCAAAGCTGCCACCTTGTTCTCTGTTAAAACGTTCACTACGTTTTACAAGGCGAATGTTCAAGACTCATCTGCTGCCAGCTTCAGGCCTAAGGTACTTTAGACAGTTGTTTTGAGAGTTCCCCCAGTTCAAATTATGTTCTTTTTTTGTTATGTGGACCGTTAGTGTTTTGTTACTATTGCCCCTCAGTTGGACTGCTTTTGAACAACCCAATTGTCTCTGAATAATTGTAGCCTATGTCCCTTAATAAACGAGAACAAAAACAGGAATTTTTACTTACTATTTTTTGGCGTTCATTAAGTTAAACAGGTCCTACCTTCTGTGTTTGTGGTCTTCTCCTAATACTACACCTGGCTAGCTCTGCTTTTTTGTTTGCCAGTACCTAAATCCACCTGTAGATGATGATTTTCACAAATCCTACTTTGCACATTCGCTGACTTAGTTTTATTTGTAACACTGGTATGCTTGTGCAATTAACCCCATCTTATGTTATGAATTCAGTAGTCGTGCATAAATTTATAATCTTTGTATTGATCAATTTGATCTCTATTGGACTATCCTCAAAGTTAGAGTTGGGCTTGTTGTTCAAGTTGAACATAAGTTCAACTCAAACATCAGGTGTAGAACAAACAAACAAATGAGGCACTCACAGGACGTTCGCCCACATAATGCACTGTGAGATTGCAGTGCATTGATGGCTGCTGATTGGCAAAAGCATGCAAATGACCTGTATGCCTTGGCCAATCGCAGCGTAATGTGCTGTCAGAGCCATGATTGGCCAAAGGCAGGGTGCCTTTAGCCAATCATGGCTCAGGGGCTAAGTCCACACCCCACACTATATAAAACTGCTATCAATGGTGACCGTATGTAGTGTGTTATAGTGGAGAGAGATTATGCAGGTTAGTTAGTGGATGGAGCGTGCAGTCAGTGTAGTGTATATAATACAGTGCAGTCAGTGTAGTGTATATAATACAGTGTCGTTTTTTTTTTTTCATTAATAACTTTTTTTTTTTTTGCAGTATCAGGTTCTGTTGCTGCATTATTAGTACTCCATGAGTGAGCGTCCCCCATATCCCGAACCATACCAGGCCGCTTGCCCTCAACATGGGGAGGGTGATTTGGGGTGCCACAAGCAAGTTTAAATGACATTTTTTCCTTTAGAAATGTAATTATTGCTGCAGCATGTTATATACACTGTACAGGTGTGCCACTTTACAGGCAGACTAAGGGGACCCCCCAGGCACGATATTTAAAGGAAGATTTAATTTTTATTGTATCACTTTAAGCATCATTAAAACCACTGCTCCTTTAAAAACGATTGTTTAAAACTTTTTTTTTGCATTGATACATGTTCCCTGGGGCAGTACCCAGGTCCCCATGCATATAAGCCTTTAAAATGAGGACTTTTGATTTCTCATGTTCGTGTCCCATAGACTTTAATAGCATTTGCTTGTTTGGTAGAACTTTTGGTCTGTTCGAGATGTTCTGGTGCGAACTGAACTGGGGGGGAGGGGGTGTTCAGCCCATCCCCAGTCATAGTCAAACACACCTGCTATACTGGGCTCTGATATTTCATGTGTAGTAATGATTTCCCTAATTTTACATAGGTCGGCACATGACAGCCAAAAGTGCTTAAAACTGCCTTGCAAATCACAGATACTGTGCTCCTGTACTATGACATTGTCTGCAGGCAGTATGCATCACCACCCTGTCATGGTCACAGCCACAGCATTTCCCACTGCACCCCATGCTCCGACCCTGGTGGCACAGCATGCAGTGAGGTCATTGCATGCCAGGGGAAAACTGGAGGGGGAAGAGATAGCATTCTAGATATAGTAATATATAAAATAACATATTCACTACATTACTTACGGAGAAGTCCAGCTCCAAAAATGAATAGGACTGTAGTGTCAAATGTACCCAGATGCCATAAAGCAATTTTGTGGGTTGAGCCATTGTTCTAAATCTATTTTATACTATGAGGATAGGTGCACTGAGTTGAGAACCTCACATCTTGAAACTCTCTAAAGTTGTCCTGCCTGTCCATTTTAAATCATTCAGACTTTAATACTTAATATAGCCAAAGTCTAGATTTAGCAAGTTTAATATGAAAATTCATATTTTCCATAGTTTTCTGCTTGTAGAGCAGTTGCATTGCTCAGTGAATATTATTAGAAAATCACTGAACGATTTCACTTGCTGCTCTTTAATAGTTATGAGCTAAATGTTCCATTAATGTACCTGGGTTCAAGGTTTGTCAAACTGTGCTGAAGTTTTGAATGTTAATCTGAACCCCATTGAATCTTTAAAATCACTTCTTGCCATTTTCAAGGGTAATAATTGGGGGGATTGTCAAACATGGGGAGTTGAGCACTGCCCTGGGGGGATATGTGCCAATGCAAAAAAAAAATATATACCATTTGGTGGGGAGCAGCTCTTTTAATAACGCTTGAAGTGAATCATTAAACATGCAAAAGTCCTGAACCTGTCTGTATGATGTGCTACAGCAAAGGTGACATTTACCAAAAAAATAAAAAATTACAATTTAAATTATTAGTACATGAAATTTCCCTGCCTAAATGGAAGAAGATTGATCCCCTTTGTTTTTTTAGCGGGCCCGGACCCGATCAGACCTGGAGGTAGGTGGGTGTAAATGGAAGTCCATTTAGACTTGCTTGTCCATAGGGATGAATGGACCTTCTCATCAGTTCCACCTGAAAAACTGACAGACGGACCTGATGGGAACGACCATGTGAAAGGCAAATATGTCTGTAGATCTACACATGTTCCTGGCTGGTTCTTTTTTTTTTTTTAACAAGAAACTGGCTGGTTCTTTTTAGAGAAATGTTGATTGACATTTGGATTTATTTCAGCAGCTCACATTTACCATGAGATAAGTTTGGTACCACCATTGTTCATCTTCCATTTCATTAGAAAAAAAAAGCAGGAAAAAATGAACATACATGTTCATGCAAACACCATTTGAGAAGAACCAGCCATCAGCTAAGACCCTTGATCAAGTCTACTAGGCTTTTAATAACAGAATAGATCTTACAATGTCACATAATACAAAATAGGGTTAGATAAAGGGCCAAAGAAGGTGTAATTGTCTGAAATGCACTACATATTTGTTAAAAAAGCAGTTCACTTATTGACCAAAGTCAAAAACATAAGCTGTGCAATAGGCTGTCAAATAAATATGGCAGTGTGAATGATTGTTGAGTAAACATTGCTCACTGTGCAATATGCCCCATTTATTTTTGGATCTATTTTAATGATGTGTTTAAACATTAGCTTGAGTATACAGAAATGGTACAACGCATTGCATTTAGTTATTGCTTATTCAATGTGAATAATTCATCCTGTTACAGCCTATAGAAAGTGGCACGCAAATGGTACTGTTTTAATAAGCAACCATGTACCACTACATATAGAAAAATATAGATGTTTTGACAACATATGTCAGAAATAATGAAGCAAGTGAAAATAAAAGTCAACATTTTCTACTGGGCTATATTAAACCTAAATCTGCATTAAGACTCATTACAGTGAATGAGCCTGAGGATATAGGGCAGCTTACCATCATTTAGTGGAATTGTAATGTGTCTCCAGATTTTGCCCATAGGTTTGCTGTTGTAAATTATTCCACACTATTGGCTATTTACCTCTTTCTTCATATTTAGAATGGTGTAACTTGAGTTTAAAAACATTAAAATGGAAATTATGATATAAACGTCGGTTGGATAGCTACAAAACATATAACAAACATATAATATAAGCATTTAAATTAAGGTTGACATTAAATTAATTAAAAGGAAAATAAAACATACTTTTGGGGTATTACAGTAAACAATATGGTAGGCATCAATAAGAAAAAAATAATGGCATCTGATCACATAAGATCTAATCCCTCACCAAAAAGCAAAATGCTTACAGTTCTGAAGACATAGTAAGATTAACTGTTTAACAAGCAAACACGTTTGTCTTATTCACAACATTGGTTTTTAAATAATTTGCCAGGGAAAACAGGTCCTGTGTTTATTTAGCCGCATAGTACATAAATGACTGGAGAGTGGCAGTGCTGATGCAGGTGGACATATCTTTACATATATAGTGATATAAAGTAAAAAAAAGTTGAAAAAATTATATATATATTTTTTTCACATACTCTCACCAGTCAGTGTCCCTAATCACTGCTGCAACCGTCACAGTGTCCTTAATCACCGCCATACTAGTCATATATCTACCACACCAGTCATATTGTCCCTAATCACAGCCATACCATGTGTATCACCAAAATCAACCAGTACTGTATAGAAAACAGTGTACTGTAATGGTTGCCTCTGTACCAGTGGTCAATTAATATAGCAGAGTGTAGCTACACCTACAGCAGTCCCTGTTCTTAAAAGCCAAGCAGGCCTAACCTACTGGTATGTGGCTGCCCCTTTGCACTATTTTCACTGGCCAGGAAGTGCAGGAGGCTGAACAATGGGTAAAAAAAGAGAACCTGTAGTTCTAGCCGTGCAGTTGTCCTCAGAGGATGGGTGGGACTGGTGTGTTTTTAGGGACATGCAGATGGGTCAATAATACTGCCAGACAGAGACATGGTCAACAAACAGGCAAATAAGTGGTCCAGGAAGCAGGCAGGAATATGGTCCATAAACAGGTCAGGGACAGTACAGGCAGAGATGTGGTCAGCAAAAAGCCAAAGGATTGTTCTAGGCAGCAGGCAGAAACATCAAGCTTAGTGCCTTGATCTGGTAAGACCTTCTTCCCACCCAAAGCTGTTTGAAACCGCTGGACTCCAGACCCTGATCCAGGAATCCTGGAGAAACCTGAACAAAATGAAAAACTTAGTTGTTTTCTCTGTCCTGAAACAACACTCTGCCCCCCCTTACTGCACATGTGAGACCCCTGAGTTGTCTTCAGTCCCCTTTCTACAGATCAGATCAGTCCAGGTGGCAGGTAAAAAGCATGATTGATTAACGGGGTGAGGTCAGTTCAGGCGGAATGCAGAAACATGGTCAATAAACAGGCCTGGGTCAGATAAGACAGCAGGCAGAGGCATGGGCATACAGGAAAATGACAGGTAGCACACACATGAGAAATATCTTCACCATACCCTCACTAATACCTTAGTGCTGTACGGTAGATATGGTAGCAGTCTCCTATGCATAGGCCAGGCTGGACTGGATATTGAGGACAATAGTATCAGGTGTCATGTCTAATTCTATTACTGGTGCAAACACAAAATTTGTTAGAGGGTGGACAGTTTGGGTAGCAGGAATGATATTGGGGAGGTGTCTTTTTATGTAGCCTGCTCACTGCAGAGCGAAGGTATTCAGGGGCAGGGCCTTCTGGATAGATAAGGGCTATCACAATATCCTCCTGGCACTTTAGGTAGAATCCAGGTCTTTGTGTGCACCTACAATAAATGACATAGAAGTTGTACAGGGCTAACTGAAACAGGTACAGTTTATGGATACTTTTTTGGTACCAATAGATTGATTTCCTGGTGGCTAAGTATAGCTTTACCATTTGGTCATTATAATCCACACCTCCCATGAACTGGTTGTAGCTGTGTATGCATTTAGGTTTTTGAACAGGACTGTTTATTCGGAGGTGTCATTATGTATGGAGGAAAGGACATACACATCCTGTTTATCTCTCACTTTTAGTGCTAAAATATTTTTTTTCAGCAAACTGACTGTTGCCCCCCTTTTCAGCTTTGTGGCGACCAATCTTTGTGGGAAACCCTTGCGGTTTGGCTACACTGTCACAGAGGCTACAGTTTTCTGGAGATAAAGATGGCAGAATAGTGGAAGGCTAGTGTAAATATCATCCACATAGAGGTGTTACAAGATCCCACACAATTTTTCCACTGCTCCCTATATAGGTTGAGCATTCATGGGGCTCCAGCTGGCTGCCTTTTCCTTCATAAACCCAGAAGTTATACATGTATAGCCTGTGTCTCTCTCACAAAGCTTGTATAACTTCACCCCATATCTGGCTTCATATCTGGCTTCAGATCCATATCACTATGGATAAACTGTTTGCTGCCCAGCATGCTGGTAAAATGGATAAGGGACCCATCAACACATTTTTTTTTGTTGGGAGTATACATTTAGGGAAACTTATTGGAGAAAAAAAAATGGTGGCGATTTTGTACAGCTTGTCATAAGGTTTCCAGTGTAATTGTTGGGCATAAGATAAATTTAGACTGTTGGCAATATATTGGTTGGTATAAAGAATGCATTGGCCCACAATTAAATTCTTAAAATCATTGGTATAAAAAAAAGTGAAAAATGAATTTGCCAGACATTTTCAGTTTTTATCCTAGGACCTGGCTGTGCCATAAATGGGTGGATTGTTGGTGTTACTGAATTGGAGGGAAGCCATAAGAGATTTAAAAGTCATATGGGATTTAATATGGGCCCAATTCTCTGTGGCTGATGTGACACCCCATTGCTTGTACTTGGCCTATCATGCTAGTGTACTTCGCTGCTGGTGCTCTCCACTTCACCAGGATGTATAGCGCTGCTGGTGGTTGCCTGCTTCTGCTCAGATTACCTGAATCTCTTTGTTTTGATCCCTTCCTCCACTGAATCACTTACTGACCCACTGCTCTCAATGGGTTCAGATCTGAGTCTGACAGTGAAAGTTCCCCGTTACTCTCATCTGTCATGCTCAAAATCTGGAATGCCTCTTCACTGGTGTACAGTTTTTTTTACATGGCATTAAGATGTTGGGAAAGCTGATATTTACGTAAACTCTGCTACAAATGATGGATATATGCAAAAAAAATATTGTTTAATGAACAGTATAATTAAAAAAATAGTTTACATCTACATGCCTTTTGCATTAATGATAAGCTCACCAGTATCCTACTGGACATACAAAAAAGGTTCCTTAACCACTTGCCGAGCGCCGATATACGTCCTTACTTTGAGGACGGATATCGTTGTTTACCCCGGTATCCTCGTGTTCAGCCGGTGGTTGGCTACAAGACAAAAGTGGTCTCTGCAGTGCATTCACCGTTAGATTACCTGGGCCCCCCTCCCGCCGCGCTCTGATGCCCTCTGCTGCTTATCAGAACCGTCAGCAGTGGTGAAGGTGATCAGATCCTCTCAGTGGCTGTGCATGGAGATGAGTGAGGGGAAGATGGCCCCCCATCTCCATGACATTGCAGGGCAGAAGCGACGTCAAAACGTCATATCCGCCCATAGCTCTTAAAGGGCCATTTTTTAAAAATCTTTTTTTAAATGACATTTTTTTAATTGCATTTTAGTGTAAATATGAAATCTGATGTCTTTTAAATAATAAAAATAAATAAAAAATTAAACGCGCCCCATCCCGCTGAGCTTGCGTGCAGAAGCGAATGCAAATGTAAGTAGCGCTTTTGCATATGAAAACGGTGTTCAAACTACACATGTGAGGTATCACCGCAATTGGTAGAGCGAGAGCAATGATTCTAGCCCTAGAACTCCTCTGTAACTTAAAACATTCAACCTGTAGAATTTCTTAAACGTCGCCTATGGAGATTTTTAAGGGTTAAGGTTTTTTCGCCATTCCACGAGCGGGTGCAATTTTGAAGTGTGACATGTTGGGTATCAATTTACTCGGTGTAACATTATCTTTCACAATATAAAAAAAAATGTGCTAACTTTACTGTTGTCTTATTTTTTTATTCAAAGAAGTGCGCTTGTAAGACCGCTGCGCAAATATGGTGTGACAAAAAGTATTGCAATTACCGCCATTTTACTCTCTAGGGTGTTAGAAAAAAAATGTATAATGTTTGGGGGTTCTAAGTAATTTTCTAGCAAAAAAAAATGTTTTTAACTTGTAAACAACACATCTAAAAAAGAGGCCTGGTCCTTAAGTGGTTAAGGTGTGGACCCCATGGATAGAATATGCCCACCCTTCGTTGTCCCTGGAGTTATGCACTTTACAGGAGTCAAGCTTTGGTGTCTGGGGTTTGGGTGTCCTCAACTCCTCCTTTCCCTTTCTCCTTTCCCTATGTTCCTCCTACTTCTGTTTCCCTCTAATACTTCTTTCTGTCTCCCTGAGTAGATGTATTTTCTGCTTACTTTCCCTTTTATTCTTACTATACATATTATGTTATTTGCCCCAACTCAGCACCATAACCTGTACAATGTTTTGTTGGCTACTACAGCCTTGCTTGGCTTACTACTACCCATTTTACATTACAGTTTATTTGTTTTGCTTGCCTGCACACTTTTAGATATACCTCTGTGCAATCTTGTATTATCAACAGCTACATCTCTACTGTTTAATAACTAATTGTTCATAACAATAAGTTTGTTCATGCTACGATCGGTATCCTGTAATTGTTCAATACAAATTTTTTTCAAAGTGAAATTGTTTCTATATACCTGCAGTTTTGGATTTACAGGTTCCTTTTTTTTTTGCTATAATGAAAACATCATTCTACTACTGTGCAGAAAAGTTATCACTGTGAGTTTATTACTAGTTAATGGTGTTTACAGTAAAATAATTTGTTGTTAATAGGCTGTATAGTAGTACAGAGCCAATATAAGACTACAATATTTTCAGTGTGAGTAATCTATGTAAAAGCTTTTGTACATAAAAGTTAATAGTGGACTCTTCTCTAGTAGCTTGAGAGATACTTCAGTGTTTCTTCAAGGATGAAAACCTTGCTTTGTAGGTTGGTTACTGGCTAGCACAGTAGACCTAAACACAAGTTCACTGGTGTAAAGCAGCTAAATGGCCCAGCTAGAAAGGGTTTCCCACTGAGTGTCTATATTAATGAAAGCTTTCATTGGTATTGCAGTAATTCCCTGCTATGTGTAATTTCTACCCTGTACAAAGAGAATGAAATCCCTGAAGCAATTTAGCTGAGAATGTTGAAAAGTGCATAGGTTTGATTGGAAACCCTATACTATGTCTTACTTTTACTAGGGAGAACATAAAATAAAATTTTCTCTAGTGTAAACCAAGAAATCCTGAGTTATTTTGCTGTCTAGGCTTTTGAGAATTATTTAGGTATTAAGCAACATTCCCACAGTTTTTTTTACAAGTAATTGACTTAAACATTCAACATGGGATCCTCAGTTGATTATACATTGAAATATGTTCTTACTCTTTATAATAGTCCATATAGCTGGTAATTGAAGCTTTTTTCTATAGTCTTTTAGTATAGGCTATTCTTGAAATATAATAAATTATATTAAATATCCTTGCATTAACATTCCTATTTTAAATGTGCTTTAGTAAGTTTTGTGAGGTGCTAACCTTACAAGAGGTTTCTATGGGGGCACTCATGCGAGCTTGCTCCTGAGCTGCCCTGTCTGAGTCTATTGACACAGATAGGGCTGCTTGGCCCTGCCACCTGCTCCCTCATCACAGGATTTGATTGACAGTAGGAGCCAAAGGCATAGGATGCATTAAGGTTAAAAAAAAAAAACCCTTTAGGCCTTAGAACCACTTTAATGCATTCTCTGCATTGGGGTAAAAAAACCTTCTGAGTGCACCACCCTCTTCCACCCCCCTTATACTTACCTGAGTCTAATCTAGATCCAGTGATGTGCACAAGAGCAGGCTCAGAGGCACCAGTGAGAGCCATTGGCTCCCACTGTTGTCAATCACAGGCATTAAATAGGGAGCAGGGGGCAGGGCTGAGCCATGCTCAGTGTGTCTATAGACACACAGAGCCAGCTCAGGAGCAAGCCCACATGAGTACCCCCATAGCAAGCAGCTTTCAATGGTGGGCATTTGACGGGGGGGGGGACTAGAAGTGTTGGTGGGGGCTGCTCTGTGCAAAACCATTGCACAGAGCAGGTAAGTATAACATGTCAGTTATTAAAAAATAAGGGTTTACAATCACTTTTATCCAGTTCCCGTCCTCCCTATAGCAGCTTTACTGCTACAGGGTGGCAGCTGTGCACTGGATCACGTATATATACGTGATATGACACTTCCGAGTAGGGGGTGCACATGCGTGCTGGTGGCTGCTCGATTCCATTTTCATTACACACAGCGGAAGCCCATTGGTGGGTGCCGGGTACTCGATGCCTGCCATCACCCACCTATCGTTGGGCAGAGAGACAGAACTGGAATCTGTCTATGAAACAAGGCAAATCAACATTCTGACAGGGGGAAAGGGATGGAGTTTGTGTCCCTGCAAAGAAGGGAATAAATTCCACCTCTTACCCTAGTAAAAACTCCTCACACAGTACAGTAAAACACTGGCTAGGCACACAGTTAACCCTTTGATCACCCTTGATGTCAACTTCTTCCCAGCCAGTGTCATTAGTACATTGACAGAGCATATTTTTAGCACCGATCACTGTATTAGTGTCACTGGTTACCGAAAACTGTCAAAAGTGTCAGTGTCAGAATGACCATCACAATATAGCAGTCCTGATATAAGTTGCTGATCATCATTATTACTAGTAGAAAATAAATAAATATATCCCATAGTTGTAGATGCTATACCTTTTGCATAAACCAGTCAATATATGCTTATTGGCATATTTTTTACCAAAAATATGTAGGAGAATACATATTGACCTAAATTCATGAAGAAATTTGATTTGTTAAATTTTTTTGTTGGATATATTTTATAGCAGAACTTGTTGATCTTTTTTTATTTATAGCGCAAAAAAAAATGCAGAGGTGATCAAAAAAGGATATACATTTTATTCAGGTACTGCGTCACACGAGCGCGCAATTGTTAGTTAAAGCGTAATTCCCCTTTTGTTGAGAAAAAAACATTCCCCTCTGGGTGGTCTATGTACATTGCAAGGATTATAACAAACTTTGTTGCAGATTCCTACCTTTTGTTATTCTGAAGTAATCCATGTGTGTTTGTCTATACCTCTGTACTGAGTGGGTCTAATGGGAGTGATTTCATAATTAACTGTCAGGTGTGCAGCTGCAGGGCACTAATGAGGAAATCTGCTGGACCTGCATCCCTTTAGACATGCTCTTATTGAAAGTACCTCTCCAAAAATGACAATTTTGTTGCAGGGGATGCCTGAAATCTGACTTGTATCTTAGGTAGACTTTTGGGAAAATTGGTGAGCCAATCACACAAGCGGGAAATTTTGTTTCTGGGGAGTGGTCAGTGCATACTCTGTGTACAGGAAACTCTATCTAGCCATATTGCAATGCATTCTGAGAAAATTACAGAGGCTGCAGATTGAAAAAGAAAGGTATTTTTTAATAACATTCAGTTACAATATGATTAGTGTCACAATTAAATTTGCTATATTATTACTTCTTTATTTGCTATTTTTTCCCCCAGGAAAGTGGAATTACCGTTTAAAGTAAGGCAGTGCTGTATTGCAAAAAATGGCCTGGTCATGAAGGTGGGGAAAATCTTCCGGTGGTCAAGTGATTAAGGATAGGTTTGCTTTTTGTAACATGTTACACCCATATTCAGGATGTAACATGTAACATTCCACAAATGTACAGGACCCTGTATCCCCCTGATCCCCAAATCTAAAGAAAACATGGCAAGGCGGGGCTCCGCCTGCTCAGCCACGTAATTCATTCAGTGTGTTCTGTGAATATTACAACAACCAACAGCCTTTGCGGGTGTCAGCTTGTAGTTCTCAATGAACTACCATGGCGCTGTTGAGTGCTGTGTTAGTTCATTGATTCCTCCTGTCCGTGTGAAACTGCCTGCCTGTACGATGTATGGGAAGACAGCTAACACTGATTGTCTGCAGGATACCTGCATGGCATCAGCAATCTGCTGATCACTGGTGAAATGCTTTCCTGGCTCAAAAAAAGTAAATGCACATTTTTTTACCTGCAAAAAAAAAAAATGTGCATTTATTTATATTTTTTTTAAAGGTGAACATATCCTTTAACCCACAAGATCTATTTTCACATGAGACTAAATTTAAGCTTAAACACAAACCTATTAGGACAGGCACATTCAAGTTGCCACTGCTGTCTTGATTTTGCAAGTGCATTAATTGTCCTCCCATACTTGATAGGTCACTGGCCTAGAACAAGCATATGCATATCAGGTGTCTGGGTTAAAGATGACAGCCTTTGAATATGCTTCTAGAAAAATAAGTCATCCATGGTATCTTCCATATTTCTGTCCTGATTGGCTTTCTTTAATGTGTATGTGGGTTTCACATACACTTTAAAGAAAGCCAATCAGGACAGAAATATGGAAGATACCATGGATGACTTAGTAAAACGCATTAGGGTTGTTTTACTAAAAGCGAATAGGCTGTTCACTTTGCAGGGAAAATTGTACTTTGCAAGAGAATTTTCCTCAAAGCTAATAGTTAATGAGTTTAAGCTCTGCTTAATCCCATAATCCAATCATGTGCAAGCAAAAATTCTTTTTTTTTTTTTTTTACTTCCACATGATTGGATATTCTTTACACAGTTAAACATCACCACATTTACTAAGCTCTGGGGAAAATTTACTTGCAAAGTGTAACTTCCCTCACAATGTGAACAGCCTAATTGTCTTTAGCGAATCAAACCCATTATGTTTTGGAAGGAAAAGTACCTATATTATATTTTTTTATTGCCATGTATGCCCATCTTGTTTTGCCTTGGTGACCATTATTACAGAGACAGATAGTGATGGGGAGACTTTTAAGTTGTCACCAGCACAAGAGTTGAGAGTAAATCTTTTCAAGGGGAAATCTGTAGGAGGGGAATTTCTTGCACTTTATAGAGTTTTAACTTAATTTCCTGTTGCAATTCAGGGGCAGGAATTGAAAAGAAAACTCTCCAGACACAAAAAGAAAAACATAGACTCAAATGGGTTTTAACTCTTCCCTGCTGTATTTACTGTATTTATTGGCGTATAACACTCACTTTTTCACCATGAAAATCGGGTGCAAATAGCGCGTGTGTAATATACGCCAATACTTCAATTTTAGCTGCCTCGGAGGGGACAGGGAGAGGGGCGGGATGAGCGCTGTCAGATTACATACAGTGAGAATCTCCTGTTTACTTGGTGGCCTCTGTAATAGGAAGTCCTGTCTCCTGGGCTGTCATTGGACCACTGTTCTGTCTATCATAGGAGATTCTCACTCTATGTAATCTGTCGGCGCTCGACCCGCCCCCCTCCCTGTCCCCTCTAGGCTGCAGATGGGCATCGATCAGGCTGCACTGATGGCAATGGTGTGGCTGCTGCATTGATGGCAATGGTGAGGCTGCTGCATTGATGACAATGGTGAGGCTGCTGCATTGATGGCACTTGTGAGGCTGCAGATGGGCATTGACCCTTATTTTGCTTCAAAGTTCCTTATTTAAAATTTAAGTTTTTTTCCTGAAACTTACCTCTTGAAATGAATGTGCATGTTATACGCCTGTGCGTGTTATACGTAGATAAATACGGTACATTTAAATGCAGCCAAATTATTCGTTATCTCATAGAGACCACACCATATTTACTACTTAGTCACTGAGAAATTCATATTCAGCATAATTTTTAGCTGGCAATGAAATTGCTAGCTTGAATAGCTACACAGTGAAAATGCTGATACTTACAGTATGTTAGCAATATGTAACTGCATATGTGTATGTTATAAGACAGCCACATTATTATTATTATTATTATTATATTATACAGGATTTATATAGCGCCAACAGTTTGCACAGCGCTTTACAACATGAGGGCAGACATTACAGTTACATTACAATTTGGTACAAGAGGAATCAGAGGGTCCTGCTTGTTAGAGCTTACAATCTAAAAAGGAAGGGTCAATTGATACAAAAAGGTAATAGCTGTGGGGGATGAGCTGATGGAGGAAGTAAAACTGTTAGTTAGAAGCAGGATAGGCTTCTTTGAAGAGAAGGGTTTTCAGGGATCGCCTAAAGATGGATAGATTAGGGGACAGTCGGACAGATTGGGGTAGGGAGGCTGGGCTGGCTAAAGACATCAATAAGTCTTTAGCCATCCACACGCCATTAATTGAATAAGATGGATTTTGCCTACTACAATCCCTCTCTGCAAAATTGCTGTTGTGCCATCTGTAGGTTTCAAAATGAAACTGAATTTAAAAAAGTGATGGTTTGCTGCATTAGAAATGGTAATTGTGCCTAAGCAAAAATGTACCTTTTGCCTGGAACTCTTTATGAAAAAAATTCCTGTAAAGGTATTCCTGTGTATGTAGTCTCCCAGTATATATATAAGATCTTAGTCACTTTGCCTCTGACTTCCAGTTACGACGAAAGTGGATATCAGACCCCCCGTTGTCACCTGTGTAACAATGCCACTCTCAGCTGCACCCTGCACAAAGATTTTCCAGCTTGCACGACCCATTCTAGGTGCCATTGGGTGTCACTGGGTTAAATTAATTAAGCAATTAACCCTTTAACTGCCACTACCCCTCTTTTGATCAATAAGGAAGAACAGGTATAATCAAAGGATTTTTACTGTTTAGTAGCATTTTTCAAGAGACAGGGATTCTTTTAGTCTGCATTAAAAGTCTTAAAGAAAGTGTAAACACTTTTCAATAATAAGGTGTAATAATGAAAAGGTCAAATTGGTGCAAATAAAATAATTACAGAGAAAATGGTCTTACAAAGAAATAAAGAGACAATATAACAACATGAAAATAAAAAAAGTCTGAAAAGGGAAGAATATCTGCAGTGTCCTTGGGGTTAGCAGAATTCAGTTGATGAGCAAGGTGTTATTGGCTCTTATAACTTGACAGATGTTCCTGGTTTGATGGTAACTGAGAGCTGTCAAACTGTCTTGGTATCTCTCTTTTTTCTGGGATCAAAGGGGTGTTGACCGAGACCATCTGACCAATCATCTGGTCTAAGGGGTGGTTGCTTGGAGATCATTACATGTATGACCTTGTCCCAGATACAATTTTCAATAAGTATTCATATCTCTGAATACCTACAGTTTGCAGTTTGCTAACCGGCAGATTATTGCCCAGCGTGACATTCGCATCAAAATAAATATAAATATGTCAGGTTTCAGATGTCTACTTTACTTGGGAGGGATAAGTGGTGCCAGTGTTTCCCCCATATGATCTGAAATAGGGGTGTTTAGACTTTAAACGTTGCACATTAACTGAGGAAAGTAAATACAGTGACTTGAAAAAGTATTCATACCCCTTGAAATTTTCCACATTTTGTCATGTTACAACCAAAAACGTAAATGTATTTTAATGGGATTTTATGTGATAGACCAAGACAAAGTGGCACATAATTGTGAAGTAGAAGGAAAATGCTGAATGGTTTTCAACATTTTTTACAAATAAATATGTGAAAAGTGTGGCGTGCATTTGTATTCAGCCCCCCTGAGTCAATACATTGTAGGACCACCTTTCGCTACAATTACAGCTGCAAATATTTTTACGTATGTCTCTATCAGCTTTGCACATTTAGAGAGTAAAATTTTTGCCCATTCTTCTTTGCAAAATAGCTCAGGCTCTGTCAGATTGGATGGAGAACATCTGTGAACAGCAATTTTCAAGTCTTGCCACAGATTCCTAATTTGATTTAGGTCTGGACTTTGACTGGGCCATTCTAACACTTAACTATGCTTTGATCTAAACTATTCCATTGTAGCTCTGGCTGTATGTTTAGGGTTGTTGTCCAGCTGGAAGGTGAGCTTCAAGTCTTTTGCAGACTCTAACAAGTTTTCTTCAAAGATTGCCCTGTATTTTGCGCCATCCATCTTCCCATCAACTCTGACCAGCTTCTCTGTCCCTGCTGAAGAAAAGCATCCGCACAACATGATGCTGCCACCACCATATTTCTTTCTTTCAACAATGGCTTTCTTCTTGCCACGCTTCCATAAAGGCCAGATTTGTGGAGAGAACGACTAATAGTTGTCCTGTGGACAGATTCTCCCACCTTAGTTGTGGATCTCTGCAGCTCCTCCAGAGTTAACATGGGCCTCAAAGCTTGAGATATTTTTTTATAACCTAACCCTGCTTTAAACTTCTCCACAACTTTATCCCTGACCTGTGTGCTGTGTTCCTTGATCTTCATGATGCTGTTTGCTCACTAAGGTTCTCTAACAAACCTCGGAGGGCTTCACAGAACAGCTGTATTTATACTGAGATTAAATTACACACAGGTGGACTCTATTTACTCAAAACATATGGAATAATCAGTAAACAGTTGTAAACAGAGCACTCCACTCCCAGCGCTTATGAACTAAGGATAATACTAGCTGCTACTATATGTAAAACAAAATCACAAACAATTATGCTGAATAAATCCAACATTAGCAGCGCTCTAATTTAAATGTGATTGAAATTTGTAAATCCATCTATTTCAATATAAATGTGTATCCTTATAAAAGTCCATCCTTATATTCACATATATCAGATTAATAAAATGTGCCGTATAAATCCTAAACGATTAGCCGTCACCATACCTCGCGAGATCTCTCCCCTATTTTAATGTACAGATAAAAGATAGGAATGCGCCTGTGTTAACATCCATTCAAGGAGTTGCGATACGGTCCTTCCAGCTAAGTGTCACTCTCGACAAAAAAGATGCATATGCATAGTGTAATTCTGTAAAATAAAACTAATTTTATTTAATTAAATTCCCGTCCCCCCTTATACAGATGCACTTACAAGAGCAAAAACTTGTAAAAGCATTGCACAGAACAGTCCTGTCACGTTTAGCTCAGTCAAACTCTCACCACCTAGTGGGATCTCTCACAGAGTGGCGTACCTGGGTCGAGCTGACAGCTGATCGACAGACTGGATGGCTGCGTGGTCACCACTGATGCGTTTCATCATCACTTCGTCAGAGGGCATGGCCACACAGCGCAGCACATCCAATTTATACACTTACGAGCATAGGAGATAAACCCATTGCCTGTCTAGTCACAAAATTCACTTTATCACCTAATATGCGGCGGCGCTTATGTTTGCACATATCCCATGACTCACGTCTCACTATCCATTTAGCAGTATATCCCTCGCCAGCAGCGATTAATTAAAATCATTCTTTTGGCCCATATTAAAACCTCCTAACATAGGTACTGCATAACAATGTATTGCACCGCAACCGATACAATTCAATTGCATCTTGTATGGGCTCAAAGCCACAGAAGGATAATCAAACACATTCAAATTATTATATCAAAGATTGTTACAGAATTTGTAGCACAAACGCCTCCATTTACAAATATCCATGACATTAAAATTAAATAAATAAATGAATAACCATCTAAATATGAATCTAAAAAACGAGAGATGCATAGTGATAACATAATAAAACATTAAAATATTGCATATATGCATAATCATCACATGATAAGTGGACTACAAATTAATTTACAACACATCATTGATACAAATTCATTTAAAATTAAAAAATAAATAAATTATATGCCAGCTTCTAAATTATAATTCATACCCCAAAACTAATAATCACTGATAAAACAATTTAAGTTGAGTTCTACATTCATCCCCTTAGGGTGTAAAGTCTCTGTTAGATACCGTTTATCCATTTAGTTTCACACTTTGATACATCTCTGACTCTATTTGTACCCATTCAAACAGGCAGGGTTGTTTCTATGCCCCAAAATTTTAAACCTGAATGGTCTCTATTATGTTTACAATGAAAATGCATTGACACACTATGATATTTGTAGCCTATTTTAACCACTTGCTTACTGGGCACTTACAGTAAACCCCCCTCCTGCCCAGACCAATTTTCAGCTTTCAGCTCTGCCGCACTTTGAATGACAATTGCGCGGTCATACAACACTGTACCCAAATTAAATTTTTATCGTTTTTTTTCACACAAATAGAGCTTTCTTTTGGTGGTATTTAATCACAGCTGGGGTTTTTATTTTTTGCTAAACAAACAAAAAAAGATGGAATATTTTGAAAAAAAAAATCATGTTTCATAGTTTGTTATAACATTTTGCAAACAGGTAATTTTTCTCCTTCATTGATATGCGCTGAAGAGGCGGCACTGGTGGGCACTGATAGGCTGGCTGGTGGGCACTGATAGGCTGCACTAATGGGCACTGATAGGCACAGATAAGGCGACACTGATGGCCAATGATAAGATGGCACTGATGGGCCCTGATGGGTGGCACTGAAGGGCACTGATAGGTTTTACTGATAGGTACAACTGATAGATGGCACTTATAGGTAGCACTAATAGGTGGCACTGGTAGGTGACACTGATGGGCAGCACTGTTGATGAGGCACTGATTGGTGACACTGGTAGGTGGCACTGTGGACACAGATGGGTGGCATTGTGGGCACTGGTAGGTGGCGCTGGTGGGCACTAGTAGATGGCACTGTTGTGCACTGGTAGGTGGCACAGATGGGCACAGATGAGCTGGCGGTAGCTCTCCTTGATTGGGACCGATGTCTCCTCATGCTATCAGCGCGAGGAGAAAAAATAGCCGATTACCAGCTCTGTTTCGACCCCTTACTCTGATCTGTGATCAGCCGAGTCTCATAGACTCACTGATCACAGAGTGCGTGGCCTGAGCCATGCAGGGGGTTGGCAGGCCGCTCAGGCAAGGTAGGACATCTATTGACGTGCTCCCGGCAAAGTAGGTCTGTGCTTTAGCCATCATTCGGCTATAGCGCGGATCTGAAGAAGTTAATATTGTTGATATGTTCAGATACTCTTTTTCCCACTGTATGCTTTGTGCGGCCAATATACATCAGGCTGCATGGACATTGTAATGCGTATACCACATAGGTCGAGTTGCATGTGATTAAATCTTTGATCTTAAATGATTTACCATTAGCTGTTGAACAAAATTCGGTCAAATCTCTTATATGTGTATTCACCTGCCGACATGCTAAACATTTGCGTCAGGAATAAAAACCATTCGAGGTTTAGTAGGAGGATCTAATATTTTTTTCACTATTTTATCACCAAATGAAGGTCCCTTTCTATTTACTAATTTGGTGACTTCTGAAGGCAATTGATTCCACTAAATTTTAGTTAGGGGTATCAGAGTAAAGGGGGCTGAATAGAAATGCATGCCACATTTTTCAGATATTCATTTGTAAAAAATTTAGAAAACCATTTATCGTTCTCCTTCCACTTCACAATTATGTGCTACTTTGTGTTGGTCTTTCACATACAATCCCAATAAAATACATTTATGCTTTTGGTTGTAACATGACAAAATGTGGAACATTTCAAGGGATATGAATACTTTTTCAAGGCACTGTATGTCCATATTCTGGCTGTGCTATTATTATTTCAGGAGTTATGAGACATCCTAAAAAAGAGTTACAACTGCTAACCTATCTGCAGATATGGACATTGGTCTTCAACTGAGCTATTTACGACCGGTATCTGTTAGCACTCTGGATTGCCCAGTTTGCAAGGGTGACAGTTTTATTAGGCTTTCCAGATGGGAATGTGGATTGGTTAATGGAAAGGGTCTGTATGTGTCCTATCAATGGACTGATAAGGTCCTGGCATCAGTTAACAGTTTGTGTATGTATAACTGTATAAATGTATAAGGGTGGAGGGCAAGGTCACTGTGGTTATGCCCTTCACATGACGACATGGCTGTGAGGAGCTGAGACATGAACAAAATGGATGTTGCATACAGCATGTAATGGATTACAAATTACACAGTAATGTATGTTACCAGCAACATGTTCTTGATTTCTTTCAAAATATCCCTGTACTTATAAGTTGATAGGTGAATCACTTTCTTGGTAATCGCCTGTAAATCACCTATAAACATTCCTTTCTGTTTGGTTGTGTCATACAGCCCTTTCACCCCAAGGCATTATGATACTGGTTGAATCATAAAGATTTAATTCTTATTATTAATTAATTAATTCAATCACTCTTAGGAGTGTCTGTGTTTCAGAAATTGAATGAGTTGTGGATTCATTCAGGAGGATATTTCACATTTGCTCATGCAATGAGCAAACGCTGCTGTATGTCGGATTTGCTAGCAGCCAAGCAGTTAGTCATCAGAGCTGTCCTGCTATGCACAACTGAACCAGCACAGTTACAACTTGGTGGTCTGGAACCACAGTTTTTAAATCACCCTTAAGAGGAAGCCCAATCAACTAAAACCTTCTGAAGTTCAGTTTAGTGATTTATCCATGTCACTCATTTTTCATTTTCATTTTTTGGGATCCATCTTATACAAATATATTTTATATATTTTTTTGTTTTTATTTTCCATTTTTGTGGATTTGATATACACTATTTAAAAAAAAGGACTTGCTGGCACTTTTTGTACCACTAGGGGGATTGGCTCCATTGACCTTCTTTTGTCCATTTGGGCTATTGCCCCCTATTGCTTGTCCTGTTAACATTGACTGGTTAATTTTGCACTTCACCTTGTGACTTATAAGCCCAAGGGAGGTGTGGATTTAATTCTTTTTTTTTTTTTTAAAAAGTCTGTTTGTTATCGTTTTTGTTTTCTTTTTTCTCGTCCTGGGTTCACAACAAAATGGCACATGACTATTGTCACCCATAAGTGACGTTTTGTCTACAGTATAATGGCGGTGTAATCGGAAGTGATTACTCACTCCGGTTATATGCTACATATATAAGGGCCACTCAGATGTGACAGTAGAGTGGCCCAATATGAGCATTGGCTGGAAACACGTTGGTCAGTGCCATTCACATGAGATCACGCTGCTGCAATTGTCGACCGCGGCGGCATTTACATGTGAGTGACAAGGGTTTTCATTGTTTTCAAATATTTTAATTAGCTGCTCTGTTATTGTATCATGGATCAATAAACAATACTACACTATGATACCCTGTTTTTCCTATTTTACTGGTATCATGTTGCGGTGAGAGTGGCTGAGTGTTCCCCTACATATAAAAACTGTGAGCCCTGGATTAAGTGAACACTAGAGACATTGGTGTGATTCATCTGATTACCCTGGTTGAGTTGATTGGGCCACCTTTTGCATGTTTTTAATACCCCTTTTGGTGAGTTTGCATTGCATGTGGGGAAGATGAAGCGATGCACTGATTCAATATTGTCTGTCATCATCACGAATGTACCTTCCTTCTGTGTTCACAGTATATGATTTACTACACTATGAGTTGTTTTTCTTTTTTCGTAATTATGGTTTGATGTGGAGGAGATGTTAACATCCAGTACTAAGGGTACTGAAGAATCATATTAGCACTTGCAGTGCACAAAGCGAGTGAGCTGTTCTCTTAGATGAGACAGCATTCCCCTCTGGTGAGTGGCCATTTTTTCCATATTTATACAAGTGAAGGACTATTTCACATTGTTTACAGACTATTTTTTAGATAATTTTTATATGGACTGTTTATATTCATCATGGGTCTTCACTGACCACATAATATATAATATAACACGTAATGTAGATTTCCAAAATCAAATAATATTTGTGGGATGCTACCAATGTAACTACAGAATAGTTCCATTTACCTTTACTGCCCGTTCACACAGGGGCTACTTGTCAGGCGACCTACCCGCCTGACAAGTCGCCACCCGTTCTGTACTATGGAACCATTCTAATAGGAGCAACGCAAGTTCCTGTACTACTTTGGGGGCGACTTGAGGCGACTTGCATAGACTTCTATACAGAAGTCGTTTTGCAAGTCGCTGTGGAAGTCGTGTGCAGGTCGCCTCGGTGACCTGTGTGAACCGGGGCTTACTGTCCAAATGTAGGTGCCCCAGAGAGTGACAGGATCCTGCCAATGCAGTTTGTCACACAGACTACATTTGCAACACAGTCTGAGGGGATCTTACCGTATATCAAGGTAGTTGCAATATCTACAATTTCTACACACTGTCTAAGTGCAGGCCCTATGTGCGCATTTATTACTATCACAGAAGGGGGCAAACAAGACCCCTTGTGATAGCTTTGGATAGGTGACAGGTACTCTATTACTACACTATAATTCCCCCGATGTCTGCCCTGCTGTTCAAAGCAGATGATCAGACAGATCATGTTTAAACTGAAAGTGGCAAAATCCTCATTGCTTCCAGATTGGGGAATAGATGTTCCTTCATCTTCTCTGCGGGAAGCCATCCTGGCCTTTTACCTTGATCCTGGGCTCCCCTGGAGGAAGAGGAGAGCCCGGAAACCACCACGGGAGAGTCCTTCCCAGCACTGTCAAAGTGATCAGGTGGCTGTGGCTATCCTATCCTATCTATCTATCTATCTATCTATCTATCTATCTATCTATCTATCTATCTATCTATCTATCCAGCTGTGTATTTAGCTCTTTGCCTGGAGAGTGGGTTTACATTTTCAAAGCCTGTTTGAAGCACCCACTCTAATGTTTGTTTAAATCTAACTACTGAGTAGTTAATTATTCAAACCAAAGGCAAAATGTAGGATGGCAATAAGCATAACAAAATTATCGTTCGTGAATCCATAGCTCAAAAAGTTCTTAGTCATTACCAGAGATGTTGTTATTAAAGCAATAGACAGGAAGCATGATTAAAAATAATACTATTCAATGGTGCATACACAATCACTTAATAGATCCCTTGAGAATAAAATATAGCAAAGGCAATATAAGGTGAATTAGTAAAGTTTTAAACAGGGAGTTTTTATATCCTGCAGCACAGCAAAAATGTAGCAGCTTGTTAAAATAAATTCAGCAGTAGCAACAGTGCTAAAATGCAGACACAAAAGGAACCTGTTTTGGTGCTTTATATCAATCCTTATGTCCTCTTAGATTCTAGGCCAAGACTGTGCTTTTGCTCAAGTTTAGATCAAGCCCCAACTACCATTACGAGTAAGCTCCACCCTCTGTCATTCAATTATTAAATCCTGGAACCTGTACTATCCACTGAAGTTTACAATTGACAATCAACAAATGGGATTTTCAACAGAAGCGGTGGTTAATCATTTCAACTTGGTCAGAAGCTGAAGTCCCATGTACAGTTTGGGCTTAAAATTCACAGGGACATCATTTTTTTTAAGACAAGCACAGGTACTTAAAAGGTATCAACAGGTGCCTTCAGTTCAACACTGGTTCTAAATTTTATGCCAATCAGGACCAAATTAGGTCCACTTCAACCAACACAATCTGAACAGGCTCCTAGATGTGACCTAGCTGTGAAGCTTTCTCCTGATTGTGCTGTTTGTTCTGTCTTCATCTGATGCAAGTCTGATGGAGTTATGGAGAGTAGAAGTAGAGAAGTAGAGTAGAAGTAGGACAGGGTCTAAGGAGAAATACACAGCAGGTAGTGCAAAGTGATGTCTGTCCTTTGTGAAGAATAATATATCAATGTATTTCTTGCATCTCTCTTTTCTGCATAATTTACTTAGGTGGTAACTGTTAAAAGCCATTAACAAAGTTGTATATGCTCACATTTCTTATGTATATGAGGTTTTATGAGAGACCCTTAATATGGAAAATATAATTCCTTGTAACCCGATCTCAGTGTTTTCACTCAATCTACCTTGAATGTGTGCATACATGCAGCTAAACAGGTTTTTAGGAATCTGCAGAATCACATCCACACTGTGACATGCATCTATAAACAGCGATTAAAGTGTAAACTGCTCTGTCTTAAATAGTTGTCCACAGAAGTAACAGGCATTTGTTTTTTGTTTATTAAAAATGATTTAGATGTCCTGTACAGTTATATGAAATTGCATCATTATAATACTAATGGATCAATGTAGAAGATGTTACACATGTTCACAGTCACTGCTATACAAAGATGTACTTTAAAAGTCCAAAAATGAACACTGTGTTTGTCTCCAACTTAATTTTGCATGCAAGCAGAGCTGTCTAACTGGTCTAAATTACATAAATAAATCAAATATTCTGCTGTTGTCTTGTGCCTCTCTTGCCAGAAGGTGAGCATTCAGAATCTGGTTTGTTCATATTTTGTGCAACAGACAAATATTTTTTACTTCTTTTACAAGCAACTCTGAAATACATTTTTAAAAATGTTTTTTGTACTGTCATTTTACTGTGTCATTGTGGGTATTATGTTTATTAACGTTATTTGGATAAATATCAGGCAAACATTTTATTCATACCAGCTAACTATTTATATCATATTATCATATTTTTTATCTTGATAATTAAATTCTGGCCACTATGACAATTTCTACAGACATAATAATTATAGGAATAATGGTTGTACCTTAAAATTAGCTCATTAGTAAATCTTTCTTGTCAGATAAAACCATTATCAGCAGTAATCAGCAGTAGTTTTTCAAAGCTTTGACTTTTAAAAGGTACTGTGCCCGTTTTATTTTTGTGAACATGACATTTTCATGTAAAAATGACCATGAAAAAAGAATATAAATAGAATGAGTTGTGTCATTTTTATGAGATTTTTGAATGGACTGTCATATAAAACATTTGTCTGTGTTCTTGGCATGATTGCCAACTGAACTATCCACCAATATGTTATAGTATGGATTCAGTTACATTTTAATGTACATAGTATTACTGAGTTCTTTCCTAAATGTACATAATATAAGTGCATACTTAAAGTTGATCCAGGGAATATCTGATTGCATCTCGGGGGATCAGGAAGGACTTTTTTTCCCCTGCTAGAGCAAATTAAATTATGCATTGCTGTTTTTTTGCCTTCCTCTGGATCAACTGTGGGTATAGAATTGTGTATATGAGATTGTATGATTTTTTTTGGATGATTTTCTTTTTCCTTTTTCCCTTTAAGAGGTTTAACTAGATGGACTTTTTTTTCAACCTGACTAACTATGTATGCAACTATGTAGCTTTTACTGTTATCTTGTCTTTATGACTAGTTCCCACAATAAATCTTCTGATTGGTCCTTTTTTGTGGTCTGGGAACGTGATGGTCATCAATTACCTTGTGTGATAAGGTGCTTAGGTAGGAAACTTTTCCCTAATTCAAATGCTACCTCTTAATTCCAAGGCAGTGATATGAGGAAAAGGGATAATTTCCCTGCCCCAGAATCAGACCCTAATCAAATAGATGTTGGCTGCATGATAGCTTCTCATTATGGTTGGTTTGGATGAATGTGGCAACATGGTGAATGTACTGTAAAATACAGTCCAGTAATCATTATGGTGCAAAAACAGGTGTATTGTACAAGTACTGCTGTAGACAAAACAGCTCTTTTTTTTGTATGCCCAACCACAGTAGAAGCCATAGGGTGAGATGAGCACAATGTAAAAAGTCCTGTTAGCTAATAGTAACATCTGGAGACTGGCACTTTCTATGAGAATGCAGGTTAAATATTGATTTAAATATTGATTACATGATTTTTCTGCTTTTTGTCAAGCTGGATAACAATTATTAACAAATATTTTAATTTGCTGATGCAACTGTTGCAAATAAACCACTTGTCCAGCTGGCTTTGAAAAGAATACACATAAAAGGTTTTCAGCAAATAATCACATGTTGGGGATTGTGATAACCCCCTAAGTAGTATATGAATTTACCATTTCTAGCAAATGCGTCATTATTTTTATTTAGAATTAATTAAAAATACAAAACTATTATGTTTCTTGCTAGTCCATCTGTGATGGCAATAGCAACATTGGGAACATTATTCATGTGAATGCACTTTCATGTACTGTTTTGTATCTGATCATTTACAGATGTTTTACCCGCATAGATTAATAGTTTATTTCTATAAATACTTTGTCTTTTTATTCTTGTTATGATATTAAAACACAAAAGCACTATTTTGTTAAAGCATTGCCAGTTGCAAAAATAATGCTTTTAATCAAATTATAACCTACTTACATTTAGAAATTGCAAACTTCTGCAGCTACAGTACATGTTACAAGCTTGGCAGAGATCAGCACATCAAAGGGACAGCAGCTGAAAACCAACCTCAGTTGTACTTGCATTTACCTTGATTTACAGAGCAGTCTTTGAAAAAGCATATCTAATTTTTATGGTGGTTAAAGGAGTATATCAGAAGACATATGCTAAAGTAAATTTATGGTTTCTTTCATTCTTACTGCTTCAGGAGTCAAAAAGTCCATACATGTTAAGTGAAGCCTCTTTTTGACCTTGTCTATTGATAATCCGCATATAATCTACTCTCATGTGTTCACAGAGATAATTTGAGTAACTGTGATCTTTTAAAAGCAGCAACAACATGTATAGAATATGGAGGTTTTAAAGTACAATCTCGATTGTCTCCAATATGTAGTACCATGGTGATTTAATCACCCTTGTAGAAAAAAAGCTAATATTTCCTTTATATATTATATAATGTATTCTAAAACTGTTTTTTACAAGGCATGTTCTGTAACACTTAGTTGCGTGTTTGTACATTATTTAAACCTTAAGGAGTTTATTTACTTATCGCAAACAGGTTGTTCACTTTGCAAGGGAATTTTTTTCAGAGCTTAGTGAATGTGGTATAATTTCACTTTTAAAAGAATACCCAATCATGTGGAATAGGAAAATAAACAAACAGCATATTGCGTGCACATGATTGGATGATGGATGTTGGCAGAGCTTCATCTCATACATCAAGCTTTGGGGCAAATTCCCTTGCAAAGTGAACCGCCTATTTGCCTATAGTAACTCAACCCCTAAGTGTCATGGAAAAATGTATTCTTTCTGCACAACATAAACTACACCAAAACACCCAGTTATCTATTTACGCTAACAATGTATAATTTTAAAGTTTGAAAAAAATGTCCAAAGTTAATCCAAATAAAACCGTATATTGTGGCTCCTCTTTGTTTAATAACTCTATATAAATTGTAATTTGGATGTTAATGAAAGGATAATGACAGTCTACAATAATTCCGATAAGTTGGGATCAGGAAAGGTTCCGCAGCTCTGACTTGGATCTCTTAATGTTGAAAAGGGTCAGAAACACACAATTTCTGCCAGAAATGGCTCATTTTATGCAAAAACTCACATTTTTTGTAAATTATAGTTAACTACCGTCAAATGAAGCAACATAACACTGCGTAGATACATGTTTTTTTTTTCACTCGGTCTCTCTGATCTCAATGGGATCGATTTAACTTAATGGATTTAAAATTTCATATTGCATGCGGGCTACATTACTAAATGCTTTGGTGAGGAAAGGAACAGAGAAAAACACAACCTCTTTCAGCTTTAAATAACTTTACTACTACACAGAGATAAAACTGGAGGCAAGCTACCCACATTTAAATATCCATTTAAATGTTATACTAGAGTTTTAAACAAAAATTAGTATTGACATGTGTTTGATTTCACTAAGATAAGTCAGACATTGTATTACTAGAGAGAGGTTATGATCACAGTTGGCTCCATTCATTAAAACAGATTGCATGCGGTATTTAGGTGTCCGGACACATTTTCCCTAAATATCGCATGCGATCCTGAAACTGTCAATTCATTATGTTGTTTTGTGGTATTTACTTTACAGTAAATACCACATTAAAAAGTGTCAAACTCAATTCACAGAAGGAAATAAATAATTAAATGCATGCGTTAATTAAGTAGTGGTCCAGGTATGCGGTAATAAAGGAATGCAAAAATATAATAGCCAATTTTGAGTAATTTCTGCCTTTTTGGATCAGTTTCCTAACAGTAATGCATATAAATCTAAATATGGAATTATATAAATCATTGGGGTTGATTTACTTAAAATATAACTAAATTAAATAATTTTTTTTAGTTTTGGATAGAGTGGAGGTTAATTAGAACACCTGTCAGGTTTTTATTGTTGTCTGTGCCCCCATTAGCGAGATTCACCCTCTCTATTTGTCCTGTTTACCATTTTTATGTGAAATTAAAATTAAAAATTAGTTAAAATTAAATTAGTGAAATTAAAAGAAAATCCCAACTTTTTGGCTGTCCCCAGAAAAGTAATAAACAGGGGAAAAGTAAACTAACAGGGTTTATATCCCTCCTTTACTTTGTCCAATAAAAAAAAAAAAAGTTTTGCTTATTGTTCTATTTTATGGCAAATAGACTGTGCAATTTGCTAGTTGCCCCAGAGCTTAAATGAGGTAAAGCTCCACTTTACAAAGAATACCCAATCACGTGCAAGGAAAAAAAACAGCATTTTTTGCTTCAATAAGATTGGATGATGGAAGTCAGCAGAGCTCCCCCTCATTTAAGCTCTGGAGCAATTTCACTTGTAAAGTGATTAGTCTATGTGCCTTTAGTAAATCAACCCCACTACATTTAATAAACCCACCCCTTTACATGTAGTCAAATATACTTATTTTCGCCTGTCATTTCGCCAGATTTTTCGTGACTTTTTTATATATATGCAAGCATGCTATATATGTCACTTGCTGCAATCAAAAAAACTCCCAATCACTTCAAACATAATACAATGTACATGCTATCTATGAGAGGGTATTTCTTCCCTGCGACCAAAGTGTAAGGAGCATTCTTCCCACTGACCATCACACTAATGTATTATGAGTTGTAGATATGATCATTTTTAGCAGGGGTTTCCTGAGACTGGAAAAATATTTCAAGAGTTCCTCTGTGTTGAAAAGGTTGAGAAAGGCTGCTTGGAAGTATAACTTAAAGCAAAACTTTCTTTTTCATTTTGGATAGAGTAATGGAGGGTTGGAACCCCTGTCAGTTTTTTTTTTTAAATTATTCTCTGCCATCTGTGTACCATTGGGGAGATTTACCTTTATTGCATGTCCCATTGCCAAAATAGGAAGCGAGAGGAAATCCCTGCAAATTAAGGAAATCCCTTGGGGGCCAGAACTAGTGTCTCCATTGGAAAATGTTCCCTCTAATACTTTTCTGGGGACAACCCAAAATTTGGGATTTTCTTTTAAATTTACTTTCAATGATAATAGTAAACAGTACAAGTAGAAAGGATGAATCTCTGTAAGGCATAGACAGCAGTAAAAATAGGTGTTTCAATACCTCCCCACCCTATCCAAAACTAAAAAAAAAGTTTTCCTTAAGTTATATTTTGAGTAAATAAAAATATCTTTATAAATGTCAGATATTGAAAGAAAATAGTATCAAAAATCATACACATATATAAATACCCTTCTTCCACCTATAAAAAATACAATGTTCTATTTTTTATTGGCGGAAGAAGGGTATTTATATGTGTGTGATTTTTGATACTATTTTCGTTCAATATTTGACATTGGTAAAGATATTGTATTTACTTAATTTAACTTAGTTGTTTTTGATAAACCACATGTGTCCTGTGAAAGCAGCTTCCCTTTGACTGGTATTCTAGTCACCTTTTTTCTTTTGTATTAATACATATGCTACAGGGGCCACACTGACTTAGTTGGCATATTTATATGGTTTACCTCTTTATTAGCAAAACAAATAGGGTGTTCTAATTCTTCTCCAATGTTTCCATCCCACTGGATATCGCATGAGATAAAATATCATATGCTTTTATGAGATAAATACCACATATTTTGGAAAAATACTGCATGCGATATTTTAAAAGCATTTTTTGTGAATGGCAAAAATATTTTACCGCATTTCTTAAAGCGGTAGATACAGCTTCTTGAATGGAGCACAATGTTCTTTGTTTTGCAATAACATACTTGCACCTTCTGTGTATTGTCTTCTGTTTTCATCCTGGCTTCCTGTTCCCTGTAATCTTCAATCATATATTACTAAATATGAGAGAAAATTAAACATTCTAAATATCTATTCATATTATTAAACCCATTTTCGTGGAACATGAATCTGTTATATCAGTCCTATTTTTTATTTTTTTTTATAGTAAGACAGCAAAAACAGTAAAAAAAAAAAACAAAAAACAAACGTATTCTGTAAGATACTAACCAGACACTTCAGGCATATAGATTGATATTCCTTTAGCAGGAATACCAGCCTGTATTCTGTTCAATGTTAGACAGGTGCTTTAAAAACGGGGCTATAGGGGGATGGGTGTTTGAGCTTATCTTTTCACAGTGATGGGCGTAAATTCAAAAGGGCTTTTTCTCACACAGTGGGGTTGATTTAATAATAATTTACTAAAGAATACCCAATCACATGCAAGTAATATGAAAACAAAAAGCATTTTGCTTGCACATGATTGGATGTTGGAAGTCAGCAGAGCTTGACCTCATTCACTAAGTTCTGGGAAATATCAGTAGCAAAGTGCAACTTCCAGGCGTCTGTCTCTATTAAATAATTGCACCTAATATTACATATGAGGAAGAAGAAATTACAACCTCTAGCTCTGATAAAGTTAAAGGTCAACAGCTCTGATGAGTAATACTACAGGCTGAAAAAGGATCAGACACATTCGCCTTCCAAAAATTTGAGGCAACTGAGGTTTCCCTTGAAAAAGAAAGCAGGAAGATATGAAACAAAAAAGTACTTGGAGAACTAAATCAAGGTGACTGGTTCCCTTCTAACGAAAAAGTTCTATTCATATTCTTTTAGCATACCCTGAATAATTTTCAACAGGTGTAAATAATGATAAAATTTGATAGGACCTATGAAATGAAAGGTGGATATCACATAGAAGACATAAAGGAAATAGAATCTTATTGCAAACTAATGATACAGTGACACTATACCCTTTCTGGCAATGAAAATGTCTGCATCTCCTTAGTAAAAATGAAATACATTTAAATAATTCCCTGTGTTCAGCATTGTGCTTAGAATATGAAAGGCATATTTAAAGAAGCCGCTCAGCTCAGTCAAACAGAGAAAAGAGTAATTGTATTAATGAGTCATTAACAGTGAAATAGTTTATTGGTGTAGCCAGTAGTTATGGATTTGTGTCCCTTATCCCTTTTAAGTGAATGTGCTATAGAAGAAGACTTGGCATTATTTTGGCATGTTATATAGTATCCACTGCATCTGTCCACATTTAACTGATATTGCACAGATAACCCACTTCAAGTATTAAACATAGAAATTAAGAAAAAAAAAGGGGAAATGGTGATAACATATTCATAATATCAAGCAGAAAGAAAACCAAGCATCCCATTTTTTATGGAACTTTTTTTATAGATACATGTATTTTATGGAAAACTCTTTGAGTCTTTGAGCATCAGGGAATCCATTATGGTTAAGACTTGGGCAAAAGGCATGTAACGCACATATGCAGGACCTCAGGGAAAATAGAGTAGAGTCTTTGAGGGGTCAAGTATTGTCTAGCATGTAATTTAATGGCATACTAATAAGAAACAGGTACTTTTATAGTTATAGGTGAGCATTATGACCTATTGGTAAAGGAAGAAGAGTTCTCCACATTCGGTTTCCCATTAGGTTACCGGGAGCTATTTTTATGGGGGGTTAAGATGATTAAGTTAGTAGTATAAGGTGGATGTGATACCTTTTCCACTAGAGGAAGAGAGGCATATGTCAAGATGAGTGGGAGGGTGTGTGGGAATGAAGGAGTATTGATTTGCATAGAAGTGTTTGAAGGTCTTTTTGGCATGTCAAGGAGTTATGAATCCACCAGAAGTCATTCCTATTCTGGAATGGTGAAACAAAAGTTGAAAAACATGGGAAGGCGGGGGGATATAGCGGATATACCAGGCTATAGTTAGTTCTATATAACCATCAAAGGTAAAGATATTGTGCTACAACCACATTCAGTGGGTTAAAGTGGAAAGTTAGGATTACGTAAAGTTTGGCCTGGTAGATGTACAACCAAGGATGTAATATTTTGCCATAGTCGTTAGAGTACCCTACAGTTCCAGTATATTTGTCCAAATGTCCCTGTGTGCCCCCAGTTTCAAATTGTATCTATGGTATATCATGTCAGAGGGTGTGCCATTGTGCCCAGACATTGTTGTCTTTGTCAGAGGGCGTGAGGTGGGGCCTGTGACAGTGAAGTCATCATGCACTTGGAGCCTGTTTGCCGGGTCTGATTTGCAGTCATAGGATGAGATAAAAAGAGTAATACATCACCCACATATTGAGTTTATATTCACAATTTCCTTCAGGGTATCATTTGATGTCAGCATTTTTTTTAGGATTATAGCCAAGGACTCCATGGTGAGTGCAAAAAGTAGTGTCAGCCAAAGGTACCCTCTTCAGTACCTTTGCCTAAAGTGAAGAACTCTTGGTTACAGCTTGGAAATCTTATACATGTGTAAGTTGACTAATATAAAGTTTGAAAACCATTCAATAAATCATTTCTGAAGCCCCATCAGTCTAAAATAATACCTGTGTAGGGACAGGTGACACTATCTATTACCTTATGTAAAGTATATCTAAACTCAGTAGTAAAAGTGTGTGAGTCTGTAGGTTACCAGTCTGATATCAGTGATTTGTCTTGATGGGATAACACCTGTTTGGTAGTATTATTATATTATATGGTTATGATGGAGGCTAATCTATCTGCAAGTAGTCAACCAAATCATTTAAACCAATATTGATTACTGAAATTGGGCAATAGTTTTGGAGTAATGTGTTGGCTTTGTTAGATGTAAGGAGTAAATTACATGTTGGCTAGTTATGCCCAAGGAGCATTTTTAACGTTTTGATGAGCTTTGCGATGTCAGCACCCTCTTGCCAGCCTGTCTCATTTTTAAAGGCTATTACTGAGATCTGTGCCTTTTAGGAGAGAAAAAAAATACAAGCCATTAAAAATAATTCGGCATAGGTAACAGTTTGATTCTCGGGTGCAATAATTTGATCTGCTAGTCTGCATTTCTTTACCCAAGACATACTGTATAATGTTGTCTAAATAAGATGTTTTCTTTAAATGTATAGGATTATTACATTTATTACAGCAGTGTTTTACTGCTCCATCTCAAAATGAGCTGCTTGACTCACTGAAAACAATGCACTTGTCTGACTAACATCTCATCTCAACAGTTGTTAAGCAGTTAGGCAGTGTAGTTGTAGTGGCTTATCTAGCCTGCCTCTTGTTAATGGCACATTTCTCCACTTAACACAACAAAATGTAGAAAAGCAGGCATGAAACCATATACAAAGAAGGTGAAAAAAAATATACTGAGAATTACGTAGAAAAAATTATTGCAGCAACAACTAAAAATACAGTATGTTCTAAACGAAAATACTCTATACGTTTCCTTTAGCCCCCAGTCACACTGGTGCGGCTTGTAATGCGATTTGATAGTTTCAAATTGCATGACAAGTCGCACCCAATTGTCCGTAATGGAAGCAGTCAAATCTATGTGACTCCTACTCTATCGGAGTAGCACCGATTTTGAAAGTAGTACTTGTACTACTTTTTGCAAGTTCAGGTACAACTTGCATAGACATCTGTGCATGAAATCACAGATGTCTTCCAAGTAGCACCTGAAGTAGTACTACTTTGAAATCGTGCTACTTCAAGTGAAGTAGCATGAATTCAATGTCCTGTTCAGTGTGACCGGGGGCTTAAAATAGTATTAAACAAGTGTTGTGAGCTCTCACAAGTATATAAAGCAGACATGCACATTAGGGCACACCTCCCCTCTGACTGCACTGTCCTCAAATAATGGTGGGTCTAATGCCGCGTACACATGAGCGGACTTTACGGCAGACTTTGCCCGGCGGACCAGAGTCCGAACAATCCGACCGCGTGTAGGCTCCGGCGGACTTTTCCAGCGGACTTTTTCCCAAAAGCCCGCCGGACCTAGATTTGAAACAAGTTTTAAATCTTTCTGTCGGACTCAGTATCTGTCGGAAAGTCCGCTCGTCTGTGTGCTGGTCCGACGGAAAGCCCGCTCGTGTGTATGCTGGTCCAACGGACCAGATACGACGCGAGGGCAGGGTATTGCATTTCGCGCTCACTGCAATAGGAAAAACCCTGCGGGGCCCCCCCACCCCAAAGCACCTTGTCCCCATGTTGATGAGGACAAGGGCCTCTTCCCGACAACCCTGGCTGTTGATTGTCGGGGTCTACGGGCGGGGGGCTTATCGGAATCCGGGAGCCCCCTATAATAAGAGGGCCCTCAGATCCCGGCCCCCCACCCTATGTGAATGAGTATGGGGTACATGGTACCCCTACCCATTCACCTAGGGAAAAAGTGTCAATAAAACACACTACACAGATTTTTAAAATAATTTATTAAACAGATTAACCGGGTGATGTTGACAACGCCCCCTAAAACGTTACAGTCCCAGCATGCCCAGGGACTGTGACATCATAAGGGGCGGGGTCTCCGCCTATATAAGTCACAACGGAGCTCTCAGAGAGCAGTCCAGCCGGAGAGAGCGTCGTGTCAACATCTGGAGAAGAGAAGAGGGAAGAAGACAAGAAGACAAGAAGCCAAGAAGCCCAGAAGTCTGGACCTCCGCTGGCAAGAGAGCGGCCTGAAGACAGAAGAGGAGCCGGCCGAAGAACTGGAACACCGGGAGAAGAGGAACCGGAGGGACCCCTGAAGCCGGAAGAAGACCCCCCCGGAGCTGTTTAATAAATTATTTTAAAAACCTGTGTGTTTTATTGACACTTTTTCCCTAGGTGAATGGGTAGTGGTACCATGTACCCCATACTCATTCACATAGGGTGGGGGGCTGGGATCTGGGGGCCCTCTTATTATAGGGGGCTCCCGGATTCTGATAAGCCCCCCGCCCGCAGACCCCGACAACCAACGGCCAGGGTTGTCGGGAAGAGGCCCTTGTCCTCATCAAAATGGGGACAAGGTGCTTTGCCGTTTTTTCGGTGTAGGGGGGCTTCCCTTTAAAATCCATACTAGACCTAAGGGCCTGGTATGACCCGCAGCGGGGCTCGCAAGGTGTCAATCTCGCCGATAAAAGCGACAAGATTGACTTCCTTTTCTAGTCCCGTTGCACCTGAGTCACGTTCAAAATGAACAGACTTGTCCATGTGTGGGCAAGTCCGTTCATTCTGAAAGTCTGACGCAACTCCGGCGAAAGTCCGTCAGAAAGATGGGCAGACTTAGCCCACCGGAAAGTCCGGTCGTGTGTGGGCAAGTCCGTCCGTTTTAAAGTCCGGCGAAAAGTCCGCCGAGCAAAGTCTGCCGTAAAGTCCGCTCGTGTGTACGCGGCATTAGATCCCATTAGTGACTTGTCCCCCACTACTGCAATCTCCACCGACACTTCTTCCGGGTCCTGTAGAGATACTTTTCAGACACTTTTTTACAACAACTCTAACGTTAGAGGAGAATATAGCAGCTTTTACTAAAACTATAAAACATATTATAAATATGTATTTATTTTCCTAACCATTGCAGTTTGCAGGAGAGGAAATGCATGAGGCACCTCAAGGGATTTCTGGCAATCATAAAAATAAGCAGTAGAATTCATTGAAGCCCTTGGATAATATTTATTTTCTCTGGTTGGTTGCAGCTCTCTTTTGATAATTTATATTAATGGACATAGAAAATTGTGCATTTCAAAGAGAAATCTGTCATTCATACAATGGATTTATTTTAGTGCTGCAAACGTTCACATATGCTGACTAATTTTGTTGTTAATGCTTATTAAAGTTGTTATTTATTTAATTTTTTTTTACAATATTACCAGGGATATGACAGGCAAGTAGAGAGTTGGGGAGCATAGAAATTGATGCATTGGCTGAGTTTACATGGGTGTAGGTATTAAAAACCATTTCCCGAATAGTGTTATTCAGGGACATTCTCATCAAATATGTGTTATCATACCAGATTGAGCTAAACACTGCCAACATACCTCAGGAACACTGAGAAAAATGTATGTAAATTTCATGCAATTCTATGTATGTAATAAGGACATTGATACCATCTGTTAAATATCTACTTTTTTCTTCCTTGCGCCACACTAGTAATTTTGAGTTTGTGTCACTATATATATATAATTTATTTTGTACATGAAGCCCATCTGGCCCTGGACTCTTACCAGGCTTCATCTGTTTAACTGCTGAAGGCAATTCTTCTGAGGTGATCTAGTGTTCCATGTCCATTATTTCCTTTCAGGATAAGGAGGGCATGCCATGCTTGTGTAGGTATTCCGCAATCATAGCTTTGTGAGAAAAAGAAGGAAAGCTAGTCTGGCTAGAGGATGTTAAAATGTAACAATTTTCATAATAGCTGAAGAATTGATGCGCAATATCCTCAACCTTATGGTAAGTTTGTCCTGATGATCGTGAATTGCATGTATAGTCATGTGTACTCTCTTTGCTTGGAGCATTCTTGATAGCAGTTTGCCGCTCTTTTTGGTGTATTCATAGACCAATTTATGGCTCAAAGCCAAGCCAAGTTCTTCCAACAGCTAGTCCACAATAATATTTCAAGGGTAGAGTTAGATTAATGTTGCTTATGGGCCAGCTCCAGATTGGTAGTCTAAAGTCTTGTGGATAATGCAATGCGTTTACTTCTTATTACGCATTTATTTGCCTCCCACTGAAACATCTCAGTGGTTTTAAAGTTCACGTTCAGGTCAAAGTATTCTTTAAGTCTAGATTAATGATAACTTTGGTCTGCCAGCAGTGAAGGATTAAGTTGCCATATTTTGGATTTCGAATTGTGTTCAGGGAAGCATAAAATCATTGTGATGGGGTGGTAGTCAGACATGGACATCAATTCTATTGAAGACGACTGCAAATATATTAGGTCAGTTCGGGTCCAAAAGAAATAGTCCAGTCGGGAATACTTTTGGTGGTGAAAAAAATGTGTAGTCCTTTAGAGTCAGGTGAAGGAATCACCAGGTGTCCTTCAGTGAAGGAGCAGAAGGTTGGAGTTTTATTTAGTATAGTGCCTGGCACGAGCCAAAGGAGGTGCCATTCAAAAAGTCTAATGTCGGGTTGAGCGGTGTGTTCATGTCCCCACCTAGTATCACTAGACCTGAGGTTGTCAAAAGGTTGCTTACCTTTTTAAAGAAGGGAGCTTGCTTCTAATTTGGGCAATATACTGTATATTCACTAGAGTAATTTTTTGTTGGATGTTTATTCCTGTCACTTCAGTTTTAGGGATACATGGAGGTCTGAGGGCGGTTTGCGAGCCACGAGGGCAGCAAATGAAAACTTTACCAAATGTCTATAAGGCCTCTAGAGGGAAAAAAGGAAGAGGAAATGAGAAGGGGGAGGAGGAAGGGTAAAAATATAGGGGGAGGGGGCAAGAAAGAAAAATAAAAAGAAGGGAGGAAGGGGGAGGGGGGAGAAAGAAGGTGGGGAAGAATAGAGTTTGAAAAAGTAAAGAGATGCCTCTGAAATGTGGGAGAACACAAAAAGGATAAAGGTAGTAGTGGAAGGAAGCAAAAATGTACACTAAGAGTACTTAGGGTAAATTTGGGATTTGAATCCATCGCTGACAGGTTACACTGAGGAAGGCAAATTGCCAAGCTGTGTCATGCAGTGAAAGGAGTGACAAGACAACTAATTTGGCTGCCAGAGCCATCCAGTGGGGTATCTACAGTGAAGAAGTTGCTGCCACACATCACAATACTAAAGCAAACATGCTAGAAGAGAGAAGAAACAAAAAATTGGCTCATGGCAGTGCTGTAAGTGGATTAAAATGGATTAAACACCAAAACAGGAAGGGTGCACCATGCTACTGGGCATCAGCCTTTGAAAAAAAAATGGAGATATAGCCAATGACTTACAGTGGTTGTAAAGTCATATAAAGATTACGGGCGGCACAGTGGTGTAGTGGGTAGCACTTTCGCCTAGCAGTAAGAAGGGTCGCTGGTTCGAATCCCAACCACGACACTACCTGCCTGGAGTTTGCATGTTCTCCCTGTGCCTACGTGGGTTTCCTCCGGGTACTCCGGTTTCCTCCAACACTCCAAAGACATGCTGGTAGGTTAATTGGATCCTGTCTAAATTGTCCCTGGTATGTATAAATGTGAGTTAGGGACCTTAGATTGTAAGCTCCTTGAGGGTAGGGACTGATGTGAATGTACAATGTATATGTAAAGCACTGCGTAAATTGACAGCGCTATATATAAGTACCTGAAATAAATAAAATAAATAAAGATTACTGCCAGCCCCTCTGTTCTACTAAGCTATACTACCCTGTGCACATGTTTGTATAAAATTGTGCCTGTAAATACCTTATTGCAGTTCGTTTCCGGACGGTCAGGTGACCTCCGGCCGCTCTCCTCTCCCAATCTAAGGGCTACAGCGGGAGGGGCTGAGAGATCCCCCTCTGATGTCAGCTGGGATGTCATGTTACCGCTGAGCTGTATGCTCAGCGCCTCATGCTGACCATAGCATCACAGCTATAAAGCGACAACAAGAACAGTCTAAGAAATACTCCACTTAGCCAAGAAGTGGCATACCTGTATCTCAGTCAGAGAGATGTCCCTTAAAATCTACAAAAAACATATAAGGCAGGCATTTTTCGAAACCATATAATAACGAGGCCCAACAAGTGAGAGGGACTACTTCCCCCACACTGTTTTCCCCAAAGGACAGACAGGGGAGGCAGTCAACATGTATCCACACTATGCAGGCATATCCAAATCAAAGTGCTCAATAGAAGTAGCCTATAAGTGGAGTGTAATACAGGTGGCTATACCTGCAGCAAGGTTTGTGCCACAAACTGAAAGTGTGCTTAAAGTGCTTCAGCTACTGGGATGGATGATTCTGTAATAGTTTCTAAGGTCTGGGATCCTTAAGTGACAAACTTAAAGCACTATGCTCCAGGCCTCCAGAGCTATCACGGGTGTCATGTTTGCAATAAGAGCTGGAAAAATCAGTTCTCTCTCAACTACCACTGTTCGGTTGTTATATATAGGACAACCGGAGGCAAACCAGAGTCTGTAGTACACGTGACACTGTCCTGCTTGTAAAAAAACAGCAAAGGCCTTGTTAATTTTGCACATGCGCCTTGGCTATAGTGACCAGTTCTTACAAGAGTAGGACAATGTCCTAAAGGCTCGTACACACTATAAGAAAATCGGGCGAACATTTTCGTCCAAAGAATTTTCGTACGATTTTCGTATAGTGTGTACACAACTTTCGACAGCTGATTCCAAATTTCCTTATGAAAATTCCGAAGGGACAAACTGCAAAATTTTTCTTGTATGGGAACAGAACAAATGATTTTCGTTTAATGTTTACCTTTTTCGTACCATTTTCATACAAGAAAAATCTGAAAAGAAAGACTGCGCATGATCAGAAATGATAAACAACAAAAAAGCCTTTTTCGTAAGGATTACGAAAAGGAATATTCGTAAGGATTTTCATACTAATTTTCTTTCATCGATTCCGACTTGCTGTGAAACATTGAGAAAAATCAGACGAATGTTCACCCGATTTTCTCATAGTGTGAACCCCACTTAACTGTGGTGAAAGACAGCAAGTCATCATGCTACTGCTGATGGCATAGGACAGAAGCAAACAACATTGAAAATAATATTAAAGGAGAGAGAGGATATGAGTAATGTAAGAAACCCTTACTGGTCCCTTTAGTGACATAAATGTTATCTTGTTTGATGGGATCTAGCCGAGGTAGATAATATACATTCCTAAAATGACAATCCTCATACAATACACTGTAGGATGTCGAAGGAATATACATACTATGTGTTTGTAACCATTACAAGTGCCCTGCATAGTGAAAAAAAACTGGTTTCACCTTTTGTGTCTCTGTTTTCTTAACCCCCACCCCTTCTCTTATCTCTTTCTCTAATTCCCCCTTTATACTGTTAGAATAAAGGCATCTAAGATGGGTGGTGGGAGAACAACAAATCGGCAGCAGCTAAAATTACCAAGTTACCTAGGCAGCAAGAACCCATCATTTTCTACTGTAAGGGCAGGGCGCTTAGAGCTAATACCAAGGCTAAGATTTTAATAAACTTTGCAATGAACAGACCAAAAGTGGCAACAAAATTGAATAAGCCAGGACTCATGGAACCTGATATAGTAAATAAAGGTCAGTGGGAAACATAAGACATCACCATGCGATATCACCATCACCAAACCAATAAGGTAGAAAACAGCACAAATAACAGTTTAAGAAGGACAGTCAGATATCTTCAAGTAAGTTCTTAGTGTTCCGATGCTGCTGTTAGGGTTGAATGGAGCAATCTCTTCTTCTGGCCAAACAGTGCTCTGAAGGATCCAAGGGAGCCGTGGATTGGTAGACAAGAATTACTGGTACCAATCGGGTGCAAGAAATGGAGGAATCTGCAGTGTGTTAAAGAACTTGGGAAGGTTGTCTGGGTTCTGCAGAGTCACTGAGTGGCCCTGGTGGGTATTGGTTAAACCAAAAGGGTAGCCCCAGTGATAAATAATGTTCCTTTCCCTCAGGGGACCAGGATGGATGCAGGGCTCTACAGTTTTGTATCTTCTAGGGGACAGGTCTTGGAAGATCTCATCATCTGAGCCTTTGAAAGTGAAAGCCTCCTGCTCACTTGCTCGCTGCATGATATCTTCTTTCATCCTAAAGTCTATGAAGCAGCAACGTCTCGCAGGGGATCGCCTTCTTTGTCTTGCGGTCTCAGTGCCCTATGAGGCTGTTCTAGTTCCACTGAAGTCTCCTGCGGGCTTGAAGGAAGAGAAGGGATGGCCACACACTACCATTGAACTTGATCCAATAATTCTTTATTTGTCCAATGTCAGAATACGCAGCACACAGGACAGATAAGATGTTGACGCGTTTCACAACGTTAGGGCTTAATCATAACATAGTTAAGTGCTTAATATCCCGCAGGCACTTGAGCAAATTGTTAAAAAGGGGGTTTGGAGAGCCATAGGCAGCTGGTTATGTTCTACAGAGTCTGGTATCCCATGGATTCTTAGATTCCAGTGCCTTCCTCTCTTGTCTAGGTCTTCCAGCTTGTGTTGCTTATTGAAAAGATGATATAAGTGGTGAGATGCCACGTCCTGCAGACTGTGGATTTCTGCATCATGGCAGGTGGCCGTCTGCTCCACATCTGAAAAGCATTCGGCTACACCCCAAATTTCATCCTCAAGTCAGACACAGCTAAAGATAGGCCAATTTTAAAGCTAGAGGCTATAGATTGTAGGTTTGACATCCTTGGTATCTGTTGGATAAGACCGAGAACCGAGTCTAAGTGGGTTTGCTGTTTGCAGCTGTGTCCTGTGACCTATGAGAAGGAGATGGCCCTTGGGAGGAATTTTCTGCCATGTCAGGCTCCTGGGTTCAGAAGACCTTGGGTAAATTTCAACCCAATTGTGAGTGTGGGGTCTTAGAGGGGTATAAAGGTCCCCCAATCTTGCCCTTAACTGTAAGATAGGCAGCACTGAGAGATAAAATCCCTTGGATGGCTGTGGAGTGCTTGAGTTAGGCAACCATCTCCATCACCCAGTTGCAGGCTTTTTATTCTTTGCATATATTATTTTTCTTTCCTTTCTTATTTTTATAATGGTAGCAATTTTTCACAAGGGCAGATAAATCCATATCCCTTTGCTTCCTGGAACCTTGCCTAGAATTCTAGGTCTGCCTCCAGGAACATTCGACAAGGACTTCCCAGGATATATAGGATATATCTGTAGGGCCCTTGTTACATCATTAGTGACATAACCAGGAAGTGGAAAAACAGGAATTGTAAGTAAAAGCAAAAATGTTTGTTTAATTATTGAAAGTTGGATGATTTAACATCAGTATGCTGAACTATATGCTGAAGGCATTTGTATTAAAAGGTGTCTGTTTAACATGTCCAATTTTTTATGATATTTTATATGTATTTTGGGTGTTAATATTTACCAAACTAGTGAAATTTCTATTGACAGGTTTCATTTTTTTCTATTTCAGGAGTTCAGTTGTTTTAAGATGTTGTACCTTTGTAACTTTCTGTTTTAGAAGTGGATCTGGGTAGACTTTTTGAACGAACTGTTCTGTCAGCTGTATATACTCTTTTTAATATTGTATAACCGTCTTTTTAAATGGCAACTGTTTAACAAGACAAAACTAATAGTGTCCTCAGTTTTTTTTTTTCTGAATACAGTCTGTTTCTATAAAAACAGTTAATTTCAGGATTCATTGTGTGTGTGATGTGTGTGTGTGTGTTATATGAAAACGGTTGTTAATTCTTGTTACAAACTTCTAAAGTTTTTCCTGTGAACTTTACCAGATAAAGATCACATAATCTAAGTAGCAATTCCAGAGGAAAATATCCATAGACTGGGCACAGGTGTACTTAAAGTATTCAGCCGGTAGACTGTGCATCCTGCACCCTTAGCATTTATTTTCAATACTGACTAGATTGAACTTTTACCATAGCAAAACAATGGTAGGTATATAATCAAAAACCACTTTCAATAACTAAAATTGCAGAAAGTTAAGTTATTACACAGTTTCCTTTTTCATTGATAATACATTCGTTTGTATATGATTGGTTCATTTTCTCAAATAAAATACCCCTTCGATTATTTGGGAACACATTATGTAAATATACATGCAAAAATTGAGCTAAGAACATTCATGTAAACCTCAAAGTAATTAATTGTCATAGCAATCTCTATTTTCTGTCAGTATTTGAAATATGTCTTTCATGTCACAGTTGAGTATCTGTTGTAAAGTTCATTAGGCTCCCTCTTTTTGCTGTCCTTGTATTAAATGCGTATTGCATGATTTACACTTTGATCTCCTCTCCTTTCATCAATATAATGTTGACCATGATTGCACCTTTTTAACACATAGACAGGGATAAGGACTTTGTCATTTTGGTTGCTCATAATGAATGTAATGAATGATTTTCCTCCTGGCTTGGTACACTAAAAATCAAACAACTTTCATTTATCAATGTTTTTGCAAACTATATACAGTATCTCACAAAAGTGAGTACACCCCTCACATTTTTGTAAATATTTTATTATATCTTTTCATGTGCCAACACTGAAGAAATGCCACTTTGCTACAATGTAAAGTAGTGAGTGTACAGCTTGTATAACAGTTTAAATTAGTTGTCCCCTTAAAATAACTCAACACACAGCCATTAATGTCTAAACCCCTGGCAACAAAAGTGAGTACACCCCTAAGTGAAAATGTCCAAATTGGGCCCAAAGTGTCAATATTTTGTGTAGCCACCATTATTTTCCAGCACTGCCTTAACCCTCTTGGGCATGGAGTTCACAGAGATTCACAGGTTGCCACTGGAGTCCTCTTCCACTCCTCCATGATGACATCACGGAGCTGGTGGATGTTAGAGACCTTGCGCTCCTCCACCTTCCGTTTGAGGATGTTCCACAGATTCTCAATAGGGTTTAGGTCTGGAGACATGCTTGGCCAGTTCATCACCTTTATCCACAGCTTCTTTAGCAAGGCAGTGGTCGTCTTGGAGGTGTGTTTGGGGTCGTTATCATGTTGGAATACTACCCTGCGACCCAGGGAGGGGATCATGCTCTGCTTCAGTATGTCACAGTACATGTTGGAATTCATGGTTCCCTCAATGAACTGTAGCTCCCCAGTGCCAGCAGAAGTCATGCAGCCCCAGACCATGACACTCCCACCACCATGCTTGACTGTAAGCAAGAAACACTTGTCTCTGTACTTCTCACCTGGTTGCCGCCACACACGCTTGACACCATCTGAACCAAATAAGTTTATCTTGGTCTCATCAGACCGCAAGACATGGTTCCAGTAACCCATGTCCTTAGTCTGCTAGTCTTCAGCAAGCTGTTTGCGGGCTTTCTTGTGCATCATCTTTAAAAGAGGCTTTCTTCAGGGATGACAGCCATGCAGACCAATTTGATGCAGTGTATGGCGTATGGTCCCTACAACCTCTACAGCAATGCTGGCAGCACTCATACATCTATTTCCCTAAAGACAACCTCTGGATATGATGCTGAGCACATACACAACTTCTTTGGTCGACCATGATGAGGCCTGTTCTGAGTGGAACCTGTCCTGGTAAACCGCTGTATGGTCTTGGCCACCATGCTGCAGTTCAGTTTCAGGGTCTTGGCAATCTTCTTATAGCATAGGCCATCTTTATGTAGAGCAACAATTCTTTTTTTCAGATCCTCAGAGAGTTCTTTGCCATCAGGTGCCATGTTGAACCCTCAGTGACCAGTATGAGAGAGTGAGAGCGATAACACCAAATTTAACACACCTGCTTCCCATTCACACCTGAGACCTTGTAAGACTAATGAGTCACATGACACCGGGGAGGGAAAATGGATAATTGGGCCCAATTTGGACATTTTCACTAAGTGTACTCACTTTTGTTGTCATCGGTTTAGACATTAATGGCTGTGTGTTGAGTTATTTTGAGGGGACAGCAAATTTACACTGTTGTACAAGCTGTACACAAGCTGTTATTTCTTCAGTGTTGTCACATTAAAAGATATAATAAAATATTTACAAAAATGTGAGGGGTGTACTCACTTTTGTGAGATACTATATATACTTATATCAAATATATTATAGAATGCTTATAAACAAAAAACATCCGTTTATAGATAAGAAACATCAGCCAAAATATATTTTTGACTTTGGATAGAGCATGGATTGGCTAAAATCTCTGTCAGTAAGGGAAATCTTCCCTTTAGGCAGTTGTCACTGAAACAAGTGTCCCCACTGGAATATTTCCTCTTTATTCCTGTTTCAATGAAAACTGAAAATCTGGTGTTTTCCCTTCCTTTAACCACTTGCTTACTTGGCCCTTATACCCCCTTTCTGCCCAGGCCAATTTTCAGCTTTCACACTGTCGCACTTTGAATGACAATTGCGCGGTCATGCAACACTGTGCCCAAACAAAATGTTTATAATTTTTTTTCACAGAAATTCAATCACCACTATGTTTTTTTTTTATTTTTTTTGCTAAAGAAACAAAGGCTGAAAATGTTGAAATAAAAAAAATCATAGTTTGTTATAAAATTTTGCAAACAGGTAATTTTTCTCCTTCACTAATGTGCGCTGATGAGGTTGCACTGATAGGCACTGATGAGTTGGCACTGATGAGGTGGCATTGATGGGTACTGATAGGTGCCACTGGTGGGCACTGATGAGGCGGCACTGATGAGGTGGCACTGGTGGGCACTGATGAGGAGGCACTGATAGGTGGCACTGATGGCCACTGATAGGTGGGACTGAGGGCTCTGATAGGCGGCACTGAAGAGCACTGAGAGGTGGCACTGATAGGTAGCACTGATGGGCAGCACTAATGATGAGGCACCGATGTGCACTGATAGGTGGCACTGGTGGGCACTGATTGGTGGCACTGGTGGGCACAGATTAGCAGCACTGGTGGGCACAGATTAGCAGCACTGGTTGGCACTGATTAGCAGCACTGGTTGGCACTGATTAGCAGCACTGGTTGGCACTGGGACCAATGTCCCTGTCCCTGTAATAGAAGCCGGTTGCTAACTTTCTTCCTTTCTCCTCATGCTTTCAGCGGCAGGAGAAAAAAAGCAGATAACCGACTTCTGTTTACCCCCGTGATCAGCTGTCATTGGCTGACAGCTGGTTATGTGGTAACGGAGTGCTGTGATTGACCTTTTACCCTGCTCTGTGATCAGCCTTGTCCGATGGCCTTGACGATTACAGAGCGAGCCGCCTGCACACCACAGGGGGCAAGCGAGCAGCGTGATCACAGGAGGACATCTATTGACGCCGCCCTGCACTGGAAACCCATGCTGTAGCTGTCTTTCAGCTATAGCGTGGATGGAAAGTGGTTAAGAATGGTCACAAAGACCAAGAGAGGGTAAATCCTCCATGTGGTGGACACATACAGCAATGACAACCTCATCCTTACCTAATCCTAGCCAACTCCATAAAAATAGAAAAAATGGCTTTAGATACACTTTAAATGCCACCTCTTCTCCACAATGTATATATATTTGCCATTTTTTTTTTGGAACCAGCAGAATCCTACATTACCAAATGCTACACGAGCTACAGCTTAAAGAGCAGTATTCAGTAATTAGTTACATTTAGATTTATATCACTGCTCCTAGGTTTACATAACAGAATACTTTTGCCTTTTTTTGGCTTTAGCAAATGGAAATTATGATATGTTCCTAAGGATTAGTAATTCAGAACTTTGCTTTGTGCAGTTTATTAAAAAAAAAACTCCCATGGTTTAATATAGTATACATTTTTTTAAATCTGAAAATATATATAGTTAAATTGTGATGTGTCAGACTGGTCATTGTGCAAGATTAAATGTATTGTTTGATCAGCATCAGTGAATAAATATAAAGCTACTCATCAACTCCTTTGTATTTCTGCAGGGCACATAGAGGAAGATTGAGGGCTACCTTGCATTAAATGATGCAAAAATATGTGTCCTCAAGTGTGGAGCTTTTGTGTTCAATTACCATAGAGGGAGAACAATGCAAATAAATTACAGCAGTAAACAAAGTCCATGCTCAAACTATTTATAAAGGCTGTTTATAAAATTAATCTTGCACGTTGCTGGAGGAAGATATGCACTGCTAAGGAATATGATTGGTGCCCTTATCCAGTACTATGTCCAGTCAATGTTTAGCTTAACACGCTTTATCTTTTATTTGAGAACTTGCCTGGTCATTACAAGATTGTTTTGCTCAGTGATGCTGTTAGTAGAAAAACTGCTAGAATTGCACAATAAACCGCTGATCTTTTCCACTAAATATGGTGATTAGTATGTTGCATTCTGGTGTGTAATGTAACTCATTATTACTCTAATATAGGTTTGATAAACAGATGTGACAAACTGATCGTACACATTCCTCACCTACATTTTAATGTGGTAATGCCATTGCTAGCATTTGAATAATTAATTGATTTATTGCCCCAACATGACTCTGTGGGTTTGCTGCATAAGTGCAGCCATACTTTAGTATCCTAAGTTGGTAAGCATTTAAGTCTTTGGGAATGAAAGAAAATTTGGATTTTGGGCTACATGGGTGAAACAGACTGGATTTTGGGCTACATGGGTGAAACAGATTTTTTTGTATTTTTCTTCTTGGAGTAAGTTTTACATAGTAAATATTTGGTAATGTGTACAGGTAAGATATTAGAGCCCAGCTCCAGTTATACAATCATGAAATGCTGAAACCTTTCCATGGATGTTCTGTTTTGTATTCATATGGATTGGTAACTAACTGGGCAAAGTATGCAAAATAGCACTATAGCCAAAATTGTTTCTGTTGTGAAAACAAAATATTTTAGACAATAAAGGTATAAAAATCTCAACTGAAAACTTGCTTTTCAATCACTTCATATCCTTTCTTAACAGTTTCATTGCAGAAGTTGTTATCAGTGAGCTATCCCTATCCATTAAGACAAAAATGTAGTGAAAAGGTCTAGATGTGAAGCTTTTATGTACAACCAAGTATACAGTATCACAGATCTCTAAAGTCTCTGTCTAGATTTAGAAGTGTTTAATACCTTCAAGCGAAAATATAAAACAGCTTAGACGCCTTCTAAATATTCACGTGTCACCTTGGACAGAGACCATTTTAAGGTGAAAAAACCCTAAATCTCATTCCTTACCAAGACATTGCTGTAGGGCCCAAATTATCCCATTGTCTTTTGTCAATAATTGGTGATCTAGATTTTCCTTTTTTTTCGGCTCCTTAATGCAGAAATTTAGAACAATCCATCAAAACATGCAATGTTCACCCCTAGTTTCTCACATTCAGTAAACCTGTTGCATAAAAGTATACAAGTATCAGTATTTAAAAGGTTGTCACAGGTCTTGGATGTCTGAAAATGATGGTTGATAAAATAAACAAATAGAGATTTCTTTTGGTGGTGTTGGATCACTACTGTTTTTTTTTTTTTTTTTGCGCTACAAAGAAAAAAAAGACAGAACATTTGTTTCTGTTACAAAACTTTGTAAAAATGTATGTTTTCTCCTTCACTGATGGGCACTGATGAGGCAGTACTGATTGGCACTGATGAGGTGGCACTGATGATGAGGCACTTATATGCAGCACTGATGGGCACTGATAGGCGGCACTGATAAGCAGCACTGATGGGCACTGATAGGTGGCACTGATATGCAGCACTGATATGTGGCACTGATGGGCACTCATAGGCAACACTGGGCACTGATGGGCACTGATAAGTAGCACTGGTGGGCACTTATAGGCAGCACTGGTGGGTGGCACTGTGAAGCAGCACTGATCGGGAGCACTGGCAGGCATCACTGATGGGCACAGTACCATCCCTATTGCACATCCCTGGTGGTCCTGGGTGGGCATCCCTGGTGGTCCTGGGTGGGCATCCTCAGGGGGGGCTGCACTGATAATCAATCAGTGCAGACCCCCCCGTCAGGAGAGCAACCGATCAGCGCCTGTCAGTGCGAGTGGAGGAAAAGCCGATATGTCTCCTCCTGTTTACACTGTGATCGGCTGTGATTGGACACAGCTGATCATGTGGTAAAGAGCCTATGACAGAGGCTCTTTACCAGGATTGGAGATGCGGTGTGTCAGACTGACACACTACACCTCCGATCGCCGCGCTGCTTGCTTCCACGGGTGCGTGCTAGCGGCTTATCCCGCTGGACATCATATGGTATTTAGTCAGTATAATGCAACCACTTTGCACACATCATATTGCTATATGGCAGGCAGGCAGGAAGTGATTAAAGCTTCATAGAAGGTCTGGTGCTAGAATTATGGCTCTTGCAGGCATCATTCTGGTATAACCTCTGAAACTCTAGGATGTCATAGGATGTCCTAGAGTTTCAGTAGCAAGTGGTTAATCTGCTTATATTTTGCCTTCACTGGTTCCTCCTTTCCCCCTCATCAACATGCATAAAATGAATAAATAAAATCTGTTTTCATTACATATCTAATGTTAGACCCATTGACCTCATCACTAGGTCTCTGTGTGTCTCTATGTAATTCAAGAAGATTCTGGCTGGTAGGAGGGGCCAGCAGTGTGTTGTATGCAGCATACCCAGGCTGTGGTAATTTCCACATGTGGTGCTGAGTTTCTGTGGTTGAAAGAACTAAAATCCAATAAATAAAGGGGCAGGGCTGAACAGTAGGGCTATGGAAAAAAGGATGATGCTGCATGCTCCAAGGAGAGGGTGGAAAACAAGATGTAGAAAATAACAGAGAAGGACAGCCTAGGCACCTTTTTTGGTTACAAACTTTGAACCAATCAAGAGATAAGCCTGTGACGGATAATATATCTGAACGGAGGGAAACTCATTATTATTATCATTATACAGGATTTATATAGCGTCAACAGTTTTCGTAGTGCTTTACAACATCAGGGAAGACAGTACGATTACAATACAATTCAATACAGAAGGGATCAGAGGGCCCTGCTCGTTAGAGCTCACAATCTAGAAGGGAGGGTCAAGTGGAACAAAGGGTAGTAGCTGTGGGGGATGATCAGATGGACAAAATGAAAATACAGTTGTTAGGTGTGGGTAGGATAGGCTTCTCTGAAGAGGAGGGTTTTCAGGGATCATCAAAAAGCTAATAGAGTAGGATATAAACGGACAGATTGGGGTAAGGAGTTCCATAGGCTTGGAGAGGCTCTGGAAAAGTCCTGAAGACGAGCATGGGCGGAGGTGATGAGAGAGCAGTAGGTCTTAAGAATAACAAAGAGAATGATTAGGTTGGTATTTTTAGACTAGGTCTATGATGGCTTTGTAGGTAGTTTTTAGTATTTTGAATTTCATTTGTTGGGTGAGCGGAAGATGTGCAAAGGTCCGGTTCCCTAATGACTACAAAACTGGAAATGGCTGATATGTTCACAAAACTGAAACAATTCATTAAAGCTGATATGGCAGTAATACAGGGGTGCCCAGCCACTGGCCCGTGGGCCACACGTGGCGCCTTGGAGCCTTTTGATGTGGTCTGCGACCTCCTGCTCTGGAATGGTAGATCAGAAAGCCCAGACCGCGGGTTACTGACCTTCCAGAAATCATTTAAGGCAGTAAGATAAGAGTTATTATGGCACATGTGGAAGTGTTCAAAAATAAAAGAGTTTTGGCAGAAGGTGGCACAATTGATATTGGAAATAACAGGTGTTAATATTCCTATTTATAATTCCTTTTTCATCGTATATATAATAATATATACGTTTATATATTGATCTTCTAAACGCAGCAAAATGGCTCATTCCAAAATTTTGGCAGGTATAGGAGAGCAAAACAGTAAAATACTGGATTAAGAGAGTACAATATGTGCACAACATGGAAGAACTGACTGTAGAGAAGATAAAATGGGGAAAATGGAGAGGATAGCTAAAATTTAAGAACTCAAGGAAGTATACTGAAATGGTGGGAATATAGAGAGGGGAAGGAGTGGACTGAGATGAGAAGGGAGGGAGAAGGAGACAGTTAAAAGAATGTAGTTGGAGAAAACATATTAGGTATTCATATGTATAGAGGGGATGAGGGATAGACATGGGGAAGGCAGGGAATGTGATTTGTACCTACATTTAACCACTTCAGCCCTGGAAGATTTGGCGGCTCAATGACCAGAGCACTTTTTGCGATACGGCACTGCGTCGCTTTAACTGACAATTGCGCGGTCTTGCGATGCTGTACCCAAACAAAATTGATGTCCATTTTTTCCCACAAATAAAGCTTTCTTTTGGTGGTATTTGATCATCTCTGCGGTTTTTATTTTTTGCGCTAAAAACAAAAAAAGAGTGACAAATTTGAAAAAAAACACAATATTTTGTACTTTTTGCTATAATAAATATCCCCATTTTTTTAAAAAAAAGATCATTTTTTTTTCAGTTAAGGCCGATATGTATTCTTCTACATATTTTTGGTAAAAAAAAAAAAAATCGCAATAAGCGTATAATGATTGATTTGCGCAAAAGTTATAGCGTCTACAAAATAGGGGATAGATTTATGGCATTTTTATTATTATTTTATTATATTATTATTCTTTTTACTAGGAATGGCAACGATCTGTGATTTTTATCGTGACTGGGACATTATGGCGGACACATCGGACACATTTTTGGGACGATTGACAATTATACAATTTACAAGTAAAATAGACGCAAATGCAAGAATACCTCAATAAAACTGTTCCTAATAGTCCAATGGCAGAGGTAGATATATAGCAGGTGGCAGGGCTGCCACCAAAAAAGACCACAAGCGAGGTCCAATAAGCTAGGAGGAAAACAAGGAGAGGGGCGCCTCTGAGTATATATCAGCAATAATTTATTAAGAAAAACAATATCCACTCACATAGAAGACTGTTATGTAAAGTTCAGGTACGTCTCTGGGCTGAAGAGAGGATGGAGGACTACAGGTCACAGCAAGTCCGTGAAATGCTGGCACCACATCAGATCCAGGTAAGGATCGCTGCGCTGTTTTGCTTCCCAAGCCTCGTTTTGGCCCACGATCACACGGCCATGTCATTTCCATCTTACGGACGCTGCACAAGCCTTGTGGACACTTCAGCACGGCCAGTGACTGGCTCAGGCATCCTCACAGTTCTACTCCCAGAACCCACACCCGGTTTTGACGGTCTCATCAACAACAGGAAGAGGAGACAAGGGAGTCCCCAGAAAGCAAAAAAGGGAAATGGTCAACTATGGCTTATGGTACAAAAATGCAAAAAGGCTTTATTAAGGGTGGGTGGGGGGGGGGGGGGGTATTTACATATACAAAAAATTCCAAATATATGTAAGATAAACAATGTATCTAAATAACACAGTCCGTCTCACTACACTAAACCAAAATTAAAAACCATGCTGCAACATTGATGAATAAAACTGCAGAGCGTGCCTGCAGGCCAAAAACGCATGCAGTGTCCATTTGAATCCAAAGAAAAAAGTATAGCACCAAACATTACTTGGAGTAAGCTACTGATGGGATATCACGTCTTATGTGGTCTAGTATTGACTGTGCATCAGATTGAGCAGTACTGAAAAGAAACTACATATATCCACATAGACAAGACCTTACATAGCTGAATTAGGTGGGTTTTTTTTAAACCCTCTGTTAGAAGGAAATCCTCCACAAGCAGCTTCCAACCTCAGTGCACTGAATGTGTGTATACACCAGTTGTTTTGGAAATAGAAAGACCAGCCTTCCTGTTACTAGGTATGTCCAGTGCACAAACACTATTTCCTCAATGCAGCATATAAGGAGCAAAGGACAGACCACTCCAAAGAAAGGGCTTAGTCTCTTTTCCAATCTAGACCAGGATGATATTTTCACAGTTCATCAGTTTCAAGTTTGTCAATTCATGCAGGAGGGTGAATGGCAAACAGATGCAAAGACTATTGATAAGCAGATAAGGAGGGAAAGAGAAACTGCCCTTTTGGGCTCTCACCTCTTTCAATTACTGGGGATGTCCTCAAACTCTGCTGTCTTGCTGTTTGGCATGGAGCGGCTCACAGTCAGTTCAGAGCAACATTCAGTGTGTAGTCACAGCACACCGTTCTCCTCAATAGTAGACACTGCAGACTGTGTGATCACATGACTGGTCACATGGTTAGGAAAAGACCAGGAACCAGGAACTTTGCCTTCAATTGCTGATGCGGAAATAGCTTGTGAAGTATGGTGCTGTATGCAAATCACAGGGAAACCCTTTTACATTGCTGGAAAAGGAAGCATGTTGAAGGCCTGCTGACAAGCCCTGCAGGGGCTGCGTTAACGTTTCATACGCCTCCGCGTACTTCTTCAGAACCTGAGGTTGGAAGCTGCTTGTGGAGGATTTCCTTCTAACAGAGGGTTTAAAAAAACCCCACCTAATTCAGCTATGTAAGGTCTTGTCTATGTGGATATATGTAGTTTCTTTTCAGTACTGCTCAATCTGATGCACAGTCAATACTAGACCACATAAGACTTGATATCCCATCAGTAGCTTACTCCAAGTAATGTTTGGTGCTATACTTTTTTCTTTGGATTCAAATGGACA